>NC_054883.1:958461-1284711 GCF_018320785.1 Cheilinus undulatus | reverse complement strand
CTCCAGGCTGGGATCTAGATCTGATGTCTGGTTCTTATTAGAGGTTGAGGGGAACAGACTGTTGAAGGTGGATGCTGATCCTCTTAGAGACTCAAAGGATGTACGATGTTTCCTGAAGGATCTTTCTCAGGAAACACACAATGTGTGACTCACAGTGACATCATTTCCTGTTTCCTGCCCATATTTAGGCATGTCATCATTTGTCTGTGGTTTTTGTCTTGTGTTTCCTAGGTAACGTTTGTCGCTGTGTGATGGTGCTGTGTGTCTCCAGCTTCCTCTTCCTTTCGCTGCAGTCGATCTACCAGCTGACCACCCTCAACCAATCAGAGATGAACTGTGAGATAAACCTGCCTGAGCCTCTGTCTAAAGCCTGATTTATTTTTCTGTGTCGAATCTATGTCGTAGTAACGCCATAGTGTCCTACACCAGTGGTTCTCAAATGGTCCCTCAAGGCACTCTAGTGTGCCTTGAAATATTCCACCTGCTCAGATGTCCAGTTTTTCTGCCAGTTCCTGGTCCTGCCGCCACGTTTGCTGTTTGTTTGTGTACAGGAAACTATGGTGGCTGAAATATTGATTATCAGTTGATTAAATTGCAGCTATTGCAGAGAGGAAAGAGAGGAGACAGAGGAGATGGAAGCATGGCTGCTGAATCAGCCGAGGGTGGGGGTATTTAAGAGTCAGGCATGCATGAGGGAATGAACGTCTGATATCTTCAGATTTGGATGAGTAGATTTGACTAGTTCTGTCTCCATCTGCAGCCGTTTATCTCACAGCAGAGTAAGCACGAGATGCAGTCAACCAATCACAGGGCTGCCGTCATTTCTGTGTAGGGTTCAGGGTCACACGGACCTATGGCGAAGGCTATGGCATGGATTGGGCGCAAAAGCATCAATCAGGATTAATGATGACTCGTCTGTCTGCAGGTACGTCGTGGCAGAAATCGCTGAGTCAGCTCGGCCTTGTGAGGTAAGACGTCAGACAGACAAGCATGTGATTCATCCTCATATTCCAGATGCTACAACATTTATTCTGGTAGCACTGAGCAGAGCAGATGTGGTGAAAATGAAACAGAGTATAACGCAGGCCGACCTTAATTAGTGTTTAACACCTGACTACATAAAGCTGTTTTATGTTATTGAATCAAGCTTTTATTTATACATACAGAGTGTCTCCTCCACAGACATTTAGAATTGTTGCATCTTGCATTAGTTAGTACCGATGGCCACAGGGCACACTCCATTATCAGTGTATGAATGTGGATGAATAAGTAAGTTTAGTTAACACTGACATCTTCACTGTCAAGCTGGTTTCACACCGCCGCACGGCTGTTTTTGCTAAACTAGGAGAGATTCCTTATCCATTAGAGCAGGGGTGTTTAAAACTCAATCACAGCAGGGTCTGAAATCTGAATTTAGGTTTAACCTGTGGGCCTAACAGGGTCAAGATTTAACTGAACACTGTCAACCATGTTTCCACAGGTCATGAATTAAACAGTGATGATAAATGATTTTAAGATTTCTAAAAAAAAAGTCAAACTGATTAAATATCTCAGCATAAATAAATCTGAGATAAGAAGTCAACTTTTTAGGTCCTAAAGGTCAAAATACAAAATAAAAAGACAAAATAAGGTTTTTAAAAGGCAAATATATGAGATAGAGAGTTATAACTATGAGTTAAAATGTCAAGATATGAGATAAAATAATAAAATCAAGAGTTTAAAAAGTCTAAATAGGAGATAAAATTCTCGATCAGGAGTTCGAAAAGTGAAAACATGGGGTTAAAAGTCAAAATTAGGATTTGAAAAGGTAAATATATGATTTAAAAAGACAAATTGTGAATCTAAAAGGCCACAATATGAGAAAAAAGGTAACAATTATGAATTTAAAGGTCAAAATATGAAATAATTTAAAATACTAAGTTTTAGTGATATTCTTGGGTTGCAAAATGAAAATATGAAATAAACACAAGTTAATTTCTTTCCCTCATTCCTGACTTTTTATCAAAGCATTTCTACTCTCTACTTTTTTAGATTTTCATAACTTAAGGCGTTTTTTTAATCTTCAAGGTTAAATTTACATTTTTATACTGGAGGAAATCTGCAGACCTCGTAGCAGCAGACCAATTACCAAAAAAAAAAGAAAAAAGAAAACTGACTAAAATTGTATAGTGTGCTTACAAAACTGATGAAAATGTTTTAAAAATGGAGAAGACTCTCCTTAGTTTTAGTCTTTGACACAACCAGACTGACTGAAACCTACACCAGAGTCTGGGGAGAGTAAAATGGCCTGATCTGATTGGTTAAGACTTCACATGGTGGTAGTTTTATGTCTGGAGTTGCATTCAAACATCATCTTCAAATAAAGAAAAAAATAAAATGAAAAGTGAAGAGTAGCCTGTTTGAATATGTTTTTAAAAATGAATGATGTTCACTAAACCCCGACATCTATCCATAAAAAAACTAAAAAGAAGCATTTAAAAAAAAAAAAAAAAAAGCTAAACTAACAAACCAGCAGTCAGAACTAATAAAAACTAAACTAAACTAACAAACCAGCAGTCAAAACTAAGAAAAACTAAACTAAACTAACAAACCAGCAGTCAGAACTAAGAAAAACTAAACTAAACTAACAAACCAGCAGTCAGAACTAATAAAAACTAAACTAAACTAACAAACCAGCAGTCAGAACTAAGAAAAACTAAACTAAACTAACAAACCAGCAGTCAGAACTAATAAAAACTAAACTAAACTAACAAACCAGCAGTCAGAACTAAGAAAAACTAAACTAAACTAACAAACCAGCAGTCAGAACTAAGAAAAACTAAACTAAACTAACAAACCAGCAGTCAGAACTAAGAAAAACTAAACTAAACTAACAAACCAGCAGTCAGAACTAAGAAAAACTAAACTAAACTAACAAACCAGCAGTCAGAACTAAGAAAAACTAAACTAAACTAACAAACCAGCAGTCAGAACTAAGAAAAACTAAACTAAACTAACAAACCAGCAGTCAGAACTAAGAAAAACTAAACTAAACTAACAAACCAGCAGTCAGAACTAATAAAAACTAAACTAAACTAACAAACCAGCAGTCAGAACTAAGAAAAACTAAACTAAACTAACAAACCAGCAGTCAGAACTAATAAAAACTAAACTAAACTAACAAACCAGCAGTCAGAACTAAGAAAAACTAAACTAAACTAACAAACCAGCAGTCAGAACTAAGAAAAACTAAACTAAACTAACAAACCAGCAGTCAGAACTAAGAAAAACTAAACTAAACTAACAAACCAGCAGTCAGAACTAATAAAAACTAAACTAAACTAACAAACCAGCAGTCAGAACTAAGAAAAACTAAACTAACAAACCAGCAGTCAGAACTAAGAAAAACTAAACTAACAAACCAGCAGTCAGAACTAATAAAAACTAAACTGAAATTGAACACAGACAGAAAAATAAATAAAAACTACTGAAACATCCAAAACTATTATAGCCTTGTTTTGCAGCATTTAAGGGAGAAAGACTGGTCATTTTAATTCACCTCAGATGAGATGGAACATTCAGCTTTGGGGCCCCCTAGTGGCTTGTGGGGCCCAAGTGGCACCCTCTGGTCCTGAAAAATGAAGCCAATGTGGATGTGCAAAAAATTGCAATACAGCGAGTGTCCACTTGAGGCTGGCTGCAGAAACATTGGAAGTCTGGACACATGTTAAAGAGACGGTTTTTACACTAGAAATAAACCAGTTTACGGCCACTTAACGAGTCTCATTAGCTAGTGTCTTATTGTGCTCCCACTGTTCGGGGGTTGAATTTTTCTGTACCCCAATCGTTTGGGTTGTATTTAGGATAAACCTCACTCCGCGGTGATTGGTGCATCTCATTTGATTGACAGATAGCGTGACAGGCAGAAGCTATGTTTCTGTCAACCAGAATGCTAGCTAGCTAGCTGGCAGGAAGTCAGGCTTAGTGGGTGGGCCGTTAGGTTGATCCAAAGTTCGGTTGAGACCATGATTTCAATATGGAAGCCGCCGCGGATTGGCTTCAAGAGCTGTTTGAGTCCGCCTATTGTAAGCAGACGGCTGACGTCACACAGGGTTTGTCAGATTCTTTCCATAGTCTATGGTGGGTCTATAGCAGGAAACGGCCCTGGACGTGTTGATACTGAAGGTCCAGAGAAGCCAAAGCCAAAGAGCAGCCTTTTCATCAGTGTGTGAGTGTGTATGAACTGGCTGAGTTCATACTGAGGGACACATAGAAGCCTTCACTATTAGTGTTAGCATGTGTGTGAATCAGTGGGCTCTATTTTCGTGGACCAGGCGCGGCGCACCTGCCCTGCGCTGCGCCTGCGCCGCGCCAACAGGATGTGTCCAGGGCATTTTGCAATTTTCGTGCACAGTGCAGTGTCCTCACCAATCAAATGAACGCCTCTCCTCGCCTTTAAATGCGCTGCGGGCAAGGCGCAGTGCCAATTTCACCTCGCCACCACCATGGATGAAGACAGCAGCCGCAGCTCCAGGCGGCCAAACGTCTCCCAGGAGGAAACTGATGTGCTGGTCCAGGAGGTCCAAGCTCGCAGTACCAGAATATATGGTAATGCTAATAGACCTCCACGGGCTGATGATGCAGAAACTACCTGGGAGGAAGTTACTAATATTGTCAATCAAGTTTGCGTATTGGATGCCGTGGCTGTTTGTGGTTGGCTGAGAGATGTGAGCTCGCTAGTTTTTATCACTCCCAGCTGCCATCAGGTTGAGTTTCAATTATGCGTGACAAACATCTTTGATCTGACATCAGATGTGACGGGACAGTTTATATAGATACAAATGTATATGCTGGTTCAGACGGTTCCATTAAATAGTGGTTGCTGTGATTGTTTATTGCATTGAAATGTGTCTGACACTCTGGAAACCTGCCTGTGAGGTTTTGGTGACGTGTGCGCACTGCACGCCTGTCAGCCAAATTACCACTACACCGGGCGTGCTTCGCCTGCGCCGAGAATAGACCAGGTTGGAGCTGGCGGGCTTTCAGCGCACCTTCCAACGCAGTGTTTTGGCACGAAATTGTCACCCATCTCGACGCGGCCCGGTCTACCAAATTGCCAAATTGGCTGTGCACGGTGGTGTGCCGGACGAAATTACTACTGCGCGGGGTGTGCCACGCTCCACCACCCTGCGCTGCGCCGCGAAATTAGAGCCCAGTGTGTTAATGGAATTACTTAACAGACGTATGACTCATAGACTAAATCCTTTTTTACCCTCTATGTAGCAGCCTTTAGCGTCCATGTGTGATGAACGTGTGTGAATCTGTTGGTCTAAAATGTGGTGTAAACAGCATTAGAGTTTCTTTCCCTCTGCTGTGAGCCTCATGCTAAATACTCCTTCTCCACACGTCAGACTTTATCGAGCTCCAGGTCCAGCTGAGACAAAAATAATTTTGGTTTAAACAAATAATGCTCTACAATAACACACCAGACTTTAGCTTCTGTTAATGCGGCTTCACACTGAATAGAAGCTCTATAGCATAATGACTATAAGACCTGTACGTCTGTACAGCTCCTCTGTCGCACCTTTTGTCCATGCATTTGCATCCTTTATATTCCATACCATGTTTTTATGATGTACTTTAGTTAATTGCCATGTTTTCAAAGCTGCCCACTTTTTTTATTCTTCTTCCATGTTAATTGTTTTTGCACCAAACATTTAGTGAAATTCCCCGTATGTGAAAGCTCACGTCCATTTATGGCATAAAACTTTTTTCCTTTTCTGCTGATTTTTTTAACTTAATGTCCTCTGTTACATTTCTAAACCTTCAAAATAAAAGCCCTGTTGTTGTTCCAGTCTGTCCCCTCAGAGAGCACGGCGACCACGCTGACATCCGATCCTCTGTGAGCAGTAGGAGGCTCTGACAGAGCTCTCTCTGTCTAGACTACACGGCTCTGTAAACACCTACACACACCAATAAACCCAAACACTCACACATAAACACACGGCGTATGTGAGCAGCAGTCCTGCCGCTCTGAGGCCACGTTTACTAGAAGTCATCCCTGAAAACGGAGCTGCTCTCTGTTTGTGTTTGGTGACAATATTTGGATAGAGACAGCAAAAACCACCAGAAGTGCTGTTGGTCAGCGGTTGGCGTTGTAGTAAAACAACACATACACACTCTACAGAGCCAAAAATGGTGAACAGACGTATGGTCTGTAGTCCTTTTGGAAGATTTCTAACTGAGTGAAATGACCTGGAAATACTGGAGTGTCAGCCATGATGAGAGCTGTCTGAATTCTCTATCAGGGATTCTCAACCTCTTCAGCCCGCAGCCCCCAAAATAAAGGTGCCAGAGACCGGGGAGCCCCACTGTACCTGACGGTGGTTGAACAGCCAGGAACGTTCTAGAATAGTCATGTGGAGGCAAGGCCGTCCATAAGGAGGGATAAAGGGGGAGGTTTCTGGGACCCAGCCAAACTGGGGGTCCATGAAGGTCAACAAAACCATGGTCCACTGTGAAGTTAAGCTGTGAAAACCATATTTGATATTTGACCTGAATAATAACCACTCTTATCAACAAACAAATATCTTTATTTATTAAATTATGCCTCTTTAAATGAAAGAATTTTTGTTACAGACATAATCAGCATGGGTTAAAAAAATCCTAAAACTGGCAAAAATGGTGGAAAAGGTGGTGAAATTGGATTTTTAAAGAACACAAATGGGCTAAACGTGGCAAAAATTAGATAAAAGTGGTAGAAACAGACACAAATTGGTAAAAGGGGTTTAAAAAGTCGCTCAAAATGCTTTAGAGCAGTGATTCTTAACCATAGGGCCGCGGCCCTATGTGGGCCTGACCTGTGGGCCGTGAGGGCCGTGAGGAGTAAGTATTGGCCGCGAGACGCTCAGTAGTAACACACCTCCCCGCCACTTGGTGGCAGTAATGCGTTAGTCAGTTGACTAACAAGCTCAAACAAGCAGAAGAAGACAGCCGCGAGGCTAGAGCAGAAGTTCTGAGTAAGTTTGTTGTTGTAATGAATGAGTTGTTGATAATGAGGTATAATTTCACACACTCACTGATCTGAGGCATGAGGCCGTAGAGCAGTAATACTCAACTCGCGGCTCTCGAGCCACATGTGGCTCTTTAGTGACCAGTTGCGGCTTTTTTAAGGCTTACTTGGAAAAAACAAAACCTTTAGTTAAACCCTTTATGAAGTTAAACACCGTCATCAGTAAAGATTCACGGTAGGTCACATCAATAAATCTCTGACCCACACACAGAAGACTGGCTTTAACTTCCAAATTTGAGCGTTTATTATTTTAAATCCGTGTTTTATTACCGTCGGACGGAGGAGTGTGTGAGAGAAGAGAGCAGAGGAAGTCCGCCGGTGCTGCATCTCTTCAGTTTGCTCATTCATTGAGGTGTTTAATCCGAAGCTTCCCATTTCCTCGTTTGACCTTTTTCTCCAGCCACATCCTGCCGATGCTCTCTCACACACAGATCTATGACGACTGTGCCGATGCGCGTCATCAACGAGCATAACTCACATGGATCACACGTGGAGATGACGTCATATCTAGTAAAAGTTGTCCAAACGTGGGTGTTTGATTTGACCTTTAATGCACTAATGATCATAAATATCGTCAAAAGAGCAGAAATATAAAACCAAAGCTCCAGAATGAGGCAGGGTGAAACCATGTGTCTGGAGAGCTGCAGGTGTGAGGCAGGGCTGGTTTGAGTCATTTGGAGGCCCAGGGCAAAGACCAACATGAGGCCCCTCCCCCTTTAACTAAAGAATTAATAAGAAGTGAAAAAAAATTATAACGTATCTCTTTTATGTTCATGAAGCCACAGAACTCCAGTAAAGGCCCCAGTGTGAGCTATAAATACCCAAACAGCCAGCCATCATTCATCATTTTCTTTGAAAAGCATCTCAGAGCTCAAACTCAGCTCATTCTAATATCTAAAAACTCTTTAGGCCAGGTGAACTTTCATAACGCTGGTGTTGGGCCAAAGACTGGTATCTCCAAAATGATCACTTTTCATGGAACGAAAAAAATGTATCTTTTGACATATTTTATTGATTTAAAATGAGTTAAAACCACTGGCAGTTAAGACTGACCAATAGCACTGATTTATAAAAACATATTAAAATCATGAAAAATTGAGATAGAAGGTTTTAGCGTGATTTCTGTGATAAATAAAATAAAAAATTAAATAAAAATTAGTGTCATATTGTTTCATCTGACATTATACAGACATTTGTTTCCCATTTAACCTCATAATTATCCACCAATCCACTGTTTTATTTCATTTTAACTACAGATTATCTGATCTATTATCTACCTTAAATTCCTGGCTTGTATTGTTTCTCTCACTAAAGTTTTTTTTCAACAGTGTGGCTCTTTGGTAAAATAAGGTTTAGTACCACTGCTGTAGACAGGCATGGTTCTCTGTTATTGTCTTAAATACTCAGACATTAACAGGAGCACAGCAGCACTCGTGTCTCTTTTCCTCTTCCTCTTCCGTCTGATCGAGGTACATTAGATGTAGTTACTGAATACAAATCAAATCAAGAGTATGATTACCAATTCAGTGTTCAAATTTAAATGGGCCCCGGGTCCCTCTGTACTGGAAAGGTTGGGCCCCGAGGTCAAAAAGGTTAAGAACCCCTGATTTAGAGTGCAAAAATTTGGAAATTAGGTGGAATGGGATGGAAATTTGATATAAACAGGCAAAAAATGGTTGACTTTGATTAAAATGGTCAAGAAGTGGTGAAAAAAGTGGTTGATAGAGGCAGTAAGGGGTCAACAGAGGCAACAATAGCCAGAAAGTGGCAGAACTGGTTTAGAAGTGACAAAAACAGGCAGAAAAGGTTGATGCAAAGGGTTAAAATGGGACAAAATGACTTTTAAGTGGCAAGTATTATAAATATTAACATTAATAATACAATGTTGGGGTTATAAAGTGATGAAAAAGGGTTTACATTTGGTAAAATTGGTGTGAAGCGGAAACATTGTAATTTAAATTTTTTTTTTTTTTTTAAAAACCATCTGGTGACCCCCTCTCAGTGTCTTATGACCCCCAAGGGAGTCCCGACCCCAAGGTTGAGAACCACTGCTGTAAATGATGAGAAAAGGAGCTTTAATGCTTCCTTTAATATCTCCTTTAGCAGAGGAAACCCCGGCCCATCCTGTACCACAGGAGAGATGAAAAGACGACCCACATGGCATCGTGGTAACTTTATCAAAAATGTGTTGACTATAATCAAAACAAGTGATCAGTGGGACCGGCTTATCCCTGACAGCCTTTTCTCCATGACAAAAACTAGGCTAAGACTAACAAAAATAGTTCTGTGATGACTAAAACTATAAAAACTAAGTTTAGTTTTCATCAATATGACTAAAACTAGACTAAAATGTAATTTAGTTTTTGTCAGAGACTCAGAATCTGTGATATTTCTCCACTGGGGGTAAATCTGTCAAAAACAATGCATCTGTATCTATTCTGCCTCAGCTGGAGAAAGCAGGGACCCCAGGTTTGGCAGAGAACACACTACCATGATTTGGTTCCAGATTTAGGCAAGAAAATAAATGATTGGACTAAAAGTAATGTCTAAAATATGAGGACTTTTATGGACTAAAACTAGACTGAAACTAAAAAGGATAGAAATGACTCAAATGTGACTGAAACTAAAATGTGTAGTGAGAATCTATCCAGAACAACTAAAGATGAAACCACAATCTAAGGCTGTTGATATCACACCCTCTATGGAGGAAAGATAATGATACAAGGGGGGAGAGATCCTTGCTCCTTCCTAAACCTACACCTTCAGATTATCCTTTAGGAATGTTACTGAAAGGGGGGGGGGGGGTTCTCTTTCCCCCATGGCTGACAACTTATCAAGAAACCCCGTTCGAAAAACCAGAGTTTCTCAGGCAGTAGGACTCTCAAACTGCCATTTTGATGAAAGACAGCTCCCAACAGAGATAAACACCTTAAAATCTGAATCTTTCGATTGGTCGACCAAATGGTGAACCTCCTCAGACTAAATCCTGTCTTCCTGAAAGCTGTAAGAAACTCTGCACCACGCCTCATAAATCTAAGGACTCTGTCTTCCTACAGAGCTGTGGCATAAAGCAGGCGCATGTCGTAAATTCCTTGTGTTATCTCGACCACATGAAGCTGCAAGGATTGGAAGGATCAAAAAAAAAAAAAAACTGTCTTAATCATTATGTTTCCAACAGGACATGTTCATATTTGGTTGAGTCTGTTTACAAGGAACAGAATGACATGTCATATTAATCTCTGGCATCTTCCCTTACTGAATTATGGTTTTATGATCTAATTTAGTTGTATTTCTCCAAGTTGACGAACAGAGACTGAAAATCGTCCCTGGATCAACATTGCCACCTTGTGGTCAAGTTCCGTCACACCCAAATGCAGAAACATTTTCTAATGTATAATTGTGCGTATAAACAATTAACTGTGTTTCTAATGTTTGTGTGATAGTTTATTGATAGTATTCTAGAGTTTTATAACCATGTTGTGTTATCTCTACATTATCCGATTAACTTGATGATCTGGTGGAGAGTGGATTTAATCAAACACTGGAAGGGCTTCAAAACCGAAACCCCTCCCTCTTGTATAAGAGTAACTTCAGAACTCACAGGAGTTCAGTGTGGAGGGCAGTGTGGAGTTTGGTGCACAGTTCGGTGTGCAGTTCGGAGAAAGTGCTGCAGAGTGAGTTGGGTTCAGATCAGAAAGCGGTCAGGTCTGGACAGTCCAAGAAGATGCTCACTGAGGAGAGCTCTGTTGAGTCTCCTTGGGCCTCCTAGGCCCATTCTTGATCCAAGCGTTGTGCCAAGTTTGATAAACAATCAGACTTAGAATATTTCTTATCCAATACAAGATTTTTCCTAACCTTTTTATAGCTTCGTGCTAGATTTTTGTAATGCAGAGTTTTTGTTTTTCCTTTTTATCACACAATCGACTTCACTGTGAGCCAGCAGTCACGTGGTGTCGATGTGTTTGAGTTTATCTGATTTTTTAATTGGACGATCAAGAGCTGTTTTTGGAACGAGACTATCCTTCCCAGAGTCCGTGGACAAGAGTCTGTACAGCCGTCCCTACAGTCTGAGCGACCCATCGGCCCCGCAGCGGCCCAGCTTGAACCCATCCAGGTCGGACCAGAGTTGGCACGCGGTAGCTTTGGGCGTTCAGAACTTGCCAGGCGCCTTCCTCTGGGCCCCTCCAGATGGGTCCCCTCCTCCTTGCCTTCGTCGAATGGCTGGTATGATCCAATTCATCTCTCTGGTGCTGATGTCTCCAACAGTTCCATTAAATTAGTTTAGATCTATTTTTCTTCCAAATTCACCCTCCAAATTCTACACCGTTGCTTAAATCTTGCCGTTAGGATTATTAAAATAATCCACCCTCACCAACTAAGTTAGCATCCTTTCTCTGTACCATATTTAGTCATGTTCTGTTTATTCATTTACATTATCTATTCATATAACCTGTGATTTATGTCTGTTATTTTGTGATTTTATAATAAATCTTTAAAAGGTAGTCGTAGTTCAGGAATTTATTCTATTAAGCAGAGAAATAGAGTCAATGTTATGAGAATTTACTACTTTAGAAATGAGATTGATTTACAGTTAATGTTCTTGTTAATTAATTAAAGGTTTTGATTAATTAATAATCGCAATATTTTATTGGTTATTAAATAACCAATCCGCGTAAGCGGTGGTGCCCCATTCTTTACGAGGTTTACTTGATAATATTAATTTATTATCAACAAATTTTCACTACAAATGCATTTTATTTAAAGACTAAAACTAAGAATAGAAATAAAAATAGCCGCCAAAATGAACGCTGAAGAGGAGAGGGGGTGAGCAGAGGAATGTTCCAGACGTATAACAACTGTTATTCCTTATTCATCCCATCCGAAAACCCATGAACTGCAGTTGTGCTGTTTTTCTGACTGTGTAAATGACAGTCAGTAAAACTGATCGTCTTGTACCACCCTTCACCATCAGAGTATAAATGATGGGATTATGCAATATTTAAAAAAGAAGAAAGCACCTTCCAACATCAGTGTGTGAATGTGTGTGAATGTATGTGAATGTGTGTGAATGTGTGTGAATGTGTGTGAATGTGTGTGAATGTATGTGAATGTGTGTGAATGTGTGTGAATGTGATTATCTGATACCTATGTAAATATAGGTGCCTTCAACATCAGTGTGTGAATGTGTGTGAATGTGATTATCTGATACTGATGTAAACATCGCAGCCTTCAGCATCAGTGTCTGAATGTGTGTGAAGGTGTGTGGATTTATATGAATGCTGTTATTTAATGCTGATGTAAACATAGGAGCCTTCACCGTCAGTGTGTGAATGTGTGTGAATCTATGTGAAAGTGATTATTTAATGCTGATGAAAACATAGAAGCCTTCACTATCAGTGTGTGAATGTATGTGAATGCTTTTATTTAATACTGATGCTGATGAAAACATAGGAGCCTTCACCATCAGTGTGTGAATGTGTGTGTATGTGATTTTTTAATGCTGATGTAAACACTGCTGCATTTACCATCAGTGTGTGAATGTGTGTGTATGTGATTATTTAATGCTGATGTAAACACTGCTGCATTTACCATCAGTGTGTGAATGTCATCAGGGAGCAGTGGAACATGAATCACTGTCCATTCCATTAGTTTGATGATAGGACTATAAATCAGAGAAAGAACGACTGTAGTGAGCATGTGTAAAAAGTTTCTGATGTACGATGGCGTGTTGAGGTCACAGAAGCAGCTAATAAGGATTAGCATGTATGGCTGAAGGCACTGACATGTCCACTATCACTGTCTCAGTCTAACAGGAAGTGATGCGGGCTCTGCAGTGAGGCAGCTGTGTCCAGATGTCGGCGTGCTGGTCGTCAGTTTGCTGACGTGGAGGCTGATTGTGAAACTAAACACCAACACACAAACGCAGGTAACGCACACACAGACACACTAATGAACAGGTGTAACCTCGTTAAGTCGTCTCTTCTTGTTTCTTAACGAGGTTTCCTGTCTATTAGTGTGTAACTCAGTCAGCTATTTATTAGCGCTAACATCATTATGTGACTGCATGAAGACACACACTGGCAGTATAATGATCAGGTTTGGGATCAATCAGTTTAATAATCGCTCTGTCAGAGTCGACTAGGAAACATGAAACCAGACCTGCAGGACACCAGCCCTCTTCCTCCTCCTCTACCCCTCCTTCAAGGCAGTGGTCCTCAACGCTGGGGTCGGGACCCCTTGGGGGTCACAAGGCAATGAGAGGCGGTCTCCAGATGCCCTACAAAACTACGAATATTTTTTAAATTACACTGTTGCCACCTTACATCAATTTTGTCAAATTTTGACCTGTTTTATTCCCTTTTTCCCACCATTTTTGCAATTTTAAAACCCTTTTCACTACTTCTTCTGCCTGTTTTTCCCACTTCTAAGCCAATTATTGCCACTTTCCACCTAATGTTGCCTCTGTTGACACTATTGTCACCATTGACCACTTTTTACACCCAATTTCAAAATTTGATATTCCCATTTTTGTCAGTTTAACCTATTTCTGACTATTTTTCTGTCTCAGTAAACCTTGTTTGCCGGTTCATATATATTTTTCATCCCATTTCACCAAATTTCGGCCCATTTTTGCCAATTTAAAGCCTTTTCAGCAGCTTTTTAATACCCTCTTACTGCTGCTCATGCCCATTTTTGCCACTTTAACCCAATTTTGTCATTTTTGGTTATTTTTTGCCCCTTTAATCTTATTTTTTCCACTTCTAACCCATTTTGGATACTTTTGAGATCCAATTTCACCACTTTTTCCACTATTTTTGCCCTTATTAATTGATTTTAGCCATTCTAACCCATTTCAATTCTTAAATATTTGTTTCTTTGATAAAAGTGGTTATTTTCAAGTTAAATATAAAGTATGGAAATCACAGCTTAGCTTTACAATCAACCATGATTTTGCGCCACAGAAAGCTCTCCCAGGTATCCCCCTAATAGGCGGCCTTGTCTCCACAGGACTATTCTAGAATGTTCATGGCTGTTGAACCACCTTCAGGTACAGTGGGGGTCCCCGGTCTCTGGCACCTTTATTTTGGGGGGTCCCAGGCTGAAGAGGTTGAGAACCACTGCTTTAAGGATTCTGTCTGAGTGTGTTGTCCCTCACAGCTTCCTGTAGAGGCTCAAAGGTCACACATGTTGCTGTTTTTCAGTCTCAGCAGGAGGTCCCGCAGCAGCAGGAAGAGGAGGAGGAGGAGGTGCAGCAGCAGGAGGAGGAGCTGATGTTTGAGGAGGCCTCTGTGCTCAGTGAGCAGGAGGAGGAGGAGGGAGGCAGCAGGAACAGGGTGCTGCTGGAACTGGAGCAACTGGTGTGCAAAGCCAGGAGGATTGTGGGAAATATGACAGCCACAGGGGGACGGGTCCTTCTGACGGTCCTGATGGGAGTCACTGGTAAGAGTCCAGTATCAGTAAATACTGAACAGTACAATCCCGTAGTTTGAAAACCCTAATTCCAAAAAAGTTTGGACACTTTGTGAAATGAACAGCGAACAGTGCCTGTGTTTACAGATTTGTTTCTGAGTCATTTCCCAGCACTTGATCTGCAAACACCTGTGCACTTTCTATAGTACTTTGTTTTTAACTTACTGTTGCGATCAGACACTGAAATGTATTATTTATTATGACGTGTGCTGCTGACCTCTTGGCCAGGTCGCCCTTGTAAAAGAGATCTTGATCTCAATGGGAATTATCTGGTTAAATAAAGGTTAAATTTTTAAAAATTCCAAAAAAGTTGGGACACTTTGTGACATAAAACAACAGATCAGATGATCTATTGTGAACAAACTATAGATTATGAGATTTGAGGATCTTTGTTTTTATTTACATTTTACACAGCGGCCCAACTTTATTGGGCATTGGAGTTGTATAAGTACAATCCCTACATGAGCCTTTATCACCCCCTCCTTCCTGCCCCCAGGCATTGTCTTCCCCTCCCTCTCCTCCCTCCTCTACCTCCTTTGTTTCCAGGTGTTGTGTACCTGGTGGGCGTGGTCAGGCCACCTCCCACCATTCCTCTTCAGGTGTGCGTCTATGATGTCACTAGTGTACTGCCCCTCCCACTTCCTGCTTTTCTACTGTTATCAGCTGCCCTCGCTTCAGGACGTGTGGCCTCCCAACAGCACCTCTGCCAGGTAATTCACCTCCATCATAAAAACAGGAGGAGGCAGGAGGAGGATGGAGGGAGGTGAAGAGTTAGGAAAGGTAGGGAAGTGGGGAAGGAAGTAAAGGAAAGAGAGCACAAGTTAAGAGGGAGAAAAAGAGAGGAAAGAAGGAGAGAAGGGGCAGGCGACAGAAGGGTCGTCCCATAAAATAGGGAGGGATTTCACCATGATCACTGTAAGTCTGTTTGAAGGGAGTGGAAATCAAGAAGGAGGGGTGAAAGTCAGAAATGGGACTGAGCCAATGATGAGAGAAGGAGAGCAAACGTGGGAGCAGCAGGAGGATAATTACAGGTCGATTTAAACACAGCCTCTCTGGAGGACCATGTCAGAATCAGCTTGTTCTGCTGCCCCCTGCTGGCTGTGTTTCCCTGTATTTCTCTGCTGCTGTCTCAGTAAATGAACCTTGTTTGTATGTGAGGCCGGCTTCACATTAAATTTTTAATTCTCAACCAAATTTGAAAACATGGTAGACCACAAACAAAGACAGTTTCAGCTGATTTATCAAAAATAAAGCAGTAGAAGAGTCATGGTGAAATCCTGGCTGAGGTGAAGGGACAGTCGTGTTTATGTTTGTGAGCTGTTAAAATACAGTAGACTCTGACCGAGAGTCTGTTCTTAAATCATCCAGCAGTGCCCATTATTACTGACTCACTTTGATCACTCAGTGGTGTGTGTTTTATTAATGCATGGTCATGTGCTTCACCACAGATACACACCTAGGTCCGTATTAGTCTGCAGTGGCAGTCACACAGCATTATTGATTATTGATTAAATGATTGTTGCAGCGTGATGGGCCTGGTCTCGGTGGTCTCTGTGGACTGTGCTGCCCCCTGGAGGCTGCAGGTGAACACTGAGCTCAGCTGGTTTCACTTCTGCAGTCCTCTGATGCTTCTGCTGCTCTACAACACTGTGGCCGCTCTGTGGAGGAACAAGGTGATGACACTGATCGCACAATGGCATCAGACTGCACGTTTCCATGGTAACGCTGCATACACCTTGGCAATGAAGTCAGTTTGGATGACTTTACAAAAATTATGGCTTCATGCTTAGGATGTCACTATTCAACAGCTATGATGTCACTGCATGATGTTATGACAAGCCGTTTTAACATTTAAAAGCTAAGTTTGTCTATCCGGAACTAACATTGTAGATATCTGTAATTTAATTTTTGCCTAGTCAAAAAAAACCTTTCAGAAATCCGCAAAGACATTCTGCCTATCCACAATTGTCATTTCAGATATCTACAACATCATTTTGACTAGGCAGCATTAGAATTACAGATATCTTTAGTTCACATCAATTCCATATTGTTGAAGATATCTACGTGTCCCTTCTCGGATATCTTAAATTAAGTTTTGACTAGGCAAAATGAAATTGTAGATATCTGTAAATGGAATTATGACTAGTCAAAATGAAATTGTAGATATCTCAACATGGAATTAGGGATAGTCATAATTCAGTTGTAGATATCTACAATTGAATTATAGATATCTTGAATTGAATTCTGATTTCTTGTTTGATTATGGCGGGGAGGGCAAATGGCGTATTTCTGGATATCTAAAATAGAGCAACTTCATAAATGCCCTTTGAGATATCTTTAATTCACATTCTGCCTAGGCGAAATTGCATTACAGATATCTGTAATTGTCATTTGAGATGTGTGACGAGTTGAATGACATTTTTAGAGACGTTATTTCCGATATCTGTAAATAAATTTCGCCTATTCAAAATTGGATTACAGATATCTTAAATTAAAATTCCGACTATTCAAAATGTAATCACGACTAGTCAGAAAGACATTGTAGATATCTACAATGTTAATTTTGGATAGTCAAACTTAACTTTTTAATGTTAAAACTGCTTGCCATAATGATGTCACTGCATGATTTCATGGTTCAACAGTGATGATGTCACTGCATGATGTCATGATTCAACAACAATGATGTCACTGAATGATGTCACTATTCAACAACAATGATGTCACTGCATGATGTCATGATTCAACAACAATGATGTCAACAATGAAGTTTGACTATCCAGAATAAAAATTGTAGACATCTACAATGTGACTAGGCGAAATAACAATTACAGATATCTGTTATTCAGTTTCACCTAGGCAAAATTGCATTACAGATATCTGCAATGACGTTACTGAAGATGTCCTTCAACTCGTCACACATCTCAAATTACAATTACAGATATCTGTAATTCAGTTTCGCCTAGGCAGAATGCGAATTAAAGATATCTCAAAGGGCATTAATGAAGTTGCTCTATTTTGGATATCCAGAAATACGTCATTTCCCCCTCTGCCATAATCAAACAAGAAGTGGGTTTATTTCCTTATTTCTATGAATGGAGGAAGAAAGAAGCAGTCATGGCGTTGGCTCACACAGGTGGGCCTACAATGTGACATGAATGGCGAACGGATTTCCATAGATCTTATGATTTGAACAACAACCCGCCTCACTCCCGCCTAAAGTGGGAGGCGGGCCAAATTTGTCGTGATTACAGATATTTGCAACGTCATTTCGCCTAGTCAAAATTGTAATTCAAGATATCTCTAATTACATTTACAGATATCTACAATTTAATTTCACCTAGTGAAAACTCATTTATGGTTATCCATAATTCAGTTGTAGATATCTACAATTCCATTTCACCTAGTCAAAATTCCATTTACAGATATCTTCAATTTAATTTTGCCTAGTCAAAATTCCATTTACAGATATCTTCAATTTAATTTTGCCTAGTCAAAATGTAATTTCATATATCCGAAAAGGGACATGTAGATACCTTGAATTGTATAGAATTGATGTGAATTAAAGATATCTGTAATTGTAATTCTGCCTAGTCAAAATGTAAATAGAGATATCTTGAATTAGAATTACAGATATCTACAATTCATTTGCAGATATCCGAAATAACGTTGTGGATATCCGAAATGACAAACCCCATACACATGAATGGCAAAAGTGACGTGATTTCGCCTAGTCATAATGACATTGTGGATATCTTGCGAACAGCCATACCTCATCATTTTTCCAAAATTAAGTACGGTGTGCCCCAGGGTTCAGTGTTGGGACCCATTCTATTTTCTTTGTACATGCTGCCTCTGGGTGTGAAGAGCTGGATGTCTTTTAACTTTTTACAATTGAATGAAGATAAGACTAACATACTTGTCATTGGGTCCCACCATATTATAGAGAAAGTGCTGCCATCTGCTGGGTCCTTTTTTACTAACATACAGCCTGTTGCAAAAAAAATCTAGGTGTGTGGTTCGATAGTAATTTAACATTTGAAAAACATGTTACAAAGCTTGTGCAATCCTGTTTTTATCATTTGAGAAATATCTCAAAAATAAGCTCAGTTTTAAATTTTAAAGACACAGAAACACTTTTACATGCTTTTATATCCTCACGCCTAGATTATTGTAACAGCCTTTTTACTTGCCTGAGCCAGAAAAACATACACCGTCTGTACACAGTATGTTTTAGAATTGATTTTAAGATTTTACTGATAACTTTTAAAGCTCTTAACAGCCTGGTTCCTACCTACATCTTAGATCTTTTAACCCCTTATGAGCCAGCACGTACCCTGAGATCCTCGGGCAGGGGTGTTCTAGTTGTCCCAGGGGCCTGGCTGAAATCTAAAGGGGACAGGGCTTTTTCGGTCAGGGTCCCGGGGCTCTGGAACTCCCTGCCTGAGGAAATCAGATTGGCTGAGTCAGTGACTTCTTTAAAATCTCTTCTTAAGACATACTTTTATTAAAAGAGCCTTTCTGGATTTTTCTTAAATTTTAACTCCTCTTATTTACCTGATTTTATTTGAGTTGGACATATCTTTTTATTCTGTACCCACTTTGCTGCCTGATTACTGGTATTTTATTTGCACTGTATTTCCTTTTCTTGCAATGTGTTTCTTTTCTTGTGAAGCACTTTGTAACTTTGTTTTGAAAGTGCTCTATAAATAAAGATTATTATTATTAATCATTATGATTATTAAATGACAATTGTGGATAGGCAGAATGTATTTTCAGATATCTGAAATGTTCTGCTTCACAAGGCAAAATTGAATTACAGATATCTACCATTTTAATTCTGGATAGTCACACTTACCTTTAAATGTTAAAACAGCTTGTCATAGATGTCACTATTCAACAGCAATGATGTCACTGCATGATGTCACTATTCAACAGCAATGATGTCACTGCATGATGTCACTATTCAACAGCAATGATGTCACTGCATGATGTCACTGTTCAACAGCAATGATGTCACTGCATGATGTCACTATTTAACAACAATGATGTCACTGCATGATGTCATGATTCAACAGCAATGATGTCACTGCATGATGTCACTATTCAACAGCAATGATGTCACTGCATGATTTCACCATTCAACAGCAATGATGTCACTGCATGATGTCACTATTCAACAGCAATGATGTCACTGCATGATGTCACTATTTAACAACAATGATGTCACTGCATGATGTCATGATTCAACAGCAATGATGTCACTGCATGATGACAATGCATGATCACATTCATGCACAATTTTTACTGTATGATGTCATGATTCAACAGCAATGATGTCACTGCATGATGTCACTATTCAACAGCAATGATGTCACTGCATGATGTCACTATTCAACAGCAATGATGTCACTGCATGATGTCACTATTCAACAGCAATGATGTCACTGCATGATGTCACTATTCAACAGCAATGATGTCACTGCATGATTTCACCATTCAACAGCAATGATGTCACTGCATGATGTCACTATTCAACAGCAATGATGTCACTGCATGATGTCACTATTTAACAACAATGATGTCACTGCATGATGTCATGATTCAACAGCAATGATGTCACTGCATGATGAAAATGCATGATCACATGCATGCACAATTTTTACTGTATGATGTCATGATTCAACAGCAATGATGTCACTGCATGATGTCACTATTCAACAGCAATGATGTCACTGCATGATGTCACTATTCAACAGCAATGATGTCACTGCATGATGTCACTATTCAACAGCAATGATGTCACTGCATGATGTCACTATTCAACAGCAATGATGTCGCTGCATGATGTCACTATTCAACAGCAATGATGTCACTGCATGATGACAATACATGATCACATGCATGCACAATTTTTACTGCATGATGTCATGATTCAACAGCCAAAAGGTAAAGTACAATGTCACTCCATGCAGTACTTGTTAAACATGATGTCACTGCACGACTCAACAGCTACAACCATTACTGCATGTTTAATGTTACACCATCACACAATGCATGATGTCAGGATTCATCAACCGTTAATATCACTACTATATGGCACCACTTGATATAGCATATGGTTTGATAGCATTGTGCCACTGCATGGTGTCATGGCCATCATGATGTCACTGCTTGAGGTCATAGCCTCTGCAGTAGACGGCCATCTTTGCTGGTTGTCTGGGATCTCATGCTCCTATTGGCTGACCAGTGTCATGCATTTCTGCAGCTGATAGATGAGAGAAGTGGGTGTGATGTTGAGACATCAGAGTCCCCTTTCAGTCAGAGCTGTGACATCATCACCGCCACTAGTAACCTGAGTGATGATTTCACTGGTGACATCACAGCGGAGAGAAGGCGGGAGCTGTGGAGGAGGGCTCACGATCGCCCTGAGTTTAGAGACGTATGTAAACCAAACTTCATCCTGTTTTTCATTTATATTTTCACATACTTTCATTTACTAAGAATAGATACACCATTACATTAAAATGTCATAATGTCATTTTTCCTAATAAAATAATTAAATCATAATAATTATGCATGAGTCATAGATGACTGGATTTTTATCCATGGGTTTTGTGTGTGTTCAGCAGCTTACAGTGAACCTGTTTGTCTCCAGGTACTCACCTCTTCCACCAATGACAGTCCATCAAACTCTTTTGCTCCTCCCACCCAAAGCACAGCTCTGGGATTGGATGTGTCCTCAACACCTCACTACTCACTCAGCCAATCAGGTGAGTTTGTGATTTGAATTCCAATACAGCAGCGAGTCGGACTCACATCTTAACAGTCAGAATGCTGGTGTCAACAAGTGGTCATACAGATCAGAAAATAAAAATATAAGCTCTTATTTTTTTAACAGATCAGAAAACAAAAATATAAGCTCTTGTTTTTTTACAGATCAGAAATTTAAAAAATAAGGTTTTATTTCATTATAGATCAGAAAATAAAAATATAAGCTTTAATTTTTTTACAGATCAGATAATAAAAATATAAGCTCTTATTTTTTTTACAGGTCAGAAAATAAAAATATAAGCTCTTATTTTTTTTACAGATCAGAAAATAAAAATATAAGCTCTTATTTTTTTTACAGATCAGAAAATAAAAATATAAGGTTTTATGTTTTTACAGATCAGATAATAAAAATATAAGCTTTGATTTTATTACAGATCAGATAATAAGAATAGAAGCTTTAATTTAATTACAGAACAGATAATTACAACATAAGCTTTAATTTTATTACAGATAATAAATAGAGAACCTTTATTTCATTCAGAAGTTTTTTAAAGAACCGTTAATTTCTGTCTGGTGCGTTGAAGCTGAGCTTTGTCAAGCCGATGCTTGTCCACAGTCTGACCCTGTGAACTCTGTGATGCTGCAGACACGTTGGAGACATGTGCGTTTGATGAGGAGGAGTGGGAGGAAGAGGAGGAGGATGAAGAGGATCGGATGAGGATGGAGGAAGATGGAGTGAGTGCGGCCTCGATGGCGTTCAGTTTCCTCCTCAAACAGAGTTACATCTGCGCTCTGATCGCCATGATGGCGTGGTCCATCACATACGTGTCCTGGCTGACATGTGTCCTGCTGCTCTGGTCCTGCGTCCTCTGGATGATGCGAGAGCGTCGGCAATACACACTGATGTCATCGCCCTGGCTGGTCATATACGGAAACCTGCTGGTCATCCTACAGTACGCCTACAGCTTCCCCACTGTCGTCGAAGTCCCTGGACTGTTCCCCCGTAAAGACGATCCCTGCAGAGAGCTCGCCTCAAAGGTACTTTTACTTTTATTGGTGTAACCCTGACTTCTGATGATCTCTGTCTCTGTGGTTTTCTCAGTAGTTTGTTGCTGTTTTTGTTGCAGTTGCTGTGTCTGCTGAGTTTCTGGTTGCTGCTACGTCAGGCGCTAACAGAGAAGAGAGACAGGAAGAAAGATGAAGAGACGGACGCCCAGCTGTCCTCCATCACAGTCCACCTGGATGGTAAGACACCTGGCTCACTCCAGTGTTACTTTTGTCAGCTATTTTGAATTCTAGTCTTTAGTCTTTAAATGCATTTTAATTTTAGTCACATTTGAGTCATTTCTATCCTTTTTAGTTTTAGTCTAGTTTTGGTCAGCAGTCACTCTGTCTAACCTGGGGTCCCTGCTTTCTACAGCTGAGAGGCAGAATAGATACAGATGCATTGTTTTTTTGACAGATTTACCCACAGAGGAGAAATATCACAGATTTTGAATGTCCGATGAAAACTACATGGTATTTTAGTCTAGTTTTAGTCATACTGACAAAAACAAAACTTTTAGTCATCACAGATCTGTTTTTGGTAGTCTTAGTCTAGTTTTTGTCATGGACAAAAGGCTGTCAACGAATAGTTTTAGTCATAGTTTTAGTCGACAAAATTAACACTGGTTGACTGGGTATGTTAGCAGTCTAAAAAGTGTATTTATTTTGTTAGTTGTGACTAAAACTGGACGCTGACTTCACTGTCTACGTTAATGCTGATGGCCCATCTTACTCCTGGTTTGTTGTTCTGTGGATGCAGATGGTAGATGGTTTCTGATTGTTAACCGGTCTGATAGATTAGTAACCTGTCTCTATGTCCTGTAGGGGAGCAGACGGTGGACGAGCATCTTCAGGAAAAGAAGCAGGAGGTTTCCTGTGAGGAGGTGCTGCTCCTGCAGGCTGGAGGAGGAGTGAAGATGGAGGCTCTTGTTGCTGTGATCACTAGGATGTTTGTCAAGTACTGGATCTATGTCTGTGGAACGATGTTCTTCTTTGTGAGCTTTGAGGGGAAAATCGTCCTGTACAAAGTCATCTACATGGTCATGTTCCTGTGCTGCGTCGCCCTCTACCAGGTAGTAATGAGTAGTACTGGTCGATGCTGCTGGGGTGTTTTTAGACAGATCCTACAGGTGGTTTTGGGTACTGCAGTCCTGTGGGGTTTTTTTCTCTTTATTGCATGAACAAGAAATTAACATGACAAGACAGGGAAAGTATCACAGCAACAGCCACTTTGATTGTAAGGACTACAATGGTGGGATGCAAGTTGGGATAAAAGAAATAAGAAGAACTCAAATAAAAAGAACAAAAAAGGTTTCCTAGTTTTCACATAAGAGCACACTTCAGCCAAGGCAGACATGTTAGAATAGCAAGTATTTCGATATAGAGTTGTACAGTTTTACAGCCTTTCTATTCATTTTTTCTACACATTTTAATGATTTAAAGTAGTGGCTGAAATCAAAGATAAAGGCAGAGAAGGAGAGGTTGCAGCTTTTCTATTTACAGGTATCGATCAGCGTTTCCGCTAGACTTTTTTGTCTCCCGTCAAAATGACCGGCAGTCCTCAAGAATTCCAGCCATGTAGAACAACTACCAAACATTTGCTTTAACATTATTTTGCTGCATTAACAGCAGCAAAATGCATAAATCTGATATTCTGTGATACATCCACACATACAAGTCTGTGCTAAACGGGAGAGAGGATACATTTTTACTTCCATACCTGACCCAAAACAGAGACAGTAGAAACCGAGCCAACAGTAAACCTGAGTACTTATTACCCTGTTATTACAGACTGGTAGACATGTATACATGATTAAAGCCCTAGAAATGACTGCACACAGACTTTCTCTCATTATTCTTTGTGTAAGTGGTTTAAAGTATCAAAATGAAAGCTGTGCGCTTTTCCTTACACACACAGTCAGTTACACAATATACGCCCACGTTAAACTCGTAAACAGCTTCACATTAGCACCGTTAGCCTGTTAGCACATTGGTCGCTACCATAATTTAGAAGCTTACAACAGCCAAATACCATCCTCCACCAGCAACAACGAAGCATCCAAACACATAACAGAAGTGCTCTGTTAACTGGGCACTGCGTTAGAACTCTACATTTCAAATGAAAAATGAGTCTTACCGTTAGCTGCTAATATCAGTCCTCATGATGATATCACTGTAACCTCTGCTAAAGTTGGAAATCCAACCATCCTGGTTTATTTGGACTAGTTCTGAAAAGACAAAAGCTCCACAGCAGATAGTCCGGTCCAGTCCTCCTCTCATTAATGGCTTATCCAAGACTACTTCTGCTAATTAGCCAGGACATCCCAAGCATTAACAACCAGCTATGTTGAAGAGAGACGGAGCCTTCATTATGAGCTCCAAGCAGTCTATGCCGTTCTGCACGATGTGATTCTGTGTTGACTACAATACAACTTTATCTGAGGATTGGTCATAGGTAGTTTATCGAAGTCCACCACAACTCTGCTCAGCGTAGGCCTCTCTCTCTCTCTGCTGCTGCATCGGTGTTTACAACGCTCAGCTACACAGTTCCCTTTGTTTCAGCCTCTTCATTACTCACAGGGATGACTAACTCAAAATCCCTCCATACCGCTGATGATATTAATCCTTTGGTTAACCAGGAAAACCTCACTTAGATTAAAATTCTGCTTTCTGAGAATGTTCTGGTCAAACATTCCCTGCATAGTCCCCAGCAGTACTGAGCACACTCAGAGAGATAGATTTGCTTTGACGGCATCGTGCATACATACCTAGCCATGTGCTTGCCGTCTGAGGAGATCAACAACCCCAGCACCTCAGGACAGTAGATGTAGTAAGATTAGGCTACTTTTAGTTTGTTTTAAAGCATTCTCACAACATATCTTCTAGGTTTCACAAAATATAATATCCAAGTATTCAGTATTTACTTATCTGGTCATTGGCATATTTTCTGCCGGACATTTTGACTGGTTATATTTTTATCTGCCGGACTTCCACCCTTTTTACCGGCCAATGACCGGCAAATGCGGAAACTCAGGTATGGATATGATATTTACCCAGTATTATAACAAGATTAACCACATCTGAGATATTTACATTTAAATTGTCCATGTAGTAGACTGCAGTCCTGTGGTGTCAGCTCACAGTCTCTTCCTGTCTGTCTCCTTTCAGTTGAACTATGAGCGCTGGCGTTCCTTGCTCCGGGGTTTCTGGGTAGCGGTGGTTGTTTACTCCATGCTGGTTCTCATCCTGGTCTACACTTTCCAGTTCCCGTCCTCCCCTCACCTGTGGAGCTACTACACTGGACTCAGTACACACAGGTATGCACAGGTGTTGGCCTTCAGCCTGTAAGGTTTATACTGGTGCTAATTTTT
Source organism: Cheilinus undulatus (assembly GCF_018320785.1). Taxonomy (NCBI): domain Eukaryota; kingdom Metazoa; phylum Chordata; class Actinopteri; order Labriformes; family Labridae; genus Cheilinus; species Cheilinus undulatus. Next base: position 1,259,004 of record NC_054883.1, on the reverse strand, counting down.
CCTATGAATCTAACAACCATAGTGATCTTTGTAGGTCAAGTTAAGAGGAAAGTAATGGCACCGTCTGCTGTGATGTCATGTTGGTCACATGACCACACGTGTTCAAACAGGTAAAACCATGTTTGTGTGTCTGCAGGTTGGAGGACGTTGGTTTGGAGAAGTTTTCAGTTCCTGTCCTCTTCACTAAGATCTTCATCCCTGCTGCGTTCCTCCTGGTACTCCAAAACGTTCTTACAAAAAAAGAAAACTTTCTTCATCTACCAAGTCCAACATATGTATTTTGTTCTACAGGTGTGCATCGTACACCTGCACTACTTCCACGAGCCTTTCCTGCAGCTGACCGACCTGAAGACTGTGGTGGACACGCACAACAGCACCATCACCAGGTAGCACAGTGAAACAACAGCACCATCACCAGGTAGCACAATGAAACAGCAGCACCATCACCAGGTAGCACAATGAAATGACAGCACCATCACCAGGTAGCACAATGAAACAACAGCACCATCACCAGGTAGCACAATGAAATGACAGCACCATCACCAGGTAGCACAATGAAACAACAGCACCATCACCAGGTAGCACAATGAAATGACAGCACCATCACCAGGTAACACAATGCAACAACAGCACCATCACCAGGTAACACAATGCAACAACAGCACCATCACCAGGTAACACAATGCAACAACAGCACCATCACCAGGTAACACAATGCAACAACAGCACCATCACCAGGTGGCACGGTGAATAAAGATGAACAACAGGTGGCGCTCTCCCTGCAGGCTGGTCCACTCTGACGGCAGCCTGTATGACCTGTCGCTGGGTAGATCTCCTCAGCTCATCAAGGAGGATGAAAAGGGAGAACAGAGAGAGATGGAAGAGGAGAAAGAGAAGAAATGGATGAAGGGAGAGGACATAGAGGCAGAGGAGAAGTTCCCCTGCATGTTTGATGGGGAGTCCCTGTCTGACCACCTCACAGGTAAATAACCACACACCTTTGACGAACAAGTCTTAAATATGAAACCGACTCGTGCTGTGTCCTCCTCAGTCCTCGTCTCCTGGAGGTTGGTGGTGGATCGTCTCTCTGTTTTGTTCCTGCGCCTCCTTCTCTCCCTGCAGAGTCTGCAGCACCTCCTCTGGTGGTTCCTGGAATTACACATTGTCAAGATCGTTTCCTCCTACATCATCTGGGTCTCTGTGAAAGAGGTCTGTCAGCCTATCTGTTTGGCTGTTTTGCTGTCTGCTTCTCTATCTAGATATATTTTCATACACTGTTCATGGTAAAGGTCTTATTTATGGTATTGGATGGTATTTAGGATATCTTACAGTATTCATTAAATCACACATCATTCATCAACTTATACTGTATCTATTATATCATACTGTATTTATTAATCATACAGTTTTTATTGTATTGTGCGGTATTCATCATACAGTAATAATGCAGGAAATGAAAGCCATACGCTAATGTTGATGCTAATGGCAAAGCCTTACCTCCCCCACCCTAGCCTCCTCCTTAATAGCATAAAGCTTCCCCTCCTCCACCCAGCCTCCTCCTTTATAGACTTAAGTCTATCGTCCTCCACCCCAGCCTCCTCCTTTATAGACTTAAGTCTATCGTCCTCCAACCCAGCCTCCTCCTTTATAGACTAAAGCTTCCCCTCCTCCACCCCAGCCTCCGCCTTTATAGACTAAAGCTTCCCCTCCTCCACCCCAGCCTCCTCCATTGCAGCATAAAGCTTAACCTCCTCCTCCCCAGCCTCCTCCTTTATAGACTTAAGTTTAACCTCCTCCACCCAGCCCCCTCCTTTATAGCATAAAGCTTCCCCTCCTCCACCCAGCCCCCTCCTTTATAGCATAAAGCGTCCTCTCCTCCAACCAGCCTCATCCTTTATAGCATGAAGCTTCACCTCCTCCACCCTTTCCTCATCCTTTATAGCATGAAGCTTCACCTCCTCCACCCAGCCCCCTCCTTTATAGCATAAAGCTTCCTCTCCTCCACCCAGCCTCTTCCCTTATGGATAAAACTTCCCCTCCTCCAACTCGGCCTCCTCCATTGCAGCATAAAGCTTAACCTCCTCCGCCCAAACCTCCTCCTTAATAGCATAAAGCTTAACCTCCTCCACCCCAGCCTCCTCCTTTATAGCATAAAGCTTCCCCTCCTCCACCCCAGCCTCCTCCTTTATAGACTAAAGCTTCCCCTCCTCCACCCCAGCCTCTTTCTTTATAGCATCAAGCTTCCCCTCCTCCACCCAGTCTCCTCCTTTATAGACTAAAGCTTCACTTCCTCCCCAACCTCCTCCTTTATAGACTTAAGCCTATTGTCCTCCACCCAGTCTCCTCCTTTATAGACTAAAGTTTCACTTCCTCCCCAGCCACCTTCTTTATAGCATAAAGCTTCCCCTCCTCCACCCCAGCCTCCTCCTTTATAGACTAAAGCCTATTGTCCTCCACCCAGTCTCCTCCTTTATAGACTAAAGTTTCACTTCCTCCCCAGCCTCCTTCTTTATAGCATAAAGCTTCCCCTCCTCCACCCCAGCCTCCTCCTTTATAGACTAAAGCCTATTGTCCTCCACCCAGTCTCCTCCTTTATAGACTAAAGTTTCACTTCCTCCCCAGCCACCTTCTTTATAGCATAAAGCTTCCCCTCCTCCACCCCAGCCTCCTCCTTTATAGACTAAAGCCTATTGTCCTCCACCCAGTCTCCTCCTTTATAGACTAAAGTTTCACTTCCTCCCCAGCCTCCTTCTTTATAGCATAAAGCTTCCCCTCCTCCACCCCAGCCTCCTCCTTTATAGCATAAAGCTTAACCTCCTCCACCCCAGTCTCCTCCTTTATAGACTAAAGTTTCACTTCCTCCCCAGCCTCCTTCTTTATAGCATAAAGCTTCCCCTCCTCCACCCCAGCCTCCTCCTTTATAGACTAAAGCCTATTGTCCTCCACCCAGTCTCCTCCTTTATAGACTTAAGTTTCACTTCCTCCCCAGCCTCCTTCTTTATAGCATAAAGCTTAACCTTCTCCACCCCAGCCTCCTCCTTTATGAACTAAAGTCTATCGTCCTCCAACCCAGCCTCATCCTTTATAGACTAAAGCTTCCCCTCCTCAACCCCAGCCTCCTCCTTTATAGCATAAAGCTTAACCTCCTCCACCCCAGCCTCCTCCTTATAGACTAAAGCTTCCCCTCCTCCAACCCGGCCTCATCCATTGCAGCATAAAGCTTAACCTCCTCCACCCCAGCCTCCTCCTTTATAGACTAAAGCTTCCCCTCCTCCAACCTGGCCTCCTCTATTGCAGCATAAAGCTTCCCCTCCTCCACCCCAGCCTCCTCCATTGCAGCATAAAGCTTAACCTCCTCCACCCCAGCCTCCTCCTTTATAGACTAAAGCCTATTGTCCTCCACCTCAACCTCCTCCTTTATAGACTAAAGCCTATGGTCCTCCACCTCAGCCTCCACCTTGATAAGACTAATGCTGTGTGCATTTAAATGACACATACCTGTTATGATCACAAATGTGGTGGAGCTTAAATTTCCATTAATCAACTGCCTGTACGTCTGTTTCTCCACAGGTGTGTGTGATGAACCTGCTCTTCGTGCTGTGCATGGCGGTGGCTCTTCCCTGCAGGCCGTGGCGCCCCCTGCTGTCAGGAGTGTGTACGGTTTGGACCTGTGTGCTGACCGTTTGTAAGATGTTGTACCAGCTCAACGTGGTTCAGCCAATGAGATACTCCTCTAACTGCACCATGGTAACCGTGGAAACGCTATCACTGCTGTCTATCACGGTCTCAGTCTTTTGAAGCTCCGCCGCCACACTCTTATCATGATGTCATATCCATTTGTCTGCAGCCTGGTAACTCCAGCACCGACCTGTCTCACTCTGTGCTCTACTCTGGACCCATAGACCCCGCCCAGTGGGTGGGGCTTCATAAGACAGAGGGGAAACTGCTCGACTATCTGAGGGTAGGATGTGACATCACGACCAGACTCACCTGGATTAGTGTTAGCACTGTTAGCCTACCCTAAAGCTGACCTGTATCTATAGTATAGTGTGATGATGTTAGCCATGCTAGCTTAGCTTAATGTTAACCTGTTTTTACAGTATAATGATGGTGTTAGTGCTGCTAGCTTTGCCTAATGCTAATTTGTTTCTACAGTATAACCTCATGATGTTGGCGCTACTAGCCTTTGAGGTGACCATTTACAGACACCAAGAGCTCTACCGTCTTCGTCATGAAAAAGTCCCGCCCCCTACTCGGACATTGTTTCATGACATCACCAGGTGTCACCTGGACGACAGCCTGATGAGCTGTGTGAAGTACTTTATCAACTACTTCTTCTACAAGTTTGGGCTGGAGGTGAGATGATAATATTAGCTTAGCATAAAGCTATCCCTCTGTTTAGTAAGTGTAACTCTCCACCTCCTCCTTCTCCTCAGACCTGCTTCCTGCTGGCTGTTAACGTGATTGGCCAACGGATGGATCTGTTTGCTGTTTGTCACGCCCTCGGCCTCATCACCGTCCTATCCCAGCGCAGCAGGAAACGCATTAGTGCTGTGTGGCCAAAGTACTGCTACTTCCTGTCAGTGCTGCTTTGTTTCCAGTACTTGCTGTGTATTGGATTCCCTCCAGCAGCCTGTAAAGGTACGAACTCACCTGGAGAGTTCATTTTACCTGTAAAGGTACAAACTCACCTGAGGAGTTATATTTACCTGTACAGGTACAAACTCACCTGAGAAATTATATTTAACTGTAAAGGTACAAACTCACCTGGAGAGTTCATTTTACCTGTAAAGGTACAAACTCACCTGAGAAGTTATATTTAACTGTAAAGGTACGAACTCACCTGGAGAGTTCATTTTACCTGTAAAGCTATGAGCTCACCTGAGGAGTAATATTTACCTGTGACGGTCGTACTCACCTGGCAGGTGAAGTTTATGTACACGAACAGGTACGAACTCAGCAGGAGAGGTTAATTTACCTGTAAAGGTAAGGACTCACTTGAAGAGTTAAAGTTACCTATAAAGGTACGATTTCATCTGGAGAGTTAAATTCACCTATGAAAGTATGAATTCATCTGGACAGTTAAATTTACCTGTAAAGGTATGAGCTTACCTGAGGAGGTACATTTACCTGTAATGGTCATACTCACCTGGAAGGTGACGTTTACGTAGCTGTAAAGGTATGCACTCACTTGAGTAGTTAAATTTGTCTGTAAACTTAAAAATTCACAAGGAGAGTTATACTTACCCATAAAGGCACAAACTCACCTGGAAAGTTAAAGTAACGTGTAACAACTTCCCAAACAGCTAAATTTACCTGTAAATGGTTTAATTTACACAGAGAGCCAAATCAACCCATTAAAGGTACAAATTCACCTGAAGAGTTCAGTTACCTGTAAAAGTACAAACTCATCTGAACATCAAATTTACTGTAAAAATAAAAGCTAAACTGGGGAGACACACTGACCTGCAAAGGTGTGCACTCACCAAAGGAATTTAATTTACCTGTAAACCTACAGATTTAAGTGGGCTTTTATTCTGAAAGGCTGAAGGATGTATTAAGATAGTTCTGTTTCATTCTGAGCTAAGCTAAGTCATGCTGGGCCAAGCTAACAGTTCCCCCTTGTTTGATGTCCTGATGCTAAGCTAACAGTTCCCCCTTGTTTGATGTCCTGATGCTAAGCTAACAGTTCCCCCTTGTTTGATGTCCTGATGCTAAGCTGAGTTTCCCCTTGTTTGATGTCCTGATGCTAAGCTAACAGTTCCCCCTTGTTTGATGTCCTGATGCTAAGCTAACAGTTCCCCCTTGTTTGATGTCCTGATGCTAAGCTGAGTTTACCCTTGTTTGATGTCCTGATGCTCAGCTAACAGTTCCCCTTGTTTGATGTCCTGATGCTAAGCTAACAGTTCCCCCTTGTTTGATGTCCTGATGCTAAGCTGAGTTTCCCCTTGTTTGATGTCCTGATGCTAAGCTAACAGTTCCCCCTTGTTTGATGTCCTGATGCTAAGCTAACAGTTCCCCCTTGTTTGATGTCCTGATGCTAAGCTGAGTTTCCCCTTGTTTGATGTCCTGATGCTAAGCTAACAGTTTCCCCTTGTTTGATGTCCTGATGCTAAGCTAACAGTTCCCCCTTGTTTGATGTCCTGATGCTAAGCTAACAGTTCCCCCTTGTTTGATGTCCTGATGCTAAGCTGAGTTTCCCCTTGTTTGATGTCCTAATGCTAAGCTGAGTTTCCCCTTGTTTGATGTCCTGATGCTAAGCTAACAGTTCTCCCTTGTTTGATGTCCTGATGCTAAGCTAACAGTTCCCCCTTGTTTGATGTCCTGATGCTAAGCTAACAGTTTCCCCTTGTTTGATGTCCTGATGCTAAGCTAACAGTTCCCCCTTGTTTGATGTCCTGATGCTAAGCTAACAGTTCCCCCTTGTTTGATGTCCTGATGCTAAGCTAACAGTTCCCCCTTGTTTGATGTCCTGATGCTAAGCTAACAGTTCCCCCTTGTTTGATGTCCTGATGCTAAGCTAACAGTTCCCCCTTGTTTGATGTCCTGATGCTAAGCTAACAGTTCTCCCTTGTTTGATGTCCTGATGCTAAGCTGAGTTTCCCCTTGTTTGATGTCCTGATGCTAAGCTAACAGTTCCCCCTTGTTTGACGTCCTGATGCTAAGCTGAGTTTCCCCTTGTTTGATGTCCTGATGCTAAGCTAACAGTTCCCCCTTGTTTGATGTCCTGATGCTAAGCTAACAGTTCCCCCTTGTTTGATGTCCTGATGCTAAGCTAACAGTTCTCCCTTGTTTGATGTCCTGATGCTTAGCTAACAGTTCCCCCTTGTTTGACGTCCTGATGCTAAGCTGAGTTTCCTCTTGTTTGATGTCCTGATGCTAAGCTAACAGTTCCCCCTTGTTTGACGTCCTGATGCTAAGCTAACAGTTCCCCCTTGTTTGATGTCCTGATGCTAAGCTAACAGTTCCCCCTTGTTTGATGTCCTGATGCTAAGCTAGCAGTTCTCCCTTGTTTGATGTCCTGATGCTAAGCTAACAGTTCCCCCTTGTTTGATGTCCTGATGCTAAGCTAACAGTTCCCCCTTGTTTGATGTCCTGATGCTAAGCTAACAGTTCTCCCTTGTTTGATGTCCTGATGCTAAGCTAACAGTTCCCCCTTGTTTGACGTCCTGATGCTAAGCTAACAGTTCCCCCTTGTTTGATGTCCTGATGCTAAGCTAGCAGTTCTCCCTTGTTTGATGTCCTGATGCTAAGCTAACAGTTCCCCCTTGTTTGATGTCCTGATGCTAAGCTAACAGTTCCCCCTTGTTTGATGTCCTGATGCTAAGCTAACAGTTCCCCCTTGTTTGATGTCCTGATGCTAAGCTAGCAGTTCTCCCTTGTTTGATGTCCTGATGCTAAGCTAACAGTTCCCCCTTGTTTGATGTCCTGATGCTAAGCTAACAGTTCTCCCTTGTTTGATGTCCTGATGCTAAGCTAACAGTTCTCCCTTGTTTGATGTCCTGATGCTAAGCTAACAGTTCTCCCTTGTTTGATGTCCTGATGCTAAGCTAACAGTTCTCCCTTGTTTGATGTCCTGATGCTAAGCTAACAGTTCCCCCTTGTTTGATGTCCTGATGCTAAGCTAACAGTTCTCCCTTGTTTGATGTCCTGATGCTAAGCTAACAGTTCTCCCTTGTTTGATGTCCTGATGCTAAGCTAACAGTTCCCCCTTGTTTGATGTCCTGATGCTAAGCTAACAGTTCCCCCTTGTTTGACGTCCTGATGCTAAGCTGAGTTTCCCCTTGTTTGATGTCCTGATGCTAAGCTAACAGTTCTCCCTTGTTTGATGTCCTGATGCTAAGCTAACAGTTCCCCCTTGTTTGATGTCCTGATGCTAAGCTAACAGTTCTCCCTTGTTTGATGTCCTGATGCTAAGCTAACAGTTCTCCCTTGTTTGATGTCCTGATGCCAAGCTAACAGTTCTCCCTTGTTTGATGTCCTGATGCTAAGCTAACAGTTCTCCCTTGTTTGATGTCCTGATGCTAAGCTAACAGTTCCCCCTTGTTTGATGTCATGATGCTAAGCTAACAGTTCCCCCTTGTTTGACGTCCTGATGCTAAGCTAACAGTTCCCCCTTGTTTGATGTCCTGATGCTAAGCTAACAGTTCTCCCTTGTTTGATGTCCTGATGCTAAGCTGAGTTTCCCCTTGTTTGATGTCCTGATGCTAAGCTAACAGTTCCCCCTTGTTTGATGTCCTGATGCTAAGCTAACAGTTCTCCCTTGTTTGATGTCCTGATGCTAAGCTAACAGTTCTCCCTTGTTTGATGTCCTGATGCTAAGCTGAGTTTCCCCTTGTTTGATGTCCTGATGCTAAGCTAACAGTTCCCCCTTGTTTGATGTCCTGATGCTAAGCTAACAGTTCTCCCTTGTTTGATGTCCTGATGCTAAGCTAACAGTTCTCCCTTGTTTGATGTCCTGATGCTAAGCTGAGTTTCCCTTGTTTGATGTCCTGATGCTAAGCTAACAGTTCCCCCTTGTTTGATGTCCTGATGCTAAGCTAACAGTTCTCCCTTGTTTGATGTCCTGATGCTAAGCTAACAGTTCTCCCTTGTTTGATGTCCTGATGCTAAGCTAACAGTTCTCCCTTGTTTGATGTCCTGATGCTAAGCTAACAGTTCCCTGGGTTTTGTTTCCAGATTATCCATGGAGACCTCCAACCTCAAACGTTGATTCCAATGTCGTGAAGTGGCTTTTCCTTCCAGATCACCTGACACCACCAAACCCACTCTTCCTCCTCTGTAAGACCATCATCTTCATCATTTCTTCTTCATCCCTTCATTCCTTATCCGTCAGACTAAACATTCATGTAAACCTTGTTTGGTGTTCTCATGTCTCTACATTCCCGATCTTTCAGACGACTTTGCCCTCCTCCTCGGAGCCTCTCTGCAGCTGCAGGTTTTTGAGGAGGAGCTCCTGGAGACGGTCCAGCTCCTCGCTGGAGAAAACTGTGAGCAGGACGAAGATGACGGACAGGTTTCTGATCCAATCAGGAAGCTTGGTCTCAGCACAGTCCCAGACTTTATGATGTGCAGGTCTTACCTGGACATGATGAAAGTGATCATCTTCAGCTACATGTTCTGGTTTGTCCTCACCATCATCTTCATCACCGGCACAACCAGGTGAGTGGGCAGAGCTACAGGCACTTGGAATGTTTTTAATCTGATCCAACTATTTGAGTCCAGATTGAAATAGTACCCCATACCAGGATCAGTGCAGCATTTGTTTGTACTTCCTGTTCCAGGATCAGTATCTTCTGCATGGGTTACCTGGTGGCCTGTTTCTACTTCCTGCTGGTTGGTGGAGACCTGCTGCTGAAACCAGCCAGATCCATCCTGCTGTACTGGGACTGTCTGATTGGCTACAACGTGTTTGTCATTACGATGAAGAATATTCTGTCGGTGAGACGAGTCACCACTCTAAACCATCGATATTTTCATCTTTATAATTCATTATGTTACGGAAAGATACTCCTCCTGTCTGTCTTTTAGATCCTGGCCTGTGGTTTCATTAAATCGTTGGTTCAGAATCACTGCTGGCTGATTCAGCTCTTTAGTCTGGCCTGCACCATCAAAGGATACACCAAACGTAGGTTACCTGTCCACCTCTCTGCCTGTCTTTTACCTGTCTGTAGATCTGTCTTTGGAGTGTTAAACGCTGGTCTTTGCACCTGTTCAGCTCCCTTAACTCTCTGACTGATTGTTGTTTTTGTTGGTTTGTTGCTGACTCGTTGTTTACTCACCATGTCCCCTGGTGCAGCGGAGCAGCAGAGCAGTAAACAGTGTGAATTGCCTAGCGACGAGGCAGGGATCATCTGGGATGGCGTGTGTTTCTGTTTCCTGTTGCTGCAGAGACGAGTCTTCAGGAGTCACTACTTCCTGTTTGTGGTCCTGGACCTGCAGCACACACAACTACTGGCCTCCAGGTACACATATACGTACACATACACACAAACACAGGTGCACACGCCAACACAGTGACATCACATTCATACGTGTGCTACAGGGGGGCGGAGCTCTTCGAGGCATCCACGGTGAAAGCTGTCAGAGCGAGACTGGAAGACGAGAAGACGTCGATGGACCTGCTGAAGAGACAGTAAGACTTGAACCAAGGCCAGGTGCAGGTCTGGGAGTGGATCCAGGTCTTAGACAACTCTTAGGTCCAAGTCCAGGTCCAGGCTTTGACATCAGGCAGACTCAAGGCTTGGTCAAAAACACTCTGGAGAGAGACTAGAGATCTGCTGATTTTTACATGGACCTGTTAACCTGACCAGAACCTGTTGTTCTTGACCTGTAATGTAATGACTCTGACTTGTTGACTCAGACTCGTTGACTTGGACTAGCTGACTTAAACTCACCGATTTGGACTCACTGACTCAGTCTTGTGTCTTGTCTTTTTCAAGATGGAGAGGATAGAATCTGTTGACGCAGTCTTGTTGGCTTGGACTTGTAAGTTTTGACTGGCTGACTCAGTCTCATGTCCTGTATTTTCATCAAACCTGTTGACTTAGACCAGCTGACTTGGTCTTGTGCCATGTCTTTTGAAGATCAAATTTGTAGACTCAGACCTGCTGGCTCAGACTTGTTGACTCTGATGTGTTGACTGGGACTGGCTGACTCGGTCCTGTGTCGTGTCTTTTCAGGATGGAGAGGATCGAATCTCTAGACTCAGACTTGCTGGCTCAGACTTGTTGACTCTGATGTGTTGACTGGGACTGGCTGACTCGGTCCTGTGTCGTGTCTTTTCAGGATGGAGAGGATCGAATCTCTAGACTCAGACTTGCTGGCTCAGACTTGTTGACTCTGATGTGTTGACTGGGACTGGCTGACTCGGTCCTGTGTCGTGTCTTTTCAGGATGGAGAGGATCGAATCTCTAGACTCAGACTTGCTGGCTCAGACTTGTTGACTCTGATGTGTTGACTGGGACTGGCTGACTCGGTCTTGTGTCATGTCTTTCAGGATGGAGAGGATTAAATCTCGGCAGCAGAAGTTCCGCAGAGGAAAAGAGAAGTTGTTGAGTTTGACCCATGAAGGCTTCCATACTGATGGTGAGTAAACAAACACATTGCCATGGTAACAGTGGGTGATACACAGCTGTCTGTCACTCAAATTGAGATTTTTGTGTGTGTCTTTCAGGTCCAGAGAAGAAGAAGGGGCGAGGAAAGAAGGAGTGGTGGAGGCCCTGGGTAAACCATGCCTCCAGTGAGTCACATGACCTATGACATCATCACTGTCTCTCTGCCTAATTTCCTCAGGGTCACAGCGTTCTGCCCACGCCATGACCCCATCTCCAAACAGCCTGCTCCTGAAGACGGACCGTGGCGTGGACAGAAGGCTGTGGACGACGAGGGAATGGGGGTAACTGTCTGTCTGCCTGTCTGCCTGCAGTGGTGAGGAGCGGAGATTATTACCTGTTTGAGACGGACAGTGAGGAGGAGGAGGAAGAGGAGGAGAAAAAGGGACAGGAGCCACCTGAGAAATCAGCCTTCCAGGTGAGCCTAATGGTCATGGATCATAGAGGGTGTTTTAAGGTTTTGAGATCACGACTTGTTGGTCAGATTTATCTTGAAACTTTCTATTCAGAGCATCCTTTGTAACAGACCAACCAATAGGAAACAGAGCTTCGACCAATCAGGTTAGCTCTGCCTGTTGTTGCTATGTTGTTCTCCAGGAGACATTTGCTTTGATCTCCCTGAGAGTCCCAATATTCTATCACACGCACACACACACCCACACACACACACCCACACGGTGAAAGTCTGAGAGCTAAAAATCATCATCAAACTTTAACAGTATTCATTAAAAATCTGAAAATCTGATTTCTTAATTGCATTTGACCTTACAGATGAACTCTTAACAGCCTTAAAGAAACACAACCGTCCTCTGAATATCTATCTATATATGCGAGGGTTGCCACCATTCACATGTAATCCAAAAACATCCACTTTCTGATTCCTCTGTTTTTTGGCTGCTTCTTCAATAAGACAGTTTTATTCTGTCGCACCTTCAGGATGGAGCAGCACCATTAGATTTAACACTAAGCAGGATAAAGATGTCTAAATTCTACATGATCTTTGTCTCTTAGTTCGTCTATCACGCCTGGATCACTGACTCCAGAACAGCTATGAGAGCACGCATCAACCAGAAGAAACTGTGGAAGAAGAACTTCTCGGAGCGAAGAAGCAGGAAGGAGGAGAGGCGCACAGGTGAGGAACTTAACACCTGGTTTCTGTGTTTCTAAAGAGCTCCCTGCAGTTCACCCTCCTACGGCACCAGTATGATGGTTTATCCTTGAATCACGTCTAGGTCAAATATCCTGGTCCCATGACTACTTCAAATGATGCTAACAACTTCTACATGCTACATTTTAGCCAAATCATCACATACTAGTGAAGAGGTTTCCAATTCAGTCTGAGCAGTGAAACACATAAAAAATCAGCCGTACTTCCTAACATCCTCTCTGTGAGAGCAGTGTGTCGTCTGCATACAGCTCTAACCTGAACCAGCTCACAGTGGCTCTGCTCCTCTGCAGGTCCTGGACTCATAGAGGTAACAGAGGAGACTGTGGAGGAGGAGGACGAGCAAGAGGAGGAGGAGGACGAGCAAGAGGAGGGACCAGGTAGGAAGACCTCATCAGAGATCCTTTATATGTGCAGATGCTCAACTTTGTGTAGTTCCAGAGTCCCTGTCTGTGATCCTGTTCAGCTCTGAATGCCTTTAATTCGGATAAATATATCTGATTTAATTTCGCTCTATGCAGTTTGGAATGGACCTTTCCTAAAGTACGAGTCAGGACTTTTCTTCACTGTTGCATCTACAGGTGCATTGCAAAAAAATTAGTATATCATTTATAAGTCAGTTTTTACAAATGATTCACTTTAGAAAGTTAAACTTTCATATATTCTGGATTCATTTTAAACAAAGTAAAATATTCAAGATGTTTTATTCTTGATGGCTACGGCTTACAGCTCACAAAAACAAAGAAAAACACAACCTCTAAATGTTAGAATGCTGTGGAAAAGTCCAGCTTGCTGAGGGTTTCTTTCAGTTCAGACGGAACTTCTGGTTTTCCTGCAGCCAGCCTCAAGTGGACAGTCGCAATATAGCAATTTTTTTGCACTTCCGAATTGGCTTCATTTTTAGGACCGGAGGTTGCCGCTTGGTTCAAACACCCAACCAGAAGCCTGCTGACTGGTCTGCTGTCCACAAGATAATCAGTGACACCCTTCAGAGTGAGGGTAAGCCACAGACGGTCTTTGGTTAAAGGACAGGCTGCTCTCAGAGGCTGTATCAAGGCAGATTCAAGAACTTAGGGGAGCAGCACAAGGACTGGACTAAGACTGGAGTCAGTGGATCAGGATCCACCACACAGGCAGGTCTAGGAAATGGACTGCAAGTGTGGTGTTCTTTGTGTGAAGCCACTCCTGAACCGCAGACGTCTCACCCGTGTACGCCGACCATGTCTAATGTCAGCTGACCTGTTTTTCAGACACGGTTCTTCAAAGGTTCTCCAACACACTGAGGTTCTTTTGGGTTCTGCTATCGGCTCTGCTGGACTCTCTAACGTCCTGGCTCAGGGGTCTGTGTCAGGAACACATCGACATCTCCACCGTCCTCCGCATCGAGCGCTGTATGCTAATGCAGCAGGCTAAGCAGGTACAGCAGGCTGGTAGGGTAGAACTACAACAAAGATGGAGGATGCTGTTTCCTGTTTCCTGTTGGGTTGATGTGTGTAAACTGTTTTTTTCAGGGCCTCGTTCCCAGTAGAGACGCCATCCACCATTACTACCAAGAACAGATGATAAACACCTCCACAGAGTCCGGCCTGGACTCCATTACCCATGAGGCCACAGGACAGAGAGAGGAAGGAGAGGAGGCAGAGGAGGCAGAGGGGGGAGAACAAGCTAATTCTGATACAGACCTCAAACCAGAACCGTCTTCTCCACATAAACCTGAATCAGAGAGGTCAGAGGGCGACCCACCTGTTCAAAGGGACGATTACCCAGAATCCCTTGTGGTGAAGAGATGGCGACCCAAACTGAGCAGGATGGAGAGAGTCCAGTCTTCATCATCGTCGTCATCAGAGGGAGAGACAACTGAGTCAGTCTGAATGAACCAACCAAACATAAAGCTAACAATGTTAGCATGCTAGCAGGTTAGATTTAGCATTAGCATTAGCCCACTAATGATCTCTTCTGTCTTTGTTTGAACAGCACTGAAGATCCAGGCCAGCAACTTCCTGTTGATACACAGCTAAAGTCCACCCCTAGCTCCCCCTCCTCCCCCGTTCTCCCTCCCTCCTACAGCCTGGCACTGAATCTGGACCAGCAGGAGGAGGAGGAGGAGGAGGAGCATGGGAGGAGGAGGGGGGAGAGGAGCGACTTTCTGTCGGACTCTGCCTCTCGTACTCAGGAGCTAACAGCCAGCGAGCTGCTGAGGAACAGGTGAGACATAGGCCAATCAATCAATCGATCACTCGGTGTTTATTAGTAATTCATAACCCACAATATCTGAAGACACAAAGAGGGCAGGCCTAGACTGTAGTCTGGGTTCTATTATTGATAAAGACCAAAGATGAATCCACTATGAGATCAGCCCTGAGCAGTAATGAGGAGAGACCTTTTAACCAGGAGCAGACCAGACTGATGATGTTTGATGATGACCTCTTACATAAACATTACTGTGATGAAGAAATAGGGAGAGGATTGTGGAGGTTGAGCAGCTCTGAAATTGGCTTCACAGGTGAGTCTATGGGAAGGTTCACCTATAACCTGCTGATGTTCACTTCCTGTTTCAGGACGTTCTATGCCGAGGAGCTGGAGGCATCAGACTGTTTCTATGGAAACCAGCACCAGCTGCTCCAGCTGGCCTACGCTCTTTATAACATCCTGGCTGCCAGGTAAACAGGCTTAATAGGTAACAGGTAGGGCTGGGAAATAGCTGAAGTTTTTCCTTTTTCCTCTCAAAAATGCTTCTTTTATACCCACTAATGTTTCTGACCTGTTGCCAATCAACCCTTAGAGTTCACGCGGCACGGTTCTACGGTGTGGGAATAATACACAACTCCTTATATGGACATCCTGGGTGTGTGTGTGTGTTTATAGGTCACATCTTCAAGCTTTACTAAATGTGTCTTCTTCTGTGTTGTTGGGTCAAAGTTGTGGTTAATTTTATGTTGCATATTTTTCTCTGAGGCTGATGTTGTCGTATATGACAAGAAGAGAATGTGGTATTTAAAGTTAAATAACTTTTGAACCATAAATTATAGGCACTTTTTTTTCTTCTGAAAGCCCCCCAGTGCGCCATTCCAATGACGCTATCCACACCTTCGTAGCTCTTACAGAGCATTTTCTAGTGAGCCTAGAACTTGGCTGAATTTGGGTCTTGAAAGATCAAATCCACACCGGTAACTCTGATATGTGTAATCCTTTTTACCATCGTTCCTGCAGTTAGCCGGTTAGCCCATTGCCATGTTGCCTGTTTGTATCCCAGAATGGCAGGCTGCTCACGTCATGCTTTGCTGGACTGCACATGTGCACAGACTTAGAAACTGGAGAAGAGAGTCTGAATGACTTGTTACGACCACGGTCATAATGTGTTTTGTTATTGTATATTGTATCTTGTGTTTCCTTAGGCTGTGCCTGCTGTGTGTGTGTGCGTGGTGAGTGTGGCAAGCTTGCTACCTATCCCCTGTTTAATTAGGTGTGCCATCGCCAGCAGCTGACTGGTTGCTCTGGGTCCCGTGCGGACAGGCGGTAGGCTGCTGCGTAGCTCGACCCTAATATAAGGTGGAGACGTGACGTCATTGCTGCGCAGGGGGAACCCGTTCCATTCACCTCCCAACCGGCCATGCCACAGCATCTCTCAGTGTGAAGCTCGCATAGGCTGATTGTTAATTTAATTGTGTAGTAGTTAACTTTGGTAAAGTAGGGGTGTCATTTATTCATGGTATTGTCCTGCAGTTAAGTGGTTAACTGGGGAGGTTAATTTATGTCATAGTAGCAGAGTAAGTTAAACGTCTCTCCCTTTTTAGTTTGTATCTTTGATTCACCCCAAGGTATTTAGAATCCTTTGTAAATGTTAACTAATTTAATTTTGTATAAATAAATTGTATCTCTCTTAAAACCTTAGAACCTAGTCCTCTGGCTGCTTGAGAGATGAGTGAAATGGGTCCTTTTCATGTTGTGTCCTGGCCACCCCTAGACGGGGCGTAACACTCTAAATAAAGAGAAAGAGACACAGAGAGCCCGGGATGTGTCCCTAAAAGCAGGGGTTCTCAAACTTTTCAGGGCTAAGGACCCCTTACATGGCAGAACATTTTCCAAGGACCCCACCATAACCTTCACGCTGATTAAATATATGTGAACCGCCATTTGTACTCCTACATCCATGCTGTAAACTCTTCAACCTTAATACAAGCTCTCATCCTGTTGAGTGTGGCTTCTTACTTTTTGTGATCTCTTGAGCAGCCAAATAAGAAGTCCTCTGTGCTTTTTTCTGAGATTGTTGTCAGGTTCATTCATGTTTTCTGGGGAATGTATTCCTCACTCTTTTGTCTGAAAAAAATCTTTAGTTTTGTCCTTAAACACATGCTTTGTTATCAGATGACACTTTAGCTTGACGGGCTTCATAACCTCACATGAGGACACACAACACATTTTGGTCTTCGGTCACTGTTCTCAGTACAAACCAAACTCTAGATAGCTGTCATCGTGTTTTCTCAGTTTAGCTGGTTTGGGCCTAGCATCACGTGATGAAGTGGACACGTTTAAATATTTATCTGTTGTTGCTAGCTGGACCTACACACCAAATGCTGAGCAAAGGGACTGATGCTTGATGAGCGATAGATTTACGTGATATCTCACAGTCATATCTGTGTTTTTTTTTTTTGGCCCAAAGCTGACTGATGTGGGAGTCATTGGTTTAGTATGGTTTTATGGTGCTGTGGTCTCTATACGTACACTGCTTTCCACATTATTAAGCAAATAACATTTTTCTCTTATTTTCCTAAATATTAATGCAAATGACAGTCAGAGTATTTTTCAAGTCATCAGCCATTAGAGCATAATTCAAATCTTCTTGAACAAACTTCATAATGATAACCATTATTTTTTAAAAATAAAAACCTCTAAATGCACTGTTCCACATTATTAAGCAGGCCACAGGTTTCAGCGATATGGGAAAGAAAAAGGATCTCTGCTGAAAAGTGTCAAATTGTGCAATGCCTTGGACAAGGAAAACATGAGATATTTCATGAAAAATTCAGTGTGATCATCGTACTGTGAAGAAATTAGTGTCTGATTCAGAGCACAGAATCAGAGAGGAAGGTTTCTGACAGACTAATTCATCATATTAAGAGAGCAGATGCTAAATACCATTACAAAGCAGCAAACAGGTATTTGAAGCTGCTGGTGCCTCTGGAGTCCCACCAACCTCAAGGTGTAGGATCCTCCAGAGGCTTGCAGTCGTGTATAAACCTACTATTCAGCCCCCCCTAACCAATGCTCACAAGCAGAAACGGTTGCAGTGGGCCCAGAAATACATGAAGACTCATTTTCAAACAGTCTTGTTGACTGATGAGTGTGTGCAACCCTGGATGGTCCAGATGGAGGAGTAGTGGATGGTTGGTGGATGGCCACCATGTCCCAACAAGGCCGGGACGTCAGCAAGGAGGGGGCGGAGTCATGTTTGGGCCGGAATCATGAGGACAGAGCTGATAGGCCCCTTTAGGGTCCCTGAAGGTGTGAAAATGACCTCGGCAAAGTATCTAGAGTTTCTGACTGACCACTTTCTTCCATGGTACAAAAAGAAGAACTGTGCCTTCTGTAGCAAAATGATCTTCATGCATGACAATGAACCATCTCATGCTGCAAAGAATCCCTCTGTGTCATTGGCTGCTATGGGCATAAAAGGAGAGAAACTCATGGTGTGGCCCCCATCCTCCCCTGACCTTTAACCCTACTGAGAACCTTTGGAGCATCCTCAAGCTAAAGATCTATGAGGGTGGGAGGCAGTTCACATCAAAACAGCAGCTCTGGGAGGATATTCTGATATCCTGCAAAGAAATTCAAGCAGAAACTCTCCAAAAACTCACAAGTTCAATGGATGCAAGAATAGTGAAGGTGATATCAGAGAAGGGCTCCTATGTTAACATGGAACTTGTCCTGTTCAGATGTTTTTGATTGAAATAGCTTTGATTTCAGTAAATATGACCCCCTGATGCTGCAGATTCAACACATGAACATTTTCACTTCTTTACAACAAATAAAATCTTTTAAAACTCTGTTGTGCTTAATAATGTGGAACAGTGCATTTTGAGTTTTTGTTTTTTTTTTTTTAAATAATGCTTGTCATTATGAAGTTTGTTCAAAAACATTTGAATTATGCTCTAATGGCTGATGACTTGAAAAATATTCTGACTGTCATTTGCATTAATATTTAGGAAAATAAGAGAAAAATGTCGATTGCATAATAATGTGGAAAGTGGTGTATTAATTCATTTTTGGTGACATGGCTTTACTTAAATAATTTATTTTGAATTATTTCACGGACCCCCAAGCTGTAGCTTGCGGACCGCCAGGGGTCCCCAGACCCCAGTTTTAGAACCACTGCCTTAAAGTCACTGCACTTTAAATAATAACTCAAACTATCAAAAACACTAGGAGTCTTTTTTTGTAAAAAAAAAAAAAAAAAGGTGAGTATTTGAAGATTTTTTGTCACAGACTTATTTTTGATTCCCCCTTAGTCATGAATTTTTACTGTGTTTTATACATACAAATCTTTGATTTTTAAGGTCAGATTATTTATTTATTTATTTTTGTCTTTGTAGTCCCATGACTTTTTTAAAATTCCAGTGACATTACTGCAGCACACATATTATTATACAGAGTTTGACTTTGAACCAAAGGGTTCACAGCTTTTTAAGACAAACAGTCCAGGTGAGACACAGTGGTTAAGAAAATAGCTTAGAGCTCAGAGGTTCACCTAATTAGTCGCTAAATTCTACCCCAGCTGTTTTTCATTAGTAACACTTACTTTTCCAGCCTGCTGTTGCCCTCTCCCTACTTTTTTGAGATGTGTTGCTCCCATAAAATTCACAGTGAGCGAGTATTTTTCATGGAATGGTAAAATGAGCTTTAACATCTGATATGCTGTTTATGCTCGATTGTAAAACAAAAATGGGATATGAGATTAGACAATCATTGACCTTTGTTTTTATTTAGTGCCCCAACTATTTTGGAATTGGGGTTGCACATCATAACACCCCTTAGATAAAAAATATCCAGATAGGATATTTTTCTCTGTATCTCTGAGTGAGCTGACGTTCTGATTGGTCGTCCCTGAGGTCGGAGACGGTGTGTTACCTGGTCATCGTGTTGAACCACATGGTGTCTGCCAGCTGCCTCACGCTCGTCCTCCCGCTGCTCGTGTTCCTCTGGGCGACGCTCTCCGTCCCCCGACCCAGCAAGACCTTCTGGATGACCGCCATCATCTACACCGAGGTGCTCGCCTCTTCGCTGCTGTGACTTCTCTTGACCTCATGAGTCAGCAGGTTGACCTCCTGTCGTCTGTCTGTCCCCAGGTCACCATCGTCATCAAGTACTTCTTCCAGTTTGGGTTCTTCCCCTTCAACCAGAAGCTGGAGCTGGACCGGTCCAAACCGTTCCACCCACCAAACATCCTGGGAGTGGAGAAGAAGGAAGGCTACGTCCTGTATGACCTTCTGCAACTGCTCGCCCTCTTCTACCATCGTGCCATCCTCAAGGTCAGAATGTTTACACACTTAACATTACTATTATTGTTCTTATTATCATTATTAATATTAATAATGATAATAATAACAATGTACAGTGCTTAACAAATGTATTAGACCACCCTAACCAAAGTCAGGTTTATGCCACAGCTGCCCTAAATTAACAGCATTTGTAATTACCAAAATCATTTTTATGTTTCTGCAGTGGTTAATACACCAACGTGTAGAAGCTCTTTATCACAAATGATATTTTTAATGCTAAAATAGAATTATTATTGTTATCCATGAATTTTCAAATGTACTGATTTACAAAAACCCTGAAAAAATAGTAAAGCACATTAATATTTCTTGATTAATATGAAAGGCAATTTCCCCACCAGGGGATCAATAAAGGATTGATTGATTGATTGATTGAAATTATAGTTATTTACTGTCACTCTTGAACAGATAAATGAGTTTTAGTGGTTGAATGCTATGCTTGATTCATTTCTGACTTCTCAGAGAAGTCCAGTGTGCCGGCTCAAATTTGGCTGAATTTAGTTTGAAATTCCTCATTCCTGCTCAAAATGGTAAAACGTGGAGAGCTGACTGAAAATAAAAGAGTTCACATTAAAGCACTTTATGATGCTGGATGGTCTCTGAGACAGATATGACAGGTGGTCTCATACATTTGTTAAGTACTGTATATACATATTTTTTTATTATTTCATATTCCTTGGCTTACCTACCCCCTCTTTAGTGTCATGGACTATGGGACCAGACGGTTTCTACAGAAACAGATTCCCTCCGTCACCATGACAGCCAGGCCGCCTCAGGCCAGGGCGCAGCCTCCGCTGACCCCACCGACACGCTGCGACATCGAGGCCGAAGACGGACGCGCTCTAGCTCCACCCAGCTGCGCTCTCCAGCAGGTAGGACTGAGATAATGGTAGGGTAAACTCTCAAACCTCTGTGGAGGCGACGTTAGCTGCTAACTAGCACAACCTTTTACCACAGACCAGATGGAGCGGGGGCAGTCTCACTGACGTCATCATAGGATTCTGAAGAGGATTTATGAAGCCCAGTGATAGCAGTCACCATATTGGACTCTAACAGTTTGTGGCCTTAAAAATCAAACTCACAAAGTCCTGAAGTTGTGTATGGGACAAGCCTTGTGTTCCAGGGCTAACTGGATAAAGTAACAGATTAGCATTTGACACAAAATGAGGAGATCTCAGGGTGGATCATCATGGAGATGTAAATGAGCTACAGAGAGTTAACAAGGCTGTAAGAAATGGGAGGCACATTTCCTCTGACATGATGGCGACCGGTCTAGGGGATGGGGGCTAGAGGATGATGAATGCTGATGGGACGGTGTACAGACTGATTGTTGTGTTGATTATTGTCTTCCAGGCAGTGTTAGCTCCAGATCTCAGCCTCTCAGCAGGGTCGACCTGCTGCTGGAGAAACTCAAAGAACTTTCCATCAGAGCCAAGAACAGCTGTGTCAGCAGGTAAGCTAGCACCTGAGCTAATCACAAATGAAAGTCCTTTAGTGAATCTGACCCTGAATGTTGAATGAATGTACGGCTTTGCCTCTCTTTCTGTGTCTGTTAGGTCCATGTCTCTCTATCATCCTGTTCGTCACTTCTTCAGAGCTCTCGTCCAACCAGAATACAGCGCTGTGACTGACGTCTACGTCCTGATGTTCCTCGCCGACACGGTCGACTTCATCATCATCGTCTTTGGCTTCTGGGCCTTTGGAGTAAGCGCTGCTGAAATCTCTTCATCAGATTTGGTTAAAATCACCATCATTTCTTAAATTGTTTCCTCCATCTCCCAGAAACACTCTGCAGCTGCTGACATCACTTCCTCTCTCTCAGAGGACCAGGTCCCTGAGGCATTCCTCGTCATGGTTCTGATCCAGTTTGGTACGTTTGCCTCACTAGGCGACACTGTACACTAGTACAAACGATCACAAATGTTAACAAACGTGGAAGAGCTGTAACTTGCTTCTTACAGTAGGTGGTGCTACAGCAAAACCATGAAATTCACATACAAATGTGTAGAGTGGCAAACCCTGATCATACACGGGAAATTGGCAGCAAATCAGATGTTTCATATGAAAGTTTCACCAACTTCCTGTCAAAGGCGAGACAACAGATTGGTCGCCATCACGACCAAGGCATCCTGTGATGATTGTTGTGGCTGGTGTTGTGATGCTACGGAGGTCTTTGTAGTCAAAATCAGAGCTTGATAGGTTCTACAGAGTAAGAGAGATTAAGAAAGGGCCTAATTGTGCCACTTCCTGTTGCCAGTAGAGGGCACTTTGATGAAATGTTTGCATGTAGGTGTTTCAGTCTGACACTGATGTTTTGTATCAGACTGAAAACATCGGCGGGGTTACTGAAGTTGTTAGGAACACAGAATAATGTAACAAAAGTTACAACAGGTTTAAGTCATCAAAAAAGTCTTATTTGAAATTGAGATGAAGCTGCTAAACTTCCTGTTGAGATTTGGGTATGGGCCCAAGAGACTTTTTCGTAGGTCTTTTCATGATGCATGTGCAGGCCAAAAATCATCAACCTAGTTTGAATGATCTGCAGGGGCTGGTTGTTAAAAACAATTTAGGAGAAACAAAACATAACTGAGAGAGAAAATTTCATTTTGCAGAAGAGGGCGCTGTGACAAAGTGATGAAATGTATGCATGATTATATTCAGGCTCAATTTAAGATCATCCCTGTGAATTCTGGTGATGATTAACATAAGTATTAAAGAATTGTGGGGCATTGTTGGTGTTGGTACACTGGAAAAAAGATGTAAAAGTTATCCAACTTTGGGCCCCAATCACAGCCCCGCCCTATGGTGAAAACCCACAGTTTTCACAGCTTTAGATCTCCATCTTGTCTAGAATGAGCAGAAATAGTAATGTGTCAATCAGATAAAACCCTGTGGAGGAGTTTGGGAAAAAGTACAACATGCCCATCAGTGACTGTGTGAAAACACAAATATACCTTTAGCTGTTTGTAATGCACTTCCTGAACATTTTGGAGGATTATACTCAAAGACTTTCTTTCTCATCTCAACCTGATACATACATGTACTAATGTCCATGCATGGTGCTCTGAATTAGTCCTCTGATTGCATTTTTAGGACCCCTGAGGGGCTACTGTTTTATAGACTGGTCAATTCCACCACCACCTGCAAATTTCCATGGGGTGTATGTTTTTTCTTTTTTACTTTGTGCCCTAATCATGGCTCGGCCCTATGGTGAAAACTCACAGTTTTCACAGCTTTAGATCTCCTTTTTGTCAAGAATGACCAAAAACTGTTTTGAGTCAATCAGATAAAACCCCACAGAGAAATTCGGAAAAAGGTACAACCTGTCCATCGCTAAATACACACATATTTGTAGAGCCCTTCTGAACATTTTCAAGGATCATCCTCAGAGACTTCCTTCCAGCCTTACAGTTTTTTTCCAATTGCTAAAACACAATTTTGCAAACTAGGCTGGTTTTATCAAAATACTTAACACAATTCACCAAACCACACACCCAAACTGCAAAATACCTCATATAACCTGCAAAATGAAGCACTGCAACCAAAACTACATATAGCATTATCAAAATCAAACTTTTACACCAAATGGCACACACTTCACTCATATCACCAGATTTTTGTCTGACCAACTACACACTGTTGGGCATAATGAAAAGCACTCTCATCTTTAGCATGCTTGCCTTAATACTAAAATAGTTCAAATTGTAGACAATTCTTCAGATTGTTCACATGCACAGAAATATTTGCAGATACACAGATGCTGTTGAAACATTTATTTTTCTATTTTTCATCAAACAAGTTAGTGCAACATATGCACAGCAGATATATTTACATCGGAGTGAACAAAAACATGCTCACAAAAAAACAGTGAACTAAAAAAAGAAAATTGCAGAAATAATGTGCAGAAAAAATACAGAGAAAAAAAAGAGGCAAGAAAGATAATTAGGCAGCATCTTGCCGCACAGCTGGGTCTGGCCACAATGCCTAGTCCACATCACAGGCAATATCTTTCCTTGCCAGACATCGAAGGAAGACGCGCCCTGAGTGCCTTATCTATCCCTGAATCGCACCTACATCAATTTCATCACATACCATGTTAATGTGTGTAATTTTATGCACCTGACAGTGCCTGTAAGAACGAATATCCCTTTGGAGACAATAAAGGTTTGTCTATCTATGTATCTATCTATCCATTAGGGGTGCAACGATACACAAAATTTATGGTTCGGTTCGGTTCGATACGTTTTTGTCACGGTTCGATAATTTTTCAATACAAAAATAGAGAAATTTCCATGCCTTTTTTTATTCTTTTACTGAACAATAAATGTATCTGGTGCAGCTGTACCTGACACATGTTCTACTGTGCATACTTACCACCATATAAAACAAAAACAGCACCATGTTAAAACAAGAGTAATACTGAAAAAATACATTTATCTGATGGAGAACTCACCCATCTTATGTGGTGAATTTTTAGCAGCAGAGTATATATTACAAATAAATTGCTCCCTAAACATTTTTTGAAACATCTGAAAGATTCTAACAACACAGTATCAACCAAACACAGGACTGTAACAGTTGGGAGAATAGAAAACAAACACACCCACTCCTTGACATGAAAACAATTTTAGAACCACTATTCTATGGTGTACAAGAAGAATATTTAAAAAGACATCAAATGAAAAATTACAGTTTTTTTCCAATTGCTAAAACACAATTTTGCAAACTAGGCTGGTTTTATCAAAATACTTAACACAATTCACCAAACCACACACCCAAACTGCAAAATACCTCATATAACCTGCAAAATGAAGCACTGCAACCAAAACTACATATAGCATTATCAAAACCAAACTTTTACACCAAATGGCACACACTTCACTCATATCACCAGATTTTTGTCTAACCAACTACACACTCTTGAACATAATGAAAAGCACTCTCATCTTTAGTATGCTTTGCCATAATACTTAAAAAAAAAGTTAAAACTGTAAGAAAATTCTTCAGATTGTTCACATGCACAGAAATATCTGCAGGTAAACACACATGCTGTTGAAACATTTATTTTTCTATTTTTCACCAAACAAGTCCGTGAAACATATGCACAGCAGATATATTTACATCGGAGTGAACAAAAACATGCTCACAAAAAGCAGTAACTTGAAATATAAAATGCAGCAAAAACATATAGAAAAAAAAGAGGCAAGAAAAATTGCACCCACATCAATTTCATCACATGCCTCTTCCATAGCCTGCACAAGCCAACTAAGGTTGCTCTGATTTCATTTGAAAGTTGTTGTCTTCTTTGGCCATGAACTCCTACCAGCTCTACCCCTACCTCTCACTCTTCCTCCCCCTCCTTCTTCCTCTTCCTCTCTCTGCAATGTCTTCCATTGTTGTAAAAAAAGGTGCTCACCTGTGGTCTTTTTATAGTGCTTACTTCCTGATTGAAGTGCTAACAATTAACCATTGAGGTGTTCAGCCAGGTGACACATATATTGGCCAGTTAAGCTCACATAGAGTCATTCTGAATGGCAGTGTTTCAAAATGGCAAACATTTGACTTTATGTCAGGTTGTTGTGTCTTATGCAGAGAACCGTGTTCAGAGCATTTGAAAAGTGCCATTTTAAATTGCAAAATGTGTGTAAAGCAGAAAATGTGTTTAGAGTTTTGGAGACTTGAGAAGAGGTGTTGCTCTCTGTGTGTCAGTTTAAATAATTGTGCTATGCATGTCATTTTAGTGTTTTCCGGCGGCTGGCACAAGGCGGCGCTCTCACACTCCATGTGAGTAATTTTGGGGCTTCTGGGATACGTAGTCAGAACACTACAGTCGGAAGTGATGGTAGATCAAACATCAGAGATGGAGACCCTGGGGTCAAAGAGCAGAGTGATCGTTACGGAGTTAATCTAAGCTAAAAGTTCTAACTTAGACGCTGGTAGAAACCTTAAACTTTTGCCTGAGAAATCGCTTACTCACTGAAACCGACACTGAACTTAACGATAACGAATCCAGGGATCGGTGCTTTTATTGATCTGCCTCGGCCGGCAAAGAGGCTAAAGAATGCCGCAAGGTTCCCCCTTGTGCGTATAAATAAGGCAGCCTCTCGCCAGCTGGATGCAGCAGGAGAGGACGTGGGCGTATCGGGGGGTCCTGTGGAGGCCGTCCAGTTCCAGAGTGTGAATGGCATGACAGTGACTGGAAGCATTGTTATTTATTTTACCATAAAATAAGATTTGTAATACAATTTTCAGATGTCTTTTATGTCTTTGAAGGCAAAATTATAACATTCAAATCACTGTTTTTCTTGACAGACTCTCACAAAAATGCATTTTTCTCAGCTTTCTAGAAAACAAGTGGTCTTTTTGGTGAAACTAGCCTCTGTCAGAGCAAGCTACAAACAAACGGTTTTGCCATGATGAAACAGAGGGCTTCTTCTTTCATTTGAGCTATTTGGTGTTTTCAGAATCATAGTACAAAATATTCTGTGGGTCTTGAAAGATGACTCAAAATGGCCAAAAACGCTGGCACAAGCCACTTTCCATTTTATAAAAGGGCTGGCACTCAATGAGTGAATACTCAGTGTCTCACTGTCCATCCGTCTGCAGGTACCATGGTCATAGACCGAGCTCTGTATTTAAGGAAGACCGTTCTGGGGAAGCTGGTCTTTCAGGTGATTTTGGTTTTTGGGATTCACTTCTGGATGTTTTTCATTCTACCCACTGTCACAGAGAGGTAAGTCTCCGTCTCACCTTTACCTTTACACCATGTCCGGTCAGCACCCCTCACCCTTCCCTCTCCCTCCACAGGCGTTTTAATCAGAACCTGGTGGCTCAGCTCTGGTATTTCGTGAAGTGCGTGTACTTTGGCCTCTCAGCCTATCAGATTCGTTCAGGTTATCCGACACGTGTCCTTGGAAACTTCCTGACGAAGAGCTACAACTACCTGAACCTCTTCCTGTTCCAGGGGTGAGATTCCACACGCTCCCAGCTGCTAGCCTAGCTTAGCATTATGACCAGCAGTCTTTACTCTCCCTCACTATCGCTCTCTCCATGGCGTGGTTAGGTTCCGTCTGGTTCCGTTCCTGACTGAGCTGCGTGCAGTGATGGACTGGGTGTGGACGGACACAACGTTGTCTCTGTCCTCGTGGATCTGTGTGGAGGACGTCTACGCCCACTGCTTTGTCTTAAAGTGCTGGAGGGAGTCAGAGAAGGTAGGGCTGTGTGAATACCTGTGTGTATTTGAGTGTATTTCTATGTACTATGTGTACTGATGTTTGTTGCATGTGTAAATCAGAGGTACCCTCAGCCTCGAGGGCAGAAGAAGAAGCGGGTAGTGAAGTACGGGATGGGCGGGCTCATTGTTCTGCTGCTCATCTGTATCGTCTGGTTCCCGCTACTCTTCATGTCACTCATAAAATCTGTCGCCGGAGTCGTCAACCGACCGCTGGACGTCTCACTGACCATCACGCTGGGAGGCTTCCAGGTAGCTTCACCTGAACTGACAGCTCATTTCACCAGCTGTAGCAGTAGGTTAGCAATATTAGCAGTATTAGCAGTGGTTGATGTTAGCAGTGGTTGATGTTAGCAGTATTAGCAGTGGTTGATGTTAGCAGTATTAGCAGTGGTTGATGTTAGCAGTGGTTGATGTTAGCAGTATTAGCAGTGGTTGATGTTAGCAGTGGTTGATGTTAGCAGTATTAGCAGTGGTTGATGTTAGCAGTATTAGCAGTGGTTGATGTTAGCAGTATTAGCAGTGGTTGATGTTAGCAGTATTAGCAGTGGTTGATGTTAGCAGTATTAGCAGTGGTTGATGTTAGCAGTGGTTGATGTTAGCAGTATTAGCAGTGGTTGATGTTAGCAGTGGTTGATGTTAGCAGTATTAGCAGTGGTTGATGTTAGCAGTATTAGCAGTGGTTGATGTTAGCAGTGGTTGATGTTAGCAGTATTAGCAGTGGTTGATGTTAGCAGTGGTTGATGTTAGCAGTATTAGCAGTGGTTGATGTTAGCAGTATTAGCAGTGGTTGATGTTAGCAGTGGTTGATGTTAGCAGTATAAGCAGTGGTTGATGTTAGCAGTATTAACAGTGGTTGATGTTAGCAGTATTAGCAGTGGTTGATGTTAGCAGTGGTTGATGTTAGCAGTATTAGCAGTGGTTGATGTTAGCAGTATTAGCAGTGGTTGATGTTAGCAGTATTAGCAGTGGTTGATGTTAGCAGTATTAGCAGTGGTTGATGTTAGCAGTGGTTGATGTTAGCAGTATTAGCAGTGGTTGATGTTAGCAGTGGTTGATGTTAGCAGTATTAGCAGTGGTTGATGTTAGCAGTATTAGCAGTGGTTGATGTTAGCAGTGGTTGATGTTAGCAGTATTAGCAGTGGTTGATGTTAGCAGTATTAGCAGTGGTTGATGTTAGCAGTATTAGCAGTGGTTGATGTTAGCAGTATTAGCAGTGGTTGATGTTAGCAGTGGTTGATGTTAGCAGTATTAGCAGTGGTTGATGTTAGCAGTATTAGCAGTGGTTGATGTTAGCAGTATTAGCAGTGGTTGATGTTAGCAGTATTAGCAGTGGTTGATGTTAGCAGTGGTTGATGTTAGCAGTATTAGCAGTGGTTGATGTTAGCAGTGGTTGATGTTAGCAGTATTAGCAGTGGTTGATGTTAGCAGTATTAGCAGTGGTTGATGTTAGCAGTATTAGCAGTGGTTGATGTTAGCAGTATTAGCAGTGGTTGATGTTAGCAGTATTAGCAGTGGTTGATGTTAGCAGTGGTTGATGTTAGCAGTATTAGCAGTGGTTGATGTTAGCAGTGGTTGATGTTAGCAGTATTAGCAGTGGTTGATGTTAGCAGTATTAGCAGTGGTTGATGTTAGCAGTGGTTGATGTTAGCAGTATTAGCAGTGGTTGATGTTAGCAGTGGTTGATGTTAGCAGTATTAGCAGTGGTTGATGTTAGCAGTATTAGCAGTGGTTGATGTTAGCAGTGGTTGATGTTAGCAGTATTAGCAGTGGTTGATGTTAGCAGTATTAGCAGTGGTTGATGTTAGCAGTATTAGCAGTGGTTGATGTTAGCAGTGGTTGATGTTAGCAGTATTAGCAGTGGTTGATGTTAGCAGTATTAGCAGTGGTTGATGTTAGCAGTATTAGCAGTGGTTGATGTTAGCAGTATTAGCAGTGGTTGATGTTAGCAGTGGTTGATGTTAGCAGTATTAGCAGTGGTTGATGTTAGCAGTGGTTGATGTTAGCAGTATTAGCAGTGGTTGATGTTAGCAGTATTAGCAGTGGTTGATGTTAGCAGTGGTTGATGTTAGCAGTATTAGCAGTGGTTGATGTTAGCAGTATTAGCAGTGGTTGATGTTAGCAGTATTAGCAGTGGTTGATGTTAGCAGTATTAGCAGTGGTTGATGTTAGCAGTGGTTGATGTTAGCAGTATTAGCAGTGGTTGATGTTAGCAGTATTAGCAGTGGTTGATGTTAGCAGTATTAGCAGTGGTTGATGTTAGCAGTATTAGCAGTGGTTGATGTTAGCAGTGGTTGATGTTAGCAGTATTAGCAGTGGTTGATGTTAGCAGTATTAGCAGTGGTTGATGTTAGCAGTATTAGCAGTGGTTGATGTTAGCAGTGGTTGATGTTAGCAGTATTAGCAGTGGTTGATGTTAGCAGTATTAGCAGTGGTTGATGTTAGCAGTGGTTGATGTTAGCAGTATTAGCAGTGGTTGATGTTAGCAGTATTAGCAGTGGTTGATGTTAGCAGTATTAGCAGTGGTTGATGTTAGCAGTGGTTGATGTTAGCAGTATTAGCAGTGGTTGATGTTAGCAGTGGTTGATGTTAGCAGTATTAGCAGTGGTTGATGTTAGCAGTATTAGCAGTGGTTGATGTTAGCAGTGGTTGATGTTAGCAGTATTAGCAGTGGTTGATGTTAGCAGTATTAGCAGTGGTTGATGTTAGCAGTGTTAGCAGTGGTTGATGTTAGCAGTATTAGCAGTGGTTGATGTTAGCAGTGGTTGATGTTAGCAGTATTAGCAGTGGTTGATGTTAGCAGTATTAGCAGTGGTTGATGTTAGCAGTATTAGCAGTAGTTGATGTTAGCAGTGGTTGATGTTAGCAGTATTAGCAGTGGTTGATGTTAGCAGTGGTTGATGTTAGCAGTGGTTGATGTTAGCAGTATTAGCAGTGGTTGATGTTAGCAGAGTTAGCAGAGGTTGATGTTAGCAGTATTAACAGTGGTTGATGTTAGCAGTATTAGCAGTGGTTGATGTTAGCAGTATTAGCAGTGGTTGATGTTAGCAGTATTAGCAGTGGTTGATGTTAGCAGTATTAACAGTGGTTGATGTTAGCAGTATTAGCAGTGGTTGATGTTAGCAGTGGTTGATGTTAGCAGTATTAGCAGTGGTTGATGTTAGCAGTATTAGCAGTGGTTGATGTTAGCAGTATTAGCAGTGGTTGATGTTAGCAGTATTAACAGTGGTTGATGTTAGTATTAGCAGTGGTTGATGTTAGCAGTGGTTGATGCAGTGGTTGAGGTTAGCAGTATTAACAGTGGTTGATGTTAGCAGTATTAGCAGTAGTTGATGTTAGCAGTGGTTGATGTTAGCAGTATTAGCAGTGGTTGATGTTAGCAGTATTAGCAGTGGTTGATGTTAGCAGTATTAGCAGTGGTTGATGTTAGCAGTATTAGCAGTGGTTGAGGTTAGCAGTATTAACAGTGGTTGATGTTAGCAGTATTAGCAGTGGTTGATGTTAGCAGTATTAGCAGTGGTTGATGTTAGCAGTATTAGCAGTGGTTGATGTTAGCAGTATTAGCAGAGGTTGATGTTAGCAGTATAAGCAGTGGTTGATGTTAGCAGTATTAGCAGTATTAGCAGTGGTTGATGTTAGCAGTGGTTGATGTTAGCAGTATTAGCAGTGGTTGATGTTAGCAGTGGTTGATGTTAGCAGTATTAGCAGTGGTTGATGTTAGCAGTGGTTGATGTTAGCAGTATTAGCAGTGGTTGATGTTAGCAGTGGTTGATGTTAGCAGTATTAGCAGTGGTTGATGTTAGCAGAGGTTGATGTTAGCAGTATTAGCAGTGGTTGATGTTAGCAGTATTAGCAGTGGTTGATGTTAGCAGTATTAGCAGAGGTTGATGTTAGCAGTTTTAGCAGAGGTTGATGTTAGCAGTATTAGCAGTGGTTGATGTTAGCAGTATTAGCAGTGGTTGATGTTAGCAGTATTAGCAGTGGTTGATGTTAGCAGTATTAGCAGAGGTTGATGTTAGCAGTATAAGCAGTGGTTGATGTTAGCAGTATTAGCAGTATTAGCAGTGGTTGATGTTAGCAGTGGTTGATGTTAGCAGTATTAGCAGTGGTTGATGTTAGCAGTGGTTGATGTTAGCAGTATTAGCAGTGGTTGATGTTAGCAGTGGTTGATGTTA
The DNA here is from genome assembly GCF_018320785.1 of Cheilinus undulatus. Lineage (NCBI taxonomy): Eukaryota > Metazoa > Chordata > Actinopteri > Labriformes > Labridae > Cheilinus > Cheilinus undulatus. The sequence goes on along the minus strand of NC_054883.1, from coordinate 1,227,766 downwards.
GCAGTATTAGCAGTGGTTGATGTTAGCAGTATTAGCAGTGGTTGATGTTAGCAGTGGTTGATGTTAGCAGTATTAGCAGTGGTTGATGTTAGCAGTGGTTGATGTTAGCAGTATTAGCAGTGGTTGATGTTAGCAGTATAAGCAGTGGTTGATGTTAGCAGTATTAACAGTGGTTGATGTTAGCAGTATTAGCAGTGGTTGATGTTAGCAGTGGTTGATGTTAGCAGTATTAGCAGTGGTTGATGTTAGCAGTATTAGCAGTGGTTGATGTTAGCAGTATTAGCAGTGGTTGATGTTAGCAGTGGTTGATGTTAGCAATATTAGCAGTGGTTGATGTTAGCAGAGTTAGCAGTGGTTGATGTTAGCAGTATTAGCAGTGGTTGATGTTAGCAGTATTAGCAGTGGTTGATGTTAGCAGTGGTTGATGTTAGCAGTATTAGCAGTGGTTGAGATTAGCAGTATTAGCAGTGGTTGATGTTAGCAGTATTAGCAGTGGTTGATGTTAGCAGTATTAGCAGTGGTTGATGTTAGCAGTATTAGCAGTGGTTGATGTTAGCAGTATTAGCAGTGGTTGATGTTAGCAGTATTAGCAGTGGTTGATGTTAGCAGTATTAGCAGTGGTTGATGTTAGCAGTGGTTGATGTTAGCAGTATTAGCAGTGGTTGATGTTAGCAGTGGTTGATGTTAGCAGTATTAGCAGTGGTTGATGTTAGCAGTATTAGCAGTGGTTGATGTTAGCAGTGGTTGATGTTAGCAGTATTAGCAGTGGTTGATGTTAGCAGTGGTTGATGTTAGCAGTATTAGCAGTGGTTGATGTTAGCAGTATAAGCAGTGGTTGATGTTAGCAGTATTAACAGTGGTTGATGTTAGCAGTATTAGCAGTGGTTGATGTTAGCAGTGGTTGATGTTAGCAGTATTAGCAGTGGTTGATGTTAGCAGTATTAGCAGTGGTTGATGTTAGCAGTATTAGCAGTGGTTGATGTTAGCAGTATTAGCAGTGGTTGATGTTAGCAGTGGTTGATGTTAGCAGTATTAGCAGTGGTTGAGATTAGCAGTATTAGCAGTGGTTGATGTTAGCAGTATTAGCAGTGGTTGATGTTAGCAGTGGTTGATGTTAGCAGTATTAGCAGTGGTTGATGTTATCAGTATTAGCAGTGGTTGATGTTAGCAGTGGTTGATGTTAGCAGTATTAGCAGTGGTTGATGTTAGCAGTATTAGCAGTGGTTGATGTTAGCAGTATTAGCAGTGGTTGATGTTAGCAGTGGTTGATGTTAGCAGTATTAGCAGTGGTTGATGTTAGCAGTGGTTGATGTTAGCAGTATTAGCAGTGGTTGATGTTAGCATTAGCAGTGGTTGATGTTAGCAGTGGTTGATGTTAGCAGTATTAGCAGTGGTTGATGTTAGCAGTATTAGCAGTGGTTGATGTTAGCAGTGTTAGCAGTGGTTGATGTTAGCAGTATTAGCAGTGGTTGATGTTAGCAGTGGTTGATGTTAGCAGTATTAGCAGTGGTTGATGTTAGCAGTATTAGCAGTGGTTGATGTTAGCAGTATTAGCAGTGGTTGATGTTAGCAGTGGTTGATGTTAGCAGTATTAGCAGTGGTTGATGTTAGCAGTGGTTGATGTTAGCAGTGGTTGATGTTAGCAGTATTAGCAGTGGTTGATGTTAGCAGAGTTAGCAGAGGTTGATGTTAGCAGTATTAACAGTGGTTGATGTTAGCAGTATTAGCAGTGGTTGATGTTAGCAGTATTAGCAGTGGTTGATGTTAGCAGTATTAGCAGTGGTTGATGTTAGCAGTGGTTGATGTTAGCAGTATTAGCAGTGGTTGATGTTAGCAGTATTAGCAGTGGTTGATGTTAGCAGTATTAGCAGTGGTTGATGTTAGCAGTATTAACAGTGGTTGATGTTAGCAGTATTAGCAGTGGTTGATGTTAGCAGTGGTTGATGTTAGCAGTATTAGCAGTGGTTGATGTTAGCAGTATTAGCAGTGGTTGATGTTAGCAGTATTAGCAGTGGTTGATGTTAGCAGTGGTTGATGTTAGCAATATTAGCAGTGGTTGATGTTAGCAGAGTTAGCAGTGGTTGATGTTAGCAGTATTAGCAGTGGTTGATGTTAGCAGTATTAACAGTGGTTGATGTTAGCAGTATTAGCAGTGGTTGATGATAGCAGTGGTTGATGTTAGCAGTGGTTGATATTAGCAGTATTAGCAGAGATTGATGATAGCAGTGGTTGATGTTAGCAGTGGTTGATATTAGCAGTATTAGCAGTGGTTGATGTTAGCAGAGTTAGCAGTGGTTGATGTTAGCAGTATTAACAGTGGTTGATGTTAGCAGTATTAGCAGTGGTTGATGTTAGCAGTATTAGCAGTGGTTGAGGTTAGCAGTATTAACAGTGGTTGATGTTAGCAGTATTAGCAGTAGTTGATGTTAGCAGTGGTTGATGTTAGCAGTATTAGCAGTGGTTGATGTTAGCAGTATTAGCAGTGGTTGATGTTAGCAGTATTAGCAGTGGTTGATGTTAGCAGTATTAGCAGTGGTTGAGGTTAGCAGTATTAACAGTGGTTGATGTTAGCAGTATTAGCAGTGGTTGATGTTAGCAGTATTAGCAGTGGTTGATGTTAGCAGTATTAGCAGTGGTTGATGTTAGCAGTATTAGCAGAGGTTGATGTTAGCAGTATAAGCAGTGGTTGATGTTAGCAGTATTAGCAGTATTAGCAGTGGTTGATGTTAGCAGTGGTTGATGTTAGCAGTATTAGCAGTGGTTGATGTTAGCAGTGGTTGATGTTAGCAGTATTAGCAGTGGTTGATGTTAGCAGTGGTTGATGTTAGCAGTATTAGCAGTGGTTGATGTTAGCAGTGGTTGATGTTAGCAGTATTAGCAGTGGTTGATGTTAGCAGAGGTTGATGTTAGCAGTATTAGCAGTGGTTGATGTTAGCAGTATTAGCAGTGGTTGATGTTAGCAGTATTAGCAGAGGTTGATGTTAGCAGTTTTAGCAGAGGTTGATGTTAGCAGTATTAGCAGTGGTTGATGTTAGCAGTATTAGCAGTATTAGCAGTGGTTGGTGTTTTTATTGTCACTGTTGTAGTCGTTCACTGTTTGTTTGTTTTTCCAGCCGATCTTCACGATGAGCGCTCAGCAGAATCAGCTCAGAGATCTGACTGAAGGAGACTTCACCTCCTTCGTCTCCTCCTACAGCTACGAACCAGTACGTTCTCTCCAGTATGCACATATTCAATTAAGTAAGCTCTATAATCTGTGGTATACTAAATATTAGCTCTATTCGGTTTGTCAGTACGTAGCTCACTTTGTAATACACTCTAATACAATCTGTAGCAGCTTCTATCCCACAGTATGTAGGACAGTATGTAGTTAACTTTATCACGCACATTTTAGAACACTATGTAGTAGCAACTCTTTTTCCTACAGTACATATGTGAGATAGTAGTACAGTTTGTAGTGCACTCTTTAGTTTACAATGTAGCAGCAACCTTCTTTACTACAGTATGAAGTACAATATGTAGTAGACTTTGAAGTGCACTTTCAAGTACAATCTGTAGCAGCTTGTGCCCTACAGTATGCAGGGTAGTATGTAGTACACTTTGAAATAAACTCTTTACCACTATCTGTAGCAGCTTCTGTCCTACAGTATGTAGGATGATATGTAGTACGAAGTGGACTCTTTAGAACACTTTGTAGCAGCTACACTCTGTCCTAGGATATGTAGTCCTACAGAATGTTATACACTTTCTAGATGCTACATTTAGTCCTAGGGTATGAAGTCTAGTTGTAGTACATTGTGTAGTACACTATGTAGCAGCTACACTTGTTCCTACGGTGTGTAGCACAGTATATCGTACAGTGTGTAGTACACTCTGTTGTACACTTTATAGCAGCCACATTCTTTCCTATTATTTAGTATTTGGTACACTTTCTAGTACACCCTCTAGTACACTATGTAGCCGTTTCATCCTGTCCTTCATATTTAGTACGGTATGTTGAACACTCTGAAGCACACTGTGCAGCAGCTACATTCTATCCCACAGTATGAATTACAGTATGCTTTACAGTTTGAAGTACATTGTGTAGTTTACTTTGTAGCTGCTACACTGGTTTCTAGGGTATGTAGACCTACTAAATGTAGCACACCTTCTAGATACTAAATTATGCCCAATGGTAAAAAGTGCTGTTTAAAAAAATTCTTTACAACAGATACTTTCTGTCGTTCTGTTTGTCATATAGGAAAGTACTCTCTGCAGTACACTACATGGCAGCTACATTCTGTCCTACAGAATGAAGTACACTCTGTAGTACACTACATGGCAGCTACATTCTGTCCTACAGAATGCAGTACACTCTGTAGTACACTACATGGCAGCTGCATTCTGTCCTACAGAATGCAGTACACTCTGTAGTACACTACATGGCAGCTACATTCTGTCCTATAAAATGCAGTATACTCTGCAGTACACAACATGACAGCTACATTCTGTCCTACAGAATGCAGTACACTCTGCAGTACACAACATGGCAGCTATATTCTGTCCAATAGAATGCAGTACACTCTGTAGTACACTACATGGCAGCTGCATTCTGTCCTACAGAGTGCAGTACACTCTGTAGTACGCTACATGGCAGCTGCATTCTGTCCTACAGAATGTAGTACACTCTGCAGTACACTACATGGCAGCTACATTCTGTCCTACAGAATGCAGTACACTCTGTAGTACACTACATGGCAGCTACATTCTGTCCTACAGAATGCAGTACACTCTGTAGTACACTACATGGCAGCTATATTCTGTCCTACAGAATGCAGTACACTCTGTAGTACACTACATGGCAGCTGCATTCTGTCCTACAGAATGCAGTACACTCTGTAGTACACTACATGGCAGCTCCATTCTGTCCTACAGAATGCAGTACACTCTTTAGTACACTACATGGCAGCTGCATTCTGTCCTATAAAATGCAGTGCACTCTGCAGTACACAACATGGCAGCTATATTCTGTCCAATAGAATGCAGTACACTCTGCAGTACACTACATGGCAGCTGCATTCTGTCCGATAGAATGCAGTACACTCTGTAGTACACTACATGGCAGCTACATTCTGTCCTATAAAATGCAGTAGACTCTGCAGTACACAACATGACAGCTACATTCTGTCCTACAGAATGCAGTACACTCTGTAGTACACTACATGGCAGCTTCATTCTGTCCTACAGAATGCAGTTCACTCTGTAGTACACAACATGGCAGCTTCATTCTGTCCTACAGAATGCAGTACACTCTGTAGTACACTACATGGCAGCTGCATTCTGTCCGATAGAATGCAGTACACTCTGTAGTACACTACATGGCAGCTACATTCTGTCCTATAAAATGCAGTAGACTCTGCAGTACACAACATGGCAGCTATATTCTGTCCAATAGAATGCAGTACACTCTGTAGTACACTACATGGCAGCTATATTCTGTCCAATAGAATGCAGTACACTCTGTAGTACACTACATGGCAGCTGCATTCTGTCCTACAGAGTGCAGTACACTCTGTAGTACGCTACATGGCAGCTGCATTCTGTCCTACAGAATGTAGTACACTCTGCAGTACACTACATGGCAGCTACATTCTGTCCTACAGAATGCAGTACACTCTGTAGTACACTACATGGCAGCTATATTCTGTCCTACAGAATGCAGTACACTCTGTAGTACACTACATGGCAGCTATATTCTGTCCTACAGAATGCAGTAGACTCTGTAGTACACTACATGGCAGCTGCATTCTGTCCTACAGAATGCAGTACACTCTGTAGTACACTACATGGCAGCTTCATTCTGTCCTACAGAATGCAGTACACTCTTTAGTACACTACATGGCAGCTGCATTCTGTCCTATAAAATGCAGTACACTCTGCAGTACACAACATGACAGCTACATTCTGTCCTACAGAATGCAGTACACTCTGTAGTACACTACATGGCAGCTTCATTCTGTCCTACAGAATGCAGTTCACTCTGCAGTACACAACATGACAGCTACATTCTGTCCTACAGAATGCAGTACACTCTGTAGTACACTACATGGCAGCTTCATTCTGTCCTACAGAATGCAGTACACTCTGTAGTACACTACATGGCAGCTTCATTCTGTCCTACAGAATGCAGTACACTCTGTAGTACACTATGTACTAGCTACATTCTGTCCTTTAGTGTGTAGTACACTTTGTAGCAGCTTCTTTTTATCCAATGTCTTAGTACACTCTGTAAATATATTAGCAGTTAATGTGCACTACATACTTCCCAGAGTGCCTTGCAGTTTCTGGAGGCGTACGGTGCTGAGGACGTGACAGTGGCTGAGCTGCAGGGCAGCAGCAACTCTCTGTGGACCATCAGCCCGCCCAGCAGGACCTACCTGAGCCAGGTGTTACACCTGGAGCACTTCCCCCTGACCCTGTCCTGGACCATCCAAAGGTCAGCTTTATTTCACCCATCAGACATCAAAAAACAATATTAATCATCACTGATTAATCATCATTGATCACTGTCCACCATCACTGAATACTGATTGTCATCCATCACTAATCAAACCCAGGTTTTACATGAAAGGTTACAGTGGTAGTAGTAGTGGTAACAGCGGTAATAGTGGTAGCCATTGGAGTAATAGTTGCAGTAATGGTACGCTCAGTTTTGTTTTTTCCAAACAGGAACTTGAGTCTGGGGGCGAAGGCAGAGCTTGCATCAGGTAAACATGTCACCTACCTGGATGACCAGACTCGCCTGGAACTGATCGAACTGCTGAACGGAACCAGGACACTTCCTGTGTGAGTACAGAGGGCGGGGTTATGACCTCACAACCAGTGTCATGTAAAAAAAAAGTTTAGAAAAAAGAAATGATTAAAAACTACAAACATGTCGGCCAGAGCCAGATTCAAGCTTTGTTTGTTTGTTGTTTGTTTGTTTGTTTGTTTGTTTTCAGGGTCATACAGGACGTTTTTCCATGTTTCATTCGAGCTCCGAGTGACTCCAACGCCAAACCAATCGAACAGCTGTACAAAGGTTTGTGGTTGATGTTGATTTTATTGATGCTCTGCATCAAAATTGACAAATTTCTGATTAGTCAATTGATTGATTGTTTAATTTATTGATTGGCAGTCACAGTGAAATCTTTAAACCCTTTGATCACTGCTTTAATTGATTTTTTGTTGTGATGTAATTAAACTTTCTCCTCCAATCAGATGATACCTACATGAACATTCTGCTGGCGCTGGAGCGCTCAACCAATCAGAGCCGAGAAATCCAGGAATGGTGGATTGTTGATCAACCATCTACCACCTTCTTGCACGTTGGAGGTGGGACCTTACCGAGTGACAGGAGGGAGGCGGGGCTTCAGCTGTTTGTGTTCAGTGATAAAGTCAGCCCTCCGAGTCTGGGCTTCCTGGCAGGATATGGGTAAAAACACCACTTCTGTTGGAGTAGTTTCAGTAGATTTTGGTAAAGATTAAAGTCTTTGTCATCACAGTACCACAGTAACTTACCTTCTTCGTCTTCTTCCTTGTGTGTCTTGGCCCCACAGCATCATGGGATTGTACGCGTCGGTGGTGTTGGTGATTGGAAAGTTCGTGCGTGAGTTCTTCAGCGGGATCAGCCACTCCATCATGTTTGAGGAGCTTCCGTGTGTCGACCGCATCCTCAAACTGTGCACCGACATCTTCCTGGTAACCATTCACGCTTAAACAACATCACATGACATCATAAAGCCACACCCACAGGAGTTAACATACTGTTATGGTGCTGCCCCACTAAATCCATCCAAGGTCACCTTTAACCGCTTTTCTCCCTCATTATGTGAAATCCACCAATGAACCAAAGACAGTGGTTAACTGTTTAGTAAAAACACATTATGGTGGGCTCTTCATTATAGAACTACATAGAGAAAGGGAAGAATAATGTTGTGATCTGATTGGCTAACATGCTGTGATCTGATTGGCTGTTTTCTGTGCAGGTGAGGGAGACAGGTGAGCTGGAGTTGGAGGAGGAGCTTTATGCCAAACTGATCTTCCTGTATCGATCACCTGAGACACTGATCAAATGGACCAGACGATGACTTGGACATTATCAGCTACAGGAGACTTTCAGGCTCTTATTTTGAAAGTTTGAAGTAAAAGTAAAAGCTGGAGAACACCACCTTCAGTCCTAGTGACCAATAGGACCACCTGCTGGGAGGAGCCAACTTGCTGATGTGAGCATGATGTTTCAAGGCAGACGTCAGTCATAAAGACTATAATTATTATAGACTTATCCATCCCTTAACAGGCCTTGAATGTTTTAGAAGGGCCTGAAAAAGTGATGGAACCTTCCTGGGAAACATGAAACAGTCCTGGAACAGTCATGGGATACAAGAAACAGGCCTGGAAAACCTGGAAGAGTCCTAGAATAGTCACTCAAAACTTCAGTCCTTGAGAAATGTTTTAAGTCCTGGAAAACTTTGAAAAGTCCTGGAATAGTCCTGAGAAACATTAACTAAATCTGGACAAGTCCTGGAAAAACTTGGAAATCCTGGAAACATCCTGGAAAACCTGGAGAAGTCCTAGAATGCATCCAGAAAATTTGTTAAGTCCTGGAGCAGTTTTTGAAAACATGGAGCAGAGCTGGAAAATTCCTGGAGCCAGCCTCTCGTACCTGAATAGTCACTGAACACTCAGTAAGCAGCCAGAGTGTACAACCAATGAGAGAGAAGGGTCTAAATCCAAGCCAACCCACTATCAAAGTTGGAGCCATGTGATTGGACATGGTGTTAAAATCTTACCTGTAATGCTTCCTAGATGTTTGTCACAGCGTATATAGAGACAGCGGACATCATTTATCTAAATTATTTTCATGTTTACAAAAAACATTCAGTGTTTACGATTTAAAACCTCCAATCAGGTTTACATTAGCTCATGTTAGCTTTGTTTTAGCTTTGTGTTTGCTTTATTAGATGTGTTAGCTTACTGTTAGCTGTGTTAGTTTTGTGTTAGCTTTGTTTTAGCTTTGTGTTAGCTGTGTTAGCCATATGTTAGCTTTGTTTTAGCTTTGTGTTAGCTGTGTTAGCTATATGTTAGCTTTGTTTTAGCTTTGTGTTAGCTGTGTTAGCCATATGTTAGCTTTGTTTTAGCTTTGTGTTAGCTGTGTTAGCCATATGTTAGCTTTGTTTTAGCTTTGTGTTAGCTGTGTTAGCCATATGTTAGCTTTGTTTTAGCTTTGTGTTAGCTGTGTTAGCTATATGTTAGCTTTGTTTTAGCTGTATGTGAGCTTTCTCTGAGCTTTGTTAGCTGTGCTAGCTTACTTTAAGTTTTGTTGTAGCTCTCTGCTCGCTGTATGTTAGCTGTTTTTGCTGTAGGTGGTCTGTGTGTCATTTTGTTAGCCCTAGACGGTTGGCTGTTATTCTCTCGTGTGAATTGTAAAATGAAGAGTTTTTAGTGTCACAAAGGTACAGATATGAATAATAATGTTTTTAATTTAATGTGAATTAAGCTTTTATCGCCTGTATCAGTCATTTCAGAAATCTGGCACTGTGGCACATGCTCAGTGAGGTTTATCAGTGTTTACAGTGATCAATAACATTACTAATAACTGTTCATTAATGCTGATAAATGTCTGCTATGCTGTTGGTTTCATTACAGCTGAATGCTAAGTTTATATTAGCTTTATATTAGCTTTCTGTCCAGTCAAATTAGCACTTCATTATCGTTGAGCTAACTGTGTGCTAGCTGTGCTGATAGAAAACTGAAGTTAAATAAAATAGATAACTGTGTGATGGTGTTTTTAACATTGTGTTTATAGTTTCATCCTGTAATGGTCTGGTTGGTTGTTTTCTGTAAATGTTGGAAGTAAATGATGAAAATGTGAAAAATAAAAGTGAAAGTGAAAGCATCCACAGCGAGTGGTCACCGTCTGCTCTGATGCCGAGGTTTTATTTGACTGAAATTCTGACTAAAAAGATGATCAGATGTTTGTCAACTTCATCCAACACATTATCCATTAACCAAATAAAAAACAGCCAAAAGAGTTCACGAATTCTTCAGATGAAGGTTTTATCAGTGTGTTGGTAGTAAGCACTTCATTACATGTCACTCTGACTCCATGCTAACCTTATCCAGACAGCTGGATGGTTCAGGTACCCTGAATGCTTATAGACATGGAGTCTAGACAGATTGGAAGGTTAGGCTTCAGGGCCTGTTGGCTCTGAAGATCGATGGTTTTATCCCATGAAGTGTGTCATAGTGATCGACAACCAAGACCACATCCAGGATACCTCATGACTCGCCAACAGGAAGTCTAGCGGTGACGAGCGGAGCACTAACACAAAGATGTGACACCACACTGAGCTCATTGTGCTTTATTTTATTCTCTGATGAAAATACGTCAACGATTGAACCTCCATCAGCTGACTAGACGCTGTCGTCCGATTTGATGCTGTTGTCCGATTGGACGCTGTGCTGTAGCGCTGGTTCAGTTTCAGAGGAAGACGTGAAACATTCACTAGGATTTCAAAATAAATTCAGGAGTTTAACATCAAACTGAATAATCGTTACATGCTGATGGAGGGTCAGATGTCACTGTGAACATTTTTAACATTCAGAGGTCAAAGATCACATTCACAACAACACATGATTGTTTTAGCCCTCTGACACAGAGTTATCATCCATTTCACACAACATTAAAAACAAAGTTGACTCCTGAAGTCGGTCTGTTTAAAGATGTCGTTTTTTTCATCTACACATCATCAGACTGGGAATGTGGCTGGCTAAACTCTACATTTTAGGCCCGCTTACTAATCAGGGGGCGTGGCCTAAGATGCAGCTTCACAACTGGTTACTCCTTCAAGTAAGCCTCAGTCATTATTTTACCGCTCCTGATCCGGTCAGAGTCTGGAATCATTCAGATCTAACATGTTTGAGATCAATGCTTCCAGATCAGCTGCCTCCAACAGAACACCTGCAGCAGCCGGTAGAACGTGGCCAGCTTACAAACATGGCAGCAGACAGAAACACAGCTGTGACCTGAGTCAAATGGACTACTAAAAAGAAGAGCTGCTCACGAGTGCTGAACCAGCTAACGGCGCTGGTCGTCCTCCATGTTTGTTTTTCCTCTTAAGTCTCGTTTGTTCTCACATTTCTGTGAGATGTTCTGTCTGGATGCAGACTGTAATCTCTGACTGGCGTCATCAGAGAAACCGTCTACTTTAGAACAGAAATCTACGCTGAAACTTCTGAAATAATCAGATTAAAGCAACGTTTAGGGTTAAGGTAAAGGTTAGGATACAAGGTCAAAAACCTGACCTCCAGAACCTCATTACTTAAACGTTTCATAAATCAGAGTGAGCCGTCTGCTTAGCTCCATGTAAGGTAGCAAACGTAGCTCCGTTAGCTGCGTAAGCAACATAGAGAGCATAGCTAATGTAGCTAAAGCTAATCTCACAAAGAAGCTACATTAGCTATGTAGCAACGTAAACCTTAGCTACATTTGCTAAAGCGCACATTGCACATCTACCATGAAAACGTTACTACAAACATCATTTTAAAAACCAGCTGAAACCGTCCTCATGTCTGTGGTCCACCACGGTCTTAGCATCCGTTTAGCAGCCTGCCTTACAGTCTTTACATTTTTTTATGTTTTTTTTTTCTTTTGGAGGGGGGGGTCCATAATCTGATAAAAACAACGGCGCACACTGAGTACAGTGCATTATATTTGTCTTGGCTGCAACAGTTCGTAGATCCTGGCAAAGCATGAATATGATTGTGTCTCTTTCACTCCTGGATAAAACCCACTGGGTCCATCCATCCTGACAGAGAGCTCTGCATGGCACAAACTTGTATGTTAGCGCTGTGCCAAGTTGGAGAGGAACTTTTGAATTCAGTCACGTAAATTTGACCTTTATTCTGTAAGTCCTGTGGTTGATATCCACATAATTCATGGGGAAATGAGGTTGTTTAAAGACACTTCTGTGCAATGACAGTGAGAAGGGAGCTGCAGCCAACGCTCTGAATAATCAATCAGCCTTTTTAAAGACTCAGAAAATTCATAAAACCCCCCAAAAAACAAAACTGTTCCAAAAAAACTCAAACGGACCAAAGCTTCAGCATCAGAGTGCAAACATGTTTAACCTTAGGGGAGGCTGTGCACATTTGATGCTTTTCATTTTTCATTTTTGGATCATTTTGTGCTTCATGTACACGGCATGAATTTTGGCAAGATTGAGTATATTTATTTTATCTTGATATTTCAAGCTCAGCTCCTGCAGTAGCTCTAAAATACACTGTTCATAAGCAGGAGTTACGCTCCAGCTGTTAGGAGCAAAGAAATGCTCCACTAAAACGAGAAACCCCTGGCTGCAGTGTGCAGTTCGGGTGCTCAATGCAACATTTGACTCCACCCATCTCAACGTTTCATAAACCAATCGTGTTCAGTCTGAGAAGCCCCTGACAAACAATCATCTACTCCAGACCTTATCCAGCTGTCTTCCTCCTCCCTCCCCTCATCCACAAACAGCTGAAACCTCGTTTCTGTCTCTCTCCCTGTCTCTCCCCTACTCTTCCAAAAATAACTCCTAATCAGCTAAAAAAACGCCTAAATTTCTCTCCCACTCATCTACATACACTCCAAATCAGTAAATACCTTTCTAAATACCGCTAACTCGTGGGCAGAGTCAATGCTGGATTCAGCCAATAGAATGCTGACGCTGAGCTCCAACTCAGCCAATGGAATACGGATGTTGAGCAGCTAATCTTTGACATTTCCCAGGCTGAAATAATTCAACACAAAATAATTAATTTGCATGTAGTGTATTAAAAATAGTTATTTTTTCTACTTTTTTCATTGAAAAACATGGTGGCATCATGACAAAAAAACAGGCATTCAAAGGGTTAAATTTTTAAAAATTAATGAATATTGATATCAATAATAAGGTTGGTTGTACATGAAAAAATAGCTCAATGAAAGTAGAATCAGATCTTAATGTATAATATTTTTATAGCTACCGTATGAAAAGCACATTTTTGGCGCTTAGAAGCTTGAGTGCGACTAAAAAACTATCCCTAAGGGTTTACACAACATACGATTGTTCCATTTTAAAGAGAAAAGAAACGACTCTTTGTGCAAAGGCCTTTGGTGGACTTTTTAAGATCCAGAACCTTCATTAATGGTCTGAAAAGTCCTGAGCTAGTGGTGGCTGTGAAGCCTCTTCATGGATGCTCATCACATTAATTTAAGCCAAATTACTGAAAAGCCCTCAGAACAGACATTTCTGCTGAATTTCATCAGTTGATGTTAGACTTTAATAAAACAGGATCCTTTTTAGGATGGCACACTGACGGTGTTCCTCAGGGCTTTGTTCTTAGTCCTCTTTCATTTCCTTCATCTCTAAATCTCATTCTCATCCACTGTGAGCTGTGAGCTTCATCGTTACACACACCAGGCTAATGTGGCCAAACTAACTTGAAATCATCAAACATGGTTTCATTCACGCTCAGACACATTTTTACCTCCTCCAAGGAGGCTGTGTGATCGGGTGGGTTTGTTCATTGGCTAGTTTGTTTGTTAGTTTATTAGCAACATAACTCAAAAAGTTGTGGACGGATTTTCAGGAAATTTCCAGGAAATGGCAGAAATGGCAGGAAGAACTGATTAGATTTTGGGAATGATCCAGATCACCGTCTGGATCCAGGGATTTTTAAAGGATTCTGTACTATTGGGAGATAGGGCTAATGGAGGTCTGCGCTGTTACCACTTTACACCAGGAGATGGCGGACATGAGGAACTTCAATCCCAGCAGCCATTTTTGGGTGTGTTTCTATTCAAAGTTCTGGAGTTTATAGAGTTTGAAAGACGCACGCCCGGTCAAGGAGACGAGTCGGAGCGTAACAGAGAGAAAGACAGCGAATTATAGCGAGAATACTCACAATGCTGGGAGGAATAGAGGAATATTCACCCTCTGCCATGACTTCCAGTCGTCCAGTGAGACCATGGGTGCATCTCTTGGCACCCTTAGCGAAGCCAGTGCTTTGCCTCACTGTGTTTCCAACCCACCGGGAAGGGAGTAATCGGTGAACGCTGTGGTGGGGGGCACATGGGGACAGATCCAGGAATTTTTTAAAGGATCCTTCACTATTGAGAGATAGCGCTAATTGCGGAGGTCTGTGATGGAGAATTTTCCCTCTCTGTGACTGTTAGATGGTAGAAATCCTGATAATTCAGACTGAAACTGGACTGATTGCACTGTTCTCTGAGTTAGGTCACATGACTTTTCATTTATGAAACTTCCTACGGACGCAATGAGATGACTAAACTCTGACTTTAGAGGCTCAGAAAGCTGCTGTGTCTGTGTGGTTGAACTGAAACACTGTCCATCATTAAACTGATGAGTGTTCTGATCACTGCATTAGAAATCAGCTGATTGGCTGATTGTATGGCACAGAAATTGTCCAAAAGGCTGAATCAAAGAACACCAGCCACACTGATGTCAGTCATTAAACTGATCCTTCTTCCTCTCGTTTGTAACCAATGACCAAAAACTGCAACTGTTTAAATATCAGATTAAATAAATATGTTCATATTCTGGTTTTATTCCAGCAGTCCTTGTGCTAGTAGCAGGGGTTTAAGGTTAATGGTGCAGGAAAATAACCCCCCTGTAGTTTATGTATCCGGCCCTTTCTACATGACAGCAGATGTAGCTGAAAACCTTCTGTTGTGTTTTGACTTGAACTTACATACGCATGCACATACATAGAGTGGTGCAGTCGTGACATCATTTTGTAGGCAAACCCAGAAGTTCGCGGGGGGCGGTGGGGGGGGCATGTGTCAGATTTAATTTATCTTGTAAGATAAAACGTTAAACTCTCTTGAACTTGTGTTCACCACAGACCTTACTTCAGGCATTTAACTGAAAACTCAAAAATCCCAGAGACTTTCAGACGAGGGAACTGGAAGGGCTAAAATGCTGACTGACTTCCCCGTTTTAGGACTCATTCCTGCACCACTCTATAGTCTTTGCAAAGTCACACTGCCAACTACAGGCCTGGCATGGATACTACAGCTGGCTGTTGTTGTGCATGGCCATTTTATCAAAAAGTTGTTGTCCAGACTAAGTCTCAGTTCTCTGCTTTTGTGTAAATGTGGCCTAACATTAACATCGTAATAAAAAAACATTCTCAAGCATAATTAAGATAGAAAGAGTCTATATGGAGTCATTGTTGTTGCAAAGCTCCATGTTAACGTTTTGAGAGTTGCTGATTTGTGCTCAGACTTTTATTCAGACCTGCCTGTGTCCTCATCCTGAGTTTCTTCCAAACGTCTCAAATCTTCAGTTGCTCAAACATCATGAACTCATGCTCCTCACATTTCTGTTGATCCTGCTGGTTCATGAAACGGACATGCTCTGATTTTTCTCTGTGGCGTATGAAACGTTCTCTGGATCTAAGCATGTCTTTGCTTTTGGATTTGTTAAAGAAACCAAAAACTTAGGCAAATTTTTAGTTGTCCAAATTTCCTGTTCTCGTGCTCAAACCGTTCTCCTCTCATTCAGGTTGACTCTGTTTGCTTGTGAAACTCACACTCTGATTTTTCATATGAAACTTTTTCTGCTCTCTAAACAGGGAGAGGATATGAAACCCAGCCATAATTTCAGTAATCTAGTGTTTATTTAATCTTATTTTCATGTCAACTTTATGGCAGTTTGATTTTAATATATTTCATGTTGTATATAAAATGCCCTCTAAGCATTTACAGCTTTAATTTGCACTGCCTATGCTAAACAGTTGCTGTAGTTCACTGAGCCACCACCAGGAGGGAGTGTAGGCTCAGATGGGTCTAGTTGCCTTACATTGCCTCCTTAAAGTGGGGGTATCATGCCTTGTTTTCAAGGCTTCACACCATCTCTCTGATACCCAGGTAGAACTTCACATGGTTTACAGCTCAAAAAACTCCTCATGTTTCTCAGACTGGCGTCCTGAAAAACCCTTATTGTAACCTCTGTCTGAAACGCTTCGTTTTCGCTGCTGTCTCTTTAACACCCCCCACTCCACAGACCTGCTTTCCTCCAACTGGTCGATTTTCCCGAGGCTGGCCAGGGGCAGGACTCAGTGTCTTGTGCCCACCCCCTCTATTACGGCTATGTTTATGTACTTGTAAACATAGTGTGTTACTAAATGGCTAAATGGCTAAAAGGCCTTGTGGGGGCGGTCTGTTCCGCTTTGCCAGCAGCACGGACGAACCAATCAGGAGATCCTATTGCGATGACCTCATCAGTTCGCTCCATCGAAATCTCATCTTAGGAAGATCTCGGAGAGATTTCTAACAAACCATTTCCATCAGTTTAATTCCAAAGTTTCTGCCACATACGTTTATCTTGCAGTCTGAAAATTTACATACATGAAGTATGGGCACCCAACATTGTGACTTTATATTTATGTTTTAAAAATCAGAAAAGTACAATACCCCCTCTTTAAATATTTCCCTGACGGTTGCGGACTATTGCTGAGATGGACCGGCTGCCATCTCCCTGAGGCCGCCGAGGAGAGCTGCTGCAACGCCCACTCCTGGACCTTCTGAGTGTTATCCGGAGAATTCTCCTATACACACACGACACATGTTGCACACATAGAACTTTATAAAACTTTACTTGTTTTGTCTGGCCAGCACTTGCGCTACATTTTTTTTTTTTTCTTGAAGAGAAATCTGAAGAACATTTTTCTTTTGTTTTTTACACCGTTTAGCTTTCTTGGAATAATAATGTTTAAAAGGCCTGTTGAAGATTTGGTTTCTTATCACAAGGAAAGAGGTTCCTTTAAGGAGGATGTGTTATGAGGTTAACTGCGCTTCTGTCCACAAATTGTAATGTTTATAACGTGACACACCAGATCTGGGAAAGCTTCATAGGAAACGTTTGAGAAAAGGCAGAGGCTTTGAAAAAAAACTCAGAGTGTGATTGGATGAATGTTCTGTCACATCTCTACGGGCCAATCAGAGCAACAAACACGTGACGTAGCTGCTATCAAGCGTGCGCAGCTACTGAGGAATAACGTGAAACATGGCGACTGTAGACGTGTCAGTACTCGACTTCTGTGGTTTCAGAAAAGGAAAAAGCTCACTGCTGTTCTTTGTTCTTCTTTTAATGAAGTTCTGATAAAACTGGCGCTTTAGCAGCATCCACGCTAATCTCTTCCTCCATAACTGCACCAGCTCTTGCTGCTGCTTGTTTACGTCAAGACTCTGCTGCACCTGAAGGTACTGCCCCTTGTCGCTGATTGGTCCTGTCACTTTCTAACCGGGCCCAAGCGGTTCAGACGGGAGCTTTGAAGATGGATTCACCAGTGAAAAACAAGGAAACGAGTGTATCCATCTGCTTTACAAGGTTATAATGTTTATTGACTGACAGTGAACAGCGATCAAATCCTGAAGTCTTCTGCTCATTGGTTTTACAGATGGACCAATCAGCTTAGCCTGCCAGTTGTTGCTGTGCTGTTCTCCTTTGATCTCACTGAGTCCCAACATTCTGTCACACACACACACACACACACACACGGTAAGAGTCTGAGAGCCAAAAATCATGATCAGACTCAAACAGTAAATATCAACAATCTGTCAAAGACAGCAGAAAAGTTAACCTTGTAAAGCAGATGGATACGCCCATTTCCTTTTTTTTCACTGGTGAATCCATCTTCAAAGCTCCCGTCTGAACCGCTTGGGCCCGGTTAGAAAGTGACAGGACCAATCAGCGACAAGGGGCAGTACCTTCAGGTGCAGCAGAGTCGTGATGTAAACAAGCAGCAGCAAGAGCTGGTGCAGTTATGGAGGAAGAGATTAGCGTGGATGCTGCTAAAGCGCCAGTTTTATCAGAACTTCATTAAAAGAAGAACAAAGAACAGCAGTGAGATGTTTTCTTTTCTGAAACCACAAAAGTCGAGTACTGACATGTCTACAGTCGCCATGGTTCACGTTATTCCTCGGTAGCTGTGCACGCTCCATAGCAGCTACATCACATGTTTGTTGCTCTGATTGGCCCGTAGAGATGTGACAGACAGAACGTTCTTCCAATCACACTCTGAGTTTCTTTCAAATCCTCTGCCTTTTCCCAATCACTTAGTATTGAAGGTTTTCCAGATGTCTGTAGGAGGAGCTGGGGTGGAGTTATAAATGTTGGGACGGGCAGAGCTAACGTGATTGGTCCATCCTCTACCTGTCTCCTATTGGTTGGTTCAGGTAAAATACAAGAGCAGAAATGTGTTTAGAGAGCAGAGAAAGTCTGGTACGCCACAGAGAAAAATCAGAGAGTCAGTTTCACATGTGAGCAGAATCAACTTGAATGAGACGTGAATGGATCGAGCAAGAATTAAAGATTTGAAAACAAGCAGACATTTAGAGCCGGAGGAAATCTACAAACAGAGAGGAAGTCTAGAGCACAAAGGTTTGAATGGAAAGACTGAAGAAAAATCAGAGTCTAAAATCAATCAGTCATGATCTCAAAGTGTTCTCCTGAGTTTTGCAACAATAATGAAGTTCATGAGTTTGTTTTTGTCATTCACTCTGCTGGAAGACTCCTTATTGCTACGCCAACACAGAGTCATCAGTTCTCCCTCCAATCCACGAGTTTGTCCAAAAGTACGTCCTCCAATCCACGAGTTTGTCCAAAAGTACGTCCTCCAATCCACGAGTTTGTCCAAAAGTACATCCTCCAATCCACAAGTTTGTCCAAAAGTACGTCCTCCAATCCACGAGATTGTCCAAAAGTACGTCCTCCAATCCACGAGTTTGTCCAAAAGTACGTCCTCCAATCAAGAATTGGCCTTAAATAATGTAATCCATTCTTGTGTATATTCACCGATCAGTGAGTCCATCCTCCAATGAGTTTGTCCTCCAATCAGTGAGACATTGTCCAATCAACAAGTCCCTCCACAACTACATCCTCCAGTCAATGTGTCCATCCTTGAGTCCATTCTCCAGTCACAAGTCATCTTCAAACACATCCACCACTTACTAGTTCCACTGTTAGTCAACGAGTCTATCCTTCAATCAACAGGTCAATCATCATCTCCATCGTCCAATCAGGTTTCTCCTTGTTAGACTCGTTAACCTTTATAGCAAATGTGGTTAACTGATTAATTGACTGATTGATGATGTCATCAAACATGCCCTTTAAGTTGTGCTTCCTCGACTGACTCGGCTTCTGATTGGTCATCAACCAGGGACATCATCCTTAACTTCTCTCGGTTGGAGACCTTCCTGTGTGACATCACCTCTCCTGACCTCTGGCCCCCTGATGCCACATGAATTGATGATGTCATCTCGGCGGACTCGAAGGACTCGCCCTCTCTGTGGGTCAGTTTGCTGTAGCCTGTGGCACCGCCACTCGGCAGGCTCTGCCTCCTGCAGGGTGGGGCTGGTGTGGAGGAGAGGAGTTGTGACAGAGAGGAGAGGGAGGAGCAGGAGAGGAGGAGGAAGGCCTGGGAGCCTCCCGGCGCCCCCCTGTGGAGACTGGAGGAGCTGCAGGACACTGCAGACAAAGTGTGACAGAGTGGGGGAGGCGTGGAGGAGCCTAGGACCTCCTCCTCTTCTGTCTCCTCCCCTTTATGGCCTCCCTCCTCCCTGCTCTGCTCCTCCTCACCCCTCGGTCCCCGAGTTCTCCCTGTCTCGGCCCGGGCTGAGTTCACTCTGCGTGGGAAGGCGAGGCGAGGGCGGCGGAGGGGCAGGGTGAAGGAGCTGAGTGCCTCCTTTTGAAGGTAGGGGAGGATGGGGCTTAAGCTGGGGGGGAGGGAAAGTCTGTCAGAAGGGGACGGGGAAGGAGGAGCTTCCTCCTGGTAAATACTGAACACTGCACCTCCTCCTTCTGTGTCACAAGCCCCGCCTCCACTGCTGTAACCAGGTAGTGGTTGCCATGACAGTGGCTCTGTTTCCCCCCCTCCCTTCCCCTCCTTCCTGGTGATCAGGGAGGCTGGATAGGATCTGGGTTTGGTCTCCAGGCTCTTTGACTGGACGTAGTTAATGAGGCCATTGAGGGGGTTAGGAGCGGAGCCTGAGGAGGCGTTGGGTTTGCGGAGGCTGTGGAGGTCAATGACGGTGGAGTAAATGTCCCGCAGGTTGATCACCTTGGTCTTCTTGTCCCGGTTCTCGTGCAGGACAGCGTTGGCACAAATGAAGAGGAAGATCCCGATGCCCATGATGAGAGGGCCGAAGACCTTCAGCCTGTCAGAGTAGAGATACCTGCAGACAGGTGAGACAGACACAGGAGAGTGTGGAACAATCAGAAACCACCAGAGGTTGGCAGAACTACTAGAGAACCATCTAGAGCAGGGGTGTCAAACTCATTTTGGATCTGGGCCAAATCTGTCCCAATGGGACGTCCTACTGACCAGACTATTTTAGCAACATCAGTATGAGCAGGTTCTATTAAAGACCATCTGATTTTATTTACTTGTCCAGGAAATCCTCCAGGAAACTCTTCAGGGGACGTCCTGAAGTCCCATTGATGATTTCAGTTTGGTTCAAACCAACCTCAGCTCCAGCTCCTTCATCACCTCCTCCTCCTCTGTCCTCCTCATCTCCATCCTCCCCCGTCTCTCCCCCCTATGGCCAGGGAAACATGAAGTCAGATATAACATGCTTAATATCAGATTGATACCAATGAAAACCTGATCTACTGCCCCCAGGCTCTCACCTGGACCTCTGCGGGTGCAGGTGTGGGCCTGCTGGTTGACACTGATGCCATGGCGGCACCCTCTTGTGGCCGGGCGCTGAAGAAAAATCCATCTCGAGGCCAGTACCCAAGAGCCGCCATGACCACGCCTACCAACAGGACCAGGATGCCGAGAGCCGCCACAAGACCAGAGACCGAAAACAGCTTCAACTTCCCTTTGACCACCACCACTTCACTGCGCCTACGCAAGAAGTGACATCATTTTTGTTTATTTGATTATAGTGTCTGTTGTGGCGTGTTGTCTGGTGGGTGTTAGTGTTACCTCTTCTTTTTGCTCCTCTTCTTGTGTGGGTGTGTTTTCTGGGTTTTGGTCTTTAATGAATCCTGTCGTCGTGCATTGATCCGCAGGAGGCCGCCGGTTGCGATCATCCCAAACAATCAATCATGCGGTGGCTCAGGGGACTAAACCCCGCCCACCAACACTTCACCTGAACTCAGTCACCCACTTCCTGTCAAAAAGAGAGAGACAGGCAGAGGATGCACAGATCGATTAGAGACAGGCTGTGATTGGTGATATTCTAAACTTTAAGAACAGATGAGAAACAAAGTCACTCACATCTATCAGTCTGGAAAAGGCCACAAAGACATTTCTAACCCCGAATTTCCATATACAGTATGCGCGCTGCGCACCGTAGTGCCATGGGTTTTCTCTGACCAAAAGGTGAGCAACCTCGCCCACTATTATCTTCAAAGGCAAGGACAGAATATTTATAAGCTTTGATATTATCTTCAGAGACAATATCAGCTTTGATATTTGATAATACATTCTATCTTTGTCTTTGAAGATAATATCAAAGCTTATAAACATTCCATCTCAGACTGTTAAGATAATATCAAAGCTTGTAAGCATTCCATCTTTGCCTTTTGAAGATAATATCAAAGCTTATAAAGATTCCATGTTTGACTGTGAAGATAATATCAAAGCTTTTAAACATTCCATCTTTGCCTTTGGAGATAATATAAAAGCTTATAAACATTCCATCTTGGCCTGTGAAGATAAAATCACAGCTTATGAACATTCCATCATTGCCTCAGAGGATAATATCAAAGCTTATAAAGATTCCATGTTTGACTGTGAAGGTAATATCAAAGCTTTTAAACATTCCATCTTTGCCTTTGGAGATAATATCAATGCTTTTAAAGATTCCATGTTTGACTGGAATGTTTATAAGCTTTGATATTATCTTCACAGGTAAAGGTGGAATATGTATAAGCTTTGATATTATCTTCACAGGCAATGGTGGAATATGTATAAGCTTTGATATTATCTTCACAGGCAAAGGTGGAATATGTATAAGCTTTGATATTATCTTCACAGGCAAAGATGGAATGTTCATAAGCTTTAATATTATCTTCACAGGCAAAGGTGGAATATGTATAAGCTTTGATATTATCTTCACAGGCAATGGTGGAATATGTATAAGCTTTGATATTATCTTCACAGGTAAAGGTGGAATATGTATAAGCTTTGATATTATCTTCACAGGCAATGGTGGAATATGTATAAGCTTTAATATTATCTTCACAGGCAAAGGTGGAATGTTCATAAGCTTTAATATTATCTTCACAGGCAAAGGTGGAATATGTATAAGCTTTGATATTATCTTCAAAGTCAAAGATGAAATGTTTGTAAGCTTTGATATTATCTTCACAGGCAAAGATAGAATGTTCATAAGCTTTGATATTTTCTTCAAAGTCAAAGATGAAATGTTTATAAGCTTTGATATTATCTTCCCAGGCAAGGATGGAATGTTTATAAGCTTTAATATTATCTTCAAAGTCAAAGATGAAATGTTTGTAAGCTTTGATATTATCTTCACAGGCAAAGATGGAATGATTTTAAACTTTGATATTATACTCATAGGCAAAGATGGAATGTTCATAAGCTTTAATATTATCTTCAAAGTCAAAGATGAAATGTTTATAAGCTTTGATTTTATCTTCATAGGCAAAGATGGAATGTTTAAAAGCTTTGATATCATCTTCACAGGCAAGGATGGAATGTTTATAAGCTTTGATATGATCTTCACAGGCAAAGATGGAATTTTTGTAAGTTTTGATATGATCTTCACAGGCAAAGATGGAATGTTTAAAAGCTTTGATATGATCTTCACAGGCAAGGATGGAATGTTTATAAGCTTTGATATGATCTTCACAGGCAAAGATGGAATTTTTGTAAGTTTTGATATGATCTTCACAGGCAAAGATGGAATGTTTAAAAGCTTTGATATGATCTTCACAGGCAAGGATGGAATGTTTATAAGCTTTGATATGATCTTCACAGGCAAAGATGGAATTTTTGTTAGTTTTGATACAATCTTCACAGGCAAGGATGGAATGTTAACATGATTTGATGACATTATTGCCAAAGGCAGATGACGGAACTTTGATCAAAGTTGGGATGTTGGGGAGTTTTCCCCTCCATTTTGCCTGATAGTAGACCTGAGTTGGCATCTTTTGGAAAAGTGGATGGAACTTTTCAAAAGTTGCCAACAAGGGACAGTCAACATAAGGGAACAATTGTTTGTGTACACAACTGTGGTAAATCTTCCCAGAGCATATGGACAACTCATCTAGGAGGTCCCAGTAGAACCCAGAACCACATCTAAAGACCTGCAGGCCTCACTGACTCAGTTAAGGTCAGAGTTCATGATCCAACAATCAGAAAGAGACTGGGAAACAATGGCATCATGGAAGAGTTTCAAGGCCTAAACCACCGCTGAGCAAAACGAACACAAAAGTTAGTATCACATTTGAATTAAAACATCTTGATGATCCCCAAGACTTCTGGAAAAATATTCTGAGGACTGACCAGACAAAAGCTGTGAGTCTTGTCCTGAAGGAGAATGTCTGTCCATCAGTTCATGACCTCAAGCTCAAGCACACTTGGGTTATGGAGCAGGACAATGATCCCAAACACACCAGCAAGTCCACCCCTGAATGGACTAAAAACTAAATGAAGGTTCTGGAGCAGTCTAGTCAAAGTCTGGACTTAGATCTGACAGAGATGCTGTGGCATCTGTTTAAGTCTGTTCATGCTGGAAAAGCCTCCAGTGAGGCTGAATTAAAACAATTCTGCAAAGAAGAGAACAAAAACAGACTTTCGTATTTACTCACGTTATCTTCATCTAATATGAAAATAAGCTAGAGGATCTGAAACACTAAAGTGTGACAAATATGCAAAAAACATGAAATCAGGAAGAAGGCAAATACTGTTCTCTTAGATAAACATTCACACTCACACCTACGGGCAACTTAGAGTCCCCAGTTAACCTAACAAGCATGGTCTGAGGGAGGAAGCTGGAGTCCCTGGAGAATCCACGCATGAACATGTCAACTCCACACAGAAAAGACCCGTCAAATGTTGTACCGCGAGGAGACAGAGCTAACCACTGCACCACTATGCAGAACAAAACGAATCAATACTAATCAATACAGATCTTAGTAATCGACAATCTTGTCTCAATCAAACTAATCAATAGGTGTTTCTCATCAGTTCAGATACTGGTCAGTGCTGTGAGACTGATCAATACTGATCAATAACAACACATGACACATTAATGATCATTCTCTGAGGTACTGATGATCACACCTTTGTCTGGTGATCAGTGATTGATCAGTTCTGGTTCCATCGTAGAGCGATTCAAAGCAAATCAGTGATGACTGCAGAGAACTGATCAGATCAATCAAAGACAGAACCAACAAAGCAGCACGAGCACAGATCGGATCAATAGAACAAGAGAACACAGTAGAAAAAAGATGGAACACAGTAGAACGTTCCATTAGTGTCTCACTGTTTGAGCTGCTTCATTTCTCTCCTCTCTTCTACTCTTCATCGTCTTCATCGGCTCCTCCATCGGCTGCAGCTCCGCCGTCCCTCCTCGTCAAACGTGTCCTCAGCCTCGCTCTCCCTCCTCTCTCTCTCTTCCCTCACTCCCTCTCCTCCCCCTCCCCTCCCCCTCTCTCTCCACCTCACTCTACCATCAGTCTCTCTGCAGTGATGTGTCAGTAAAGAGACAGTTGAAAGGTTTTTTTTGTCAATTTCATCAGATCGTTTTTGGTAAACGTGTTGATTAAACTGTTTATCAACATCGAGCCAATAATTTAAAAAAATCTCTTTGCAGACGGACTCTCAGCTTTAGCCCTGCTCTGTCTGTGTCTGTGTGTGGATGCTGATCTGGGATGCTGCTGTTGCTAGGCAACAGGGGCAGAACGTGTGTATGATGTGTAAACGCTGCATCTTACCTTTACCCATCCCAGAGCCTGACACTGACCTGCTAAGAATTCTGGGTAAATAAGAGGAAACTGCACTGTAAAAAGAGGCCCTAGCTATTTTAGAAACATCTGACCATTCCAGCAGGACGTACTGGCAGGACCAAAACATGTAGGATGTAGTACATATGATCTAGTGAGTAGTGTGTACTAGCATTCAGTATGAAGTATGCACTGTGTGCACTCATATGAAGTGTGTACCTAGTGTGTAGTATGCACTACAAAGTATGTGCTAGTATGTAGTGTGCACTTGTGTGATGTATGCACTGCAAAGTGTGTACTTGCATGAAGAATAAATTCCTAGAGTGTAGTATGCACTACAAAGTATGTACTAGTATGTAGTGTGCACTTGTGTGACGTATGCACTGCAAAGTGTGTACCTACATGAAGAATAAATGCATAGTGTGTAGTATGCACTATTTTATGTGATAGTATGAAGTATGTAGTGCAGAGTGTACTTAAATGAAATATGACTATCTTGTGTCAAGTATAATAGTGTACAGAATGTAGTGCATACTTGTATGTAGGATGCAGTATGTAGTTTCTTGTACATATTAGTATGCAGTATAAAAAGGTACTTAGCAGTATAAAGTACATTACAGTACAAAGTATGTATAACTAAAATCTAGTTTGTAGTAAGTAGTATGTTCTACCATGTAGCGTGGATATGCAGTACAAAGTGCATTCTTTAATGTAGTATTAATACCTTTAATGTAGAATAAAATATGGATTATGTGACATGCAGAAAAAAAAATAGTACTGTCTGAGTGTGTAATGCATGATATGAATAATGTAGTATGTACTTGTATGTAGTATTCCATGTAGTGTGTAGTATGTAATGTAAGTATGCAGTCTTCATGCAGAGAATGTACTATGTAGTATGCAGCAGTAGCTGCTTTCTCACTGGATAAATATTTGTAAAAATAAAATACAGAAATGTTTTGTTAATTCATAAATCAGCTGAAAACTCCAGCTGTTACCTGTGCAGGTAAACCAAGTGATCAACCAATGAATGAGCCGCACAGTCATTACAACACAAACTTTATTGATCGTATAGATCGCTGACAGGATGTCAAAGCAAACATCAGCTGATAGCTGAAATATTAACACAGCAGACATGTGACTTCAGGAGCTGTTACCATGGAAACCTGAGGAGTTGTGAGGGACACGCTGAGCATGTGCAGTAGAGTTTCCCCAGCATGTTAGAGTTCAGATGTCATTAGCAACTAGCGACATCACTGGGGGGGGGGGTCAAAGGGACGGGTTGTTGGTTTGAATCCCTGCAGCACACACAGGTATAAATGATCATATTTATAATAATATTAAATATAAACTCTCATAGAAATCTGTGGAAAACACTCAATAAAAACTAAAATAGAAACTCTACAAGTAAAATTGTCTCAGGTGTTTCTGCCTTTCAGACCAACCAATCACAGCAGAGGAGGCGGGACCTTTGGTTGATGTCACACAGACGGAGCGTCGACAGGAAGTGACCAAACAACAAAGCATGAAGAAGAAATCCTGAGAAGGTCTGATGACGTCAACATCATCATCATCATCATCATCATCATCATCATCACGGAGGGGGTGGAGCTAGTGTGACATCATCTGCAGTTTAACACCTGTGTGGTGTTGCGTCATGAGCCCTTATGTCAATGAAAATATGAATTTACAGGTCATGTGACAACCTATCGATCCAATCAGACCTCAGAGGACCATTTAGAAAAACTGACAGATCTTTATCCGCCTTTGGGCCACGCTGACACGAAAACCATCCCCTGAAAACTGAACCATTTTTTGTGTCAAACGGCGTTTATGAGGAGGCACAAAAAAACATAAAACACTACGCGAACAACAGAGAGTAAATTTAGAGAAAATGTCAACAAACAGAACTTAGGAGGCCTCCATTGTTGTTGTAGTCCATCTGCTCAAACACAGATGCAGACTAGAGTTGTACTGAGCATGTGTGAAAAGTCTGTATTTAGTGGAACTGCATGTTAATCATTTACACAACAAAAGAGCTTCACATTTTTCAGCACCCAAAACACAGCTGTAAGCTAACAGCCAAAAGAAAACCTGTTCCTCTCTCGTTTATGAAACGTCTTTGTTAAGTTGCTACTAAAAACTCCACTTCCTGATGTTGCACTTCAAACTAAAAGTCTTAAATGATGATTAGAGTTGGAGACTTCTATTGTGACTTGCTTGGAAGGAATGGAACGTGTCTATCATCAGATAGTTTGCAGAACTCTAGCACTGCAGTGCTAGCTGAGAGGAGGGACTGAGCTGTTGCTGCTTTGAGAGAGACAAAGCCACAGTCTGCTCCTTTTAATCATTCAGGACTAAAGACAGTGAAATATGGATCAAAACACACCTTCAACAGGTAAGATGTTTGTTCCTGCTGTGCCTGGGCCAAGTGAAAAAAAAAGCACTCCAGCATTTAGCCGGCCCCCTAACCTTACAGAGCGGCTGCCTGGCTCTACTCAGTCACACATAGAGTGCAGTGTTTTTACGTTTGCAGCAACCTTACTCCAACATATCTAGTGTTTAGATGTTCATTTTACCAGGACTTTAAGCAGAGAGAGCTGATTATAAAATTCTGATTTATTTTGTGCTTTTGATTGGAGGAAATCTTTGAAAGAAACAAAAACTTCTGTGTCAAGTCAGTCCAAGCAGACGCCTCAGGTGAGTCAAGGGGTGTGATGGGACTCTAAGGTCAGATTTGAGTAATGATTGCAAACTCAGCTTTCAGTGCTGTTCTTTGATCTTTTTTTGTTAATGAAATGTGGTCCAGTTCTGGTAAGACTGCTGCTACATGATAGCTACACCCGCGCTAACTGCAACAGTGAGCTAATGGCTTCCAGTACAACCTAACCCCTCCCGTTGCTACCATCTTTTTATCCTCCGATTATGTTGATTGGTCCCAACAGGAGCTTTTAAGGTGGATTTGCCTGATGACACTGATGGAGCTGCTTAGCAAGGTCAGGGAGCTACTGCCGCCTCAAAGCACCCTGTGAATCTCACGAGGCATTTTTCCCCTCCAAAAGAAATCTGGTGAGATTTTAGACCCACGAGATTTCATGGCACGAGATCTCGTCACACTCCTAGTGGTCATGCTCACCATGTTCAAGAAAAGTGGCCAAACACTGCCCTCTTGTGGTATTCGTAAGACAAGTTTTTGTGAGTTGTTTGGTGACCTTTTCAAAAACAGCCGAGCTCATGGACTTCAGTTTTTGCCCTGCCAGTACCAAAGGAGCTATGGCTGGTGTTTATTGGGATAGTCTCCTCTGTCATCTTGTTCCTCTGTGCGGCGTTTGAACAGAGAAATACTGTAACCTTCGTATTTCCATAGGAGGAAAAAAAGCTATCTGTTTCTCACACGATCACATAAAGCCTTTCCCCTCCAAAGAGTTCCATCAGAAGGCTGCATTTGTTGGAGGGTTTGGTCTGTTAAGAAAGTGTTTCTGTCTCTTCAATGGCACGGTCTTCATTTAGGTCCTCAGATAACTTTGTATGGATCTAATCTGATATAAATATAGAAATATAGAAAATCATTTCAGGTGGTATTTTTGATTTTACAGCAGGTGTGTACTTGGGCCTCAACTTCCCAGACTCCTTTCCTTATTGGT
This sequence comes from Cheilinus undulatus, assembly GCF_018320785.1. Lineage (NCBI taxonomy): Eukaryota > Metazoa > Chordata > Actinopteri > Labriformes > Labridae > Cheilinus > Cheilinus undulatus. The sequence goes on along the minus strand of NC_054883.1, from coordinate 1,199,136 downwards.
GCTGGTTCAGTTTTCCATGTCATTAAGGCCCACCTACAAAAAGAGGCGGGGCATAAAATGGAGCTTTAAGACCACCATGTCATCCAAGGACTACCTGCTCATAGAACACCTGAGATTACACTTGTGACATCACATGCCTTTATATGACGATGGTCAGATGTCAAATGTAGCCACGCCCACACAGACAGTTCACTGCCAGACATCATTCACGTGTTTTCTGATTGGCTCATAAGCTGCAGCTTTCAGGTGTAGTATTTGCAGCTTGTGATTGGCTCATTTCCCCAGCATGTGATTGGTTCCTGTTGTCAGCATTTGATTGGTTTGTTTCTGAAATATCTAACTGGCTCTCTTTCCCTTCCCCTGATTGGTTCTTGTCTTTAGCGTCTGATTGGTTCTCTTCCCCAGCATTTGATTGGTTTTCATCTTCAGTTAGGGACTGGCTGTCTTTCCCTACACCTGATTGGTTCTTTTTCTCAGCAGCTGATTGGTTCTTGTCCTCAGTCTGTGACTGATTCCTTTCCCCAACATCTGATTGGTTCTCAGCTTCAGCATTTGATTGGTTCATCTCCTTAGCGTCCGATTGGTTCTTTTCCTCGGCATGTTTGAACATCAGGATGGAGTTGTAGATTTTGAGGGCAGGACCAAGTTTGATGGACATGATCCTGACGATGTCTCTTTGGGTGAGTAGGAGGAAGGCCCGCCCATCAATTTGCTGGACAGAGACAAGAATCAATGAGATCACTGAAACTTTAAAGTTATGTCATACAATCCGTAGTAGCTGATTTGTCATCTCACCTCGTCTCTGAAGTGTTTGGCCTGATCCTCACAGCCGGGAAGAGACTCCACGAAGTCAGACACCTACAGAGACAGAGCGAGGACCGCGGGTTAGAGAGAGAGAGAGAGAGAGAGAGAGAGAGAGAGAGAGAGAGAGAGAGAGAGAGAGAGAGAGAGAGACGCCTGATAGTTGTTTTCTTGATCCGTCCGTCTTGCTGACATGTACCTGTTCTTATACTGCTTCCAAACCAACCATCAAGGTAGGCTGATACCAGTCAGATTAATTGTTTTGATCTGTCAGCTAGTTTAGCTGTTGGTCTGTCTACTTAGCTTTGGGTACTGAGGCCTCCAACAGGGGGCAGTGTAACCTGCTAAATGAGCACCAAAGTCATCCTTATTTCATCAACAACATTCTTTTACTTCCTTTGATTAACAGAGCAGAACAAAGACCTCCACTGGATAAATTCAAGGTTCTCCTTCCTTTTCTCAAAGGATATTTTACTTGATCTGACCATCAGGTTTTGCGTGATCCGTCTCACTGACCTGTTGGACGCTCCACTGTTGGACGGTCTCGGCATGGACTCCGGCGACTCCTGGCAGGAGTTTGCGGTGTTGCTCCCAGCAGAGTGACAGGTCACGACCAGGCTGCGGCGACATGGCAGACAGGAAGACGGACTGATGCAGGGCAGCCTGGAGACTGGACTCTGCTGGAAAGACAGACCAATCAGAGACAGAAGGGTTAGAGAGGCAGAGACCGAGAGAGACTGGTCAGAGACAGACAGGACAGATAGGTCAGAGAGACCTGAGCGGTCAGGGACAGAGGGACAGACTCAGACTTGGCCATCACACTGTGTTAAAGCGCAGACTCAGCAGGACACCCTTAGACCGGTCTCACCTCACTGAGCAGGGAGACAGGTTTGAGCTGCAGCACAACCATCACTGCAGTATGGTGAGATGTTTCCATGGAAACAGTCGACAGACGAAGTGGCTGTTTCCATGGAAACACACCAAGGACAGGCAGAGAAAGAGGTTTGTTTCATGTAAGTGATGCTGTTTATCAGCATGATGTCACCATGACATCACAATGACATCATCATGGCATGAGAGAATGTGGTACCTGGGCTGAGGGCTCCTAGGTGAAGCTCCTCCTCCTCCTGTTTCACACGCAGTAATTTGGTTGGTTGAGGCACTCTGTGGGCGGAGCCAGTGGAAGAGAAGGAAGGTCAGGAACACAGGAAATGAAGTGAGGCGTGTCCCTACAGTCTGGCGGCGTCACCACATTAAACTTGCCCACACCACATAGAGAAAGATGTGCTCTCTACTGCGTAGGAAACAAAACATGAACCCAACGTTTCTGTTTCATGGGCAAGGAAAGCAGCCCAAAGCTGGAAAGTGTCGGCACTTTTTATCGCTGTTTTTTTAATATCTTGTCTGAAGGCATTCCTGCTCAAGAAGCACAAAACGAAATTGCCTGAAACATGTTCCAGAAAAGTTGGGACAGGGTAAGAAAAGGCCTAGACTTGTCTGAAGGCAAAAGGGAAGTGTTTAATGTTTAATGAGCTAAAGAGGATGATGTCATCTTCAAAGGCAGAGGATGGAATGTTTTAATAGCTCAAAAGGATGACATCATCTTATAAAGCTAATCAAAGACGTTAAAGGATGACATCATATTCAAGGGCAGAGGATGGAATGTTCATGAAGCTTGTTGGCCTTTTACCCTTAAATTTTTGCCAAATAGTAGTCCATGGTTGGCAACTTTTGGAAAAGTGAGTGGAACCTGAAAACCTTGCCCGTTGCCAGTTCCACCCTCTTTCCCAAAAGTTGCCAACAAAGGACAGCGTACACGAAAAAGATATTGTTTGTATATCTGCGTTTTAAACAAACGAGGTTTGCGGGATCTTTTATAACTCATCTGTTTTGGTTTGAAGAAAATCTAAAGTTAGTTTTAGACACTGGTTTTAATACGGCAGCCACTGTGGATTGGTCTCAAAAGATGACTTCAGTAACCACACAGCTATCGGCACTCTGGCTATGTTACACAGTCTATGATTTCCCTCTAAAGCAAAGGATTGTGGGTAAGAACAGTCAGAAAGTATGCTGGGTAATACCCCCTTCCCCCATTCTCTGTGTGTATTTGTTATATAATCTAGTTTATATAACGTCCTCAGATATTCTCTCTTCAAACCCACACATACTTCACATCAGCCTGAGCAGAGAGGGAGATGGGTCACCTGAACGAGCCAATCAGAAACATCCCTCACCTCTGCAGCACACACTCACACACCTGTCTGTCATTCTTCTTCTCTTCCCCAGAGGCAGCAGAGGTGAGTCAACGTCCTCCGACTTCTCCTGAACACTGATCAAAAAACAAAGAGTACCAGCATGTCCATCCAGATTCATCTGTGATACTTTTATGATCATCATCACTGTCATAATTATCAGAAGGTAAGAATGGTTACCTGTCGGACTGGTTGCCATGGTGATACTGTGTCACAGGTACAAGGGTGATGACCCTCTCTCCTCCTAACCGATCAGGAAGCACTGCCTCCTTACGCATATTTATGTCCGAGTAGGGACAGCCAAAGGCACTGGGAAGGACATAGGCATGACTCAGCAAATAAAACACAAACCAGCAAGAAATAAATCATGACTCAATAAAACAAACATGAATCAATCAAAACAAAAATGACTTGATTCAAACAACATCATTTTAAATTGACACAACGCAGGTAATAATTTGACTCAGCAGTTAAGAACAAGTTGCCTCAGTTACAACATGACTAAGCAAAAATTTAAACAGGACTCAATAAACTGAAAAAGACTCAATAAAAATACCAGGTTTACCCATGACTCAGCAGGTTTAACCACGACTCAGCAGGTTAAGTCATGCCTAAGCAGGTTTAGCCATGACTCAGCAGGTTTAACCACGACTCAGCAGGTTAAGTCATGCCTAAGCAGGTTTAACCATGACTCAGCAGGTTTAACCACGACTCAGCAGGTTAAGTCATGCCTAAGCAGGTTTAACCATGACTCAGCAGGTTTAACCACGACTCAGCAGATTAAGTCATGCCTAAGCAGGTTTAGCCATGACTCAGCAGGTTTAACCACGACTCAGCAGGTTAAGTCATGCCTAAGCAGGTTTAACCATGACTCAGCAGGTTTAACCACGACTCAGCAGGTTAAGTCATGCCTAAGCAGGTTTAACCATGATTCAGCAGGTTTAACCACGACTCAGCAGGTTAAGTCATGCCTAAGCAGGTTTAACCATGACTCAGTAGGTTTAACCATGACTCAGCAGGTTAAGTCATGCCTAAGCAGGTTAAACCATGACTCAGCAGGTTTAACCATGACTCAGCAGGTTAAGTCATGCCTAAGAAGGTGTTACCATGACTCAGCAGGTTTAACCATGACTCAGCAGGTTTAACCATGACTCAGCAGGTTAAGTCATGCCTAAGAAGGTGTTACCATGACTCAGCAGGTTTAACCATGACTCAGCAGGTTTAACCACGACTCAGCAGGTTAAGTCATGCCTAAGCAGGTTTAACCATGACTCAGCAGGTTTAACCACGACTCAGCAGGTTAAGTCATGCCTAAGCAGGTTTAACCATGACTCAGCAGGTTTAACCACGACTCAGCAGGTTAAGTCATGCCTAAGCAGGTTTAACCATGACTCAGCAGGTTTAACCACGACTCAGCAGATTAAGTCATGCCTAAGCAGGTTTAGCCATGACTCAGCAGGTTTAACCACGACTCAGCAGGTTAAGTCATGCCTAAGCAGGTTTAACCATGATTCAGCAGGTTTAACCACGACTCAGCAGGTTAAGTCATGCCTAAGCAGGTTTAACCATGACTCAGTAGGTTTAACCATGACTCAGCAGGTTTAACCATGACTCAGCAGGTTAAGTCATGCCTAAGCAGGCTTAACCATGACTCGGCAGATAAAATCATGGCTCTGCAGGTTTAACAATGACTCAGCAGGTGTAACCATGACTCTGCAGGTTAAGTCATGCCTAAGCAGGTTTTAACCATGACTCGGCAGTTTTAACCATGACTCGGCAGATAAAATCATGGCTTCAACAGGTTTTTACCATGACTCGGCAGGTTAAGTCATGCCTACGCAGGTTTAACCATGACTCAGCAGGTTAAGTCATGCCTAAGTGGGCTTAACCATGACTCGGCAGATAAAATCATGGCTCAGCAGGCTTAATCATGACTCGGCAGGTAAAACCATGACTTGGCAGGTTAAGTCATGCCTAAGCAGGTTTAATCATGACTCGGCAGGTAAAACCATGACTTGGCAGGATAAGTCATGCCTAAGCAGGTTTAACCATGACTCTGCAGGTTGAAGCATGACTCGGCAGGTTAAGTCATGCCTAAGCAGGTTTAATCATGACTTGGCAGGTTGAAGCATGACTTGGCAGGATAAGTCATGCCTAAGCAGGTTTAACCATGACTTGGCAGGTTGAAGCATGACTCGGCAGGTTAAGTCATGCCTAAGCAGGTTTAACCATGACTCGGCAGGTTGAAGCATGACTCGGCAGGTTAAGTCATGCCTGAGCAGGTTTAACCGTGACTCGGCAGGTTAAGTCATGCCTCAGCAGGTTTAACCATGACTCGGCAGGTTGAAGCATGACTCGGCAGGTTAAGTCATGCCTGAGCAGGTTTAACCGTGACTCGGCAGGTTAAGTCATGCCTAAGCAGGTTTAACCATGACTCGGCAGGTTTAACAATGACTCGGCAGGTTTAACAATGACTCGGCAGGTTAAGTCATGCCTAAGCAGGTTTAACCATGACTCGGCAGGTTTAACAATGACTCGGCAGGTTTAACCATCACTCGGCAGGTTAAGTCATGCCTAAGCAGGTTTAACCATGACTCGGCAGGTTTAACAATGACTCGGCAGGTTTAACCATCACTCGGCAGGTTAAGTCATGCCTAAGCAGGTTTAACCATGACTCAGGAGGTTTAACCATGACTCGGCAGTTTTAACCATGACTTGGCAGGATTAGTCATGCCTAAGCAGGTTTAATCATGACTCGGCAGGTTTAACCATGACTCGGCAGGTTTAACCATGACTCGGCAGGTTTAACCATGACTCAGCAGGTTTAACCATGACTCAGCAGGTTAAGTCATGCCTAAGCAGGTTTAATCATGACTCGGCAGGTTTAACCATGACTCGGCAGGTTTAACCATGACTCAGCAGGTTAGGTCATGCCTAAGCAGGTTTAACCATGACTGGGCAGGTAAAACCATGACTCGGCAGGTTAAGTCATGCCTAAGCAGGTTTAATCATGATTTGGCAGGTTGAAGCATGACTTGGCAGGTTAAGTCATGCCTAAGCAGGTTTAATCATGACTCGGCAGGTAAAACCATGACTTGGCAGGATAAGTCATGCCTAAGCAGGTTTAACCATGACTCGGCAGGTTGAAGCATGACTCGGCAGGTTAAGTCATGCCTAAGCAGGTTTAATCATGACTTGGCAGGTTGAAGCATGACTCGGCAGGTTAAGTCATGCCTAAGCAGGTTTAATCATGACTCGTCAGGTAAAACCATGACTTGGCAGGATAAGTCATGCCTAAGCAGGTTTAACCATGACTCAGCAGGTTGAAGCATGACTCGGCAGGTTAAGTCATGCCTAAGCAGGTTTAACCATGACTCGGCAGGTTGAAGCATGACTCAGCAGGTTAAGTCATGCCTCAGCAGGTTTAACCATGACTTGGCAGGTTTAACCATCACTCGGCAGGTTAAGTCATGCCTAAGCAGGTTTAACCATGACTCGGCAGGTTGAAGCATGACTCAGCAGGTTAAGTCATGCCTCAGCAGGTTTAACCATGACTTGGCAGGTTTAACCATCACTCAGCAGGTTAAGTCATGCCTAAGCAGGTTTAACCATGACTCGGCAGGTTTAACAATGACTCGGCAGGTTTAACAATGACTCGGCAGGTTAAGTCATGCCTAAGCAGGTTTAACCATGACTCAGCAGGTTTAACCATCACTCGGCAGGTTAAGTCATGCCTAAGCAGGTTTAACCATGACTCGGCAGGTTTAACAATGACTCGGCAGGTTTAACCATCACTCGGCAGGTTAAGTCATGCCTAAGCAGGTTTAACCGTGACTCGGCAGGTTAAGTCATGCCTCAGCAGGTTTAACCATGACTTGGCAGGTTTAACCATCACTCGGCAGGTTAAGTCATGCCTAAGCAGGTTTAACCGTGACTCGGCAGGTTAAGTCATGCCTCAGCAGGTTTAACCATGACTTGGCAGGTTTAACCATCACTCGGCAGGTTAAGTCATGCCTAAGCAGGTTTAACCATGACTCAGGAGGTTTAACCATGACTCGGCAGTTTTAACCATGACTTGGCAGGATTAGTCATGCCTAAGCAGGTTTAATCATGACTCGGCAGGTTTAACCATGACTCGGCAGGTTTAACCATGACTCGGCAGGTTTAACCATGACTCGGCAGGTTTAACCATGACTCAGCAGGTTTAACCATGACTCAGCAGGTTAAGTCATGCCTAAGCAGGTTTAACCATGACTCGGCAGGTTTAACCATGACTCAGCAGGTTTAACCATGACTCAGCAGGTTAAGTCATGCCTAAGCAGGTTTAATCATGACTCGGCAGGTTTAACCATGACTCGGCAGGTTTAACCATGACTCAGCAGGTTAGGTCATGCCTAAGCAGGTTTAACCATGACTGGGCAGGTAAAACCATGGCTCGGCAGGTTTAACCATGACTCGGCCGGTGAATGTATGACTAAGCAGGTTTAACCATGACTCCCCAGGATAAACTCTGACTCACCAGGTTTAATCATGACTTCAAACTCAGCAGACTGGTGTTACCTGTGGTGTCCGCTGTATTTGGCTCCTCTGATGTGACCGACTCCTCTGCAGCCGGTGGTCGGACAGACGCCCTGAGACGGGGGGGACAGGGAGGGGCAGCCTGTCCCAGAAACAAACAGGAGACACAGAAACTGTGAGAGTCATTGATGTCTATAAAAGAGCCTCAACCCGTCTCGCTCCGACCCATCTGTCTCACCTGGCGGCAGTTCCAGAGGGTGTCCTGTGCGTTGACACCAGCCAACAGGATGGAGGTCGCTGAGGTCGCTGTCACACCAGACGTCGAACTGCTCCTCCCAGCCGTCATAGTGGACCTGCAGGTAATCACACCTGGTAACATCAACAAAGGCCGTATGACATCACTATGAGGTACGGACAGGTAAGCAGACAGGTGGGCGGTACCTTCACCCTGTAGTCCTCTGTATCTGTTACTGTGGCAACACGGATTAACATGGGATTCCTCCTGTCAACGGCCTCCAGTCTGTGGTTCACCTGGAAACTGTGAGGGTCCCTCTGATTGGCCAGAGACACAAAGACACCTGTCAATCATCACTGGAACACACTGATTCCACCTCTGTCTCCTCATTCACCTCCTACCTCCTTGTTTCCTTCTCTATCTCCTTATCCCCCTCTCTACCTCTTTGCCTCCTTCTCTGCCTCCCTGTTTCCTTCTTTCTCTCCTTATCCCTCTACCTACTTTTTAACCTCTCAAGTATCCTTGTTAACTTCTTTGTCTTCTTGATCCCTCTCTTCCTCCTTGTTTCCTTCTTTGTCTCCTTGTTAACTTCTTTGACTTCTTGTTTCCTTCTCTTCCTCTATGTTTCCTTCTTTGTCCCCTTGTTCCCCTCTCTACCTCCTTGTTTCCCTCTTTGTCTCCTCTACCTTCTTGTTTCCTAATTTGTATCCTTGTTTCTCTCTATACCTCCTTGTTTCCTTCTTGGCCTCCTCATTTCCTGAACTGCCTCTTTGATTCCTTTTTTGTTTTCTTGCTTCTCTCTTTACCACCGTGTGTCCTTCTCTGCCTCCTTGTTTCTCTCTTGACCACTCTGTGTCCTTCTTTGTCTCCTTGTATCCCTGTCTACATCCTTGTTTCCTGCTTTGTCTCCTTCTCTGCCTCCTTGTTTCTGTTTTGTCTTCTTCTCCATTTTCTTGTTGTTTCTTTCCTTTGCGTTCCTCTCTTCCTCCTTCTCTCCATCCATGTCTCCTTTTCAGTCGCCATGTCTCCTTCTATTCCTTCTTGTTTTCTTCTTTGTCTACCTGTTTCCTTCTCTATCATCTTGTCTCCTTTTCCATCTCATTTCCTTCTCTTCCTCCCTGTGTCCTTCTCTTTCCCCTTGTCTCCTTGTTTTCTCCTCGTCTCCTTCTCAGTCTCCTTGTTTTCTTCTCTACCTCTTTGTCTTCTTCTCTATCTCCTTTTTCCCTCTCTTCCTTTTATCTCCTTCTGTCTCCTTATCTCTTTTTCTGTCTCCTTGTTTCCTTCTCTGCCTTTGTCTTCTTCTCTGTCTCCGTTTTCCCTCTTTACCTCCTTATCTCCTTCCCTGTCTCCTTATCTCTTTTCTGTCTCCTTGTTTCCTTCTCTACCATCTTGCCTCCTTCTCTGTCTCCCTTTTCCCTCTCTTCCTATTTATCTTTTTCTTTGTCTCCTTAACTCTTTTTCCATCTCCTTGTTTCCTTCTCTATCTCCTTGTCCCTTTCTCCGTCTCCTTTTTCCCACCCTACCTCCTTGTCCTCTTTGTCTCCTTCTCTATCTCATTTTTCCCTCTCTACCTTTTTTCTCCTTCTCTGTCTCCTTATCTCTTTTTCTGTCTCCTTGTTTCCCTCTCTATTTCCTTGTCTCCTTCTCTATCTCCTTTTTCCCCTCTACCTCCTTGTTTCCTACTCTACCAACTTGCCTCCTTCTCTGTCTCCATGTTTCCCTCTCAACCTTTTATCTTCCTTATCTCCTTCCCTGTCTCCTTATTTCTTTTCTGTCTCCTTGTTTCCCTCTCTACCTCCTTGTCTCCTTCTCTATCTCCTTTTCCCCCTCTACCTCCTTGTTTCCCTCTCTACCTTTCATCTCCTTCTCTGTCTCCTTGTCTGTTTTTCTGTCTCCTTGTTTCCTTCTCTTCCTCCTTGTTTCCTCACCAGTGTGAAAGCTGAACTGGGAGCAGCAGTTGAACCAGTTTCCTGCAGATACTCGTCCCACACAAAGTGCTCTGGCCTTGGATGACCTGAAAAATAAACCATACCTGGTACTGAACACCTGTTACCTTACAGTCATTACTACAGTTTTTTCTGCTCTGTTCATTGTGTGACAGGTGTAGTACCCTGTGGAGCAGTCAGGGGGCGCCCCTGCTCTTCACACCAGCCAACAGGATGGATGTACGGACTGCTGCTGTCACACCTGATCAACCAATAAGAACAAAGGACACAATCAGAGCTGATGGCACCGCCCTCTCACCCCTTTCATCCTACGCCACAGCGAGTCTCTCTCACCAGTAGTCGTACGTGTCGTCCCAGTTATCAAAGTGAACCAGGAAGTGGTCATCGATGACATCGGCAACCGAGGCCACGCAGACCAGTCCGGGGTTCTTCCTGTCGACCGCTTCCAACTTCATCCCCATGGTGAAGCTACAGCTCTGAGAGAGAGAGAGAGAGGTGAGTGCTGACTGCAGACAGACAGGTGAGCACACAGACAGGTAAGCACACAGATGGTAGGGCTGGGCAACATAGACCTAAATCTAGATAATTTTAGCAGAATGGCAATAACTAAAAACAAACAAAAAAAAGAGTTAGACCAATGGCATAGATCAGATTGATTTAATGAAACATTGGTGCAGTTTGGACCTTAGAAGTTCAAAAGTATGTCGAAAAGAAAGAAACAGAAAAAAAATGGTGTGAAAAGCAACTTTAAGAAACACAACAACCCCATGAGCAGCTCCATGACCTGCTTTTGGGCCCTGACCCACCAGCTGAGAACCTGTGGTCTAGAGAACACTGAGGGATTCTCTTTGTTAGAGCACGAGGTCTGACAGATATTTCAACAAATCAATAACTAACTTTGGTTTACCCTTATCTCATTTAAAAACATCCATACATTCTAAAACCTCCCTGTTGCCCCGCCCTACCTGACAGACTGACAGGTGAGTACTGACCGCAGTGCCTCTGGTGAACAGAGTGGGCGGAGCAGCCTCAGAGCCAGTGGACTGAAGGTAGCTCGGCCAATCAAATTCTGCCTCGCTTTGACCTGCAGAGTGAAAGAGGGAGAGGGGGCTGTCTGATGGCATCTCCTGTGATAGGATGATTCACAGAGGAGGCAGGGCTACTAGGCAACTCACCTTTGGGTGGGTGGAGCTTATGGTTGTTATCTTTACACCAGCCAGCTGGTCTGATGTGGGCGGAGTCAGCGTTTTCCCAGAAGTCATAGCACTCTGAGTACCCATCAATGTGGAGACGCAACCTCCAGCCAATCACCTGAGAGCAGGAAAGACACAATATGCTGAGAAAGCAAACCTTCCTCTGAACCGTAATAGATCTCCTGAAGCTCTCTCATAGATCTCCTAAAGCTCTCTCATAGATCTCCTGAAGCTCTCTCATAGATCTCCTGAAGCTCTCTAGTAGATCTCCTGAAGCTCTCTCATAGATCTCCTAAGGCTCTCTCATAGATCTCCTAAAGCTCTCTCATAGATCTCCTAAGGCTCTCTCATAGATCTCCTAAAGCTCTCTCATAGATCTCCTAAAGCTCTCTCATAGATCTCCTGAAGCTCTGTAGTAGATCTCCCGAAGCTCTCTCATAGATCTCCTGAAGCTCTGTGGTAGATCTCCTGAAGCTCTGTAGAAGATCTCCTGAAGCTCTCTCATAGATCTCCTGAAGCTCTCTCACAGATCTCCTGAAGCTCTCTCATAGATCTCCTGAAGCTCTCTCATAGATCTCCTTATGGTCTCTCACAGATCTCCTGAAGCTCTCTCACAGATCTCCTGAAGCTCTCTCACAGATCTCCTGAAGCTCTCTCACAGATCTCCTGAAGCTCTCTCACAGATCTCCTGAAGCTATCTCACAGATCTCCTGAAGCTATCTCACAGATCTCCTGAAGCTATCTCACAGATCTCCTGAAGCTTTCTCACAGATTTCCTGAAGCTATCTCACAGATCTCCTGAAGCTCTCTCACAGATCTCCTGAAGCTATCTCATAGATCTCCTGAAGCTCTCTCATAGATCTCCTGAAGCTCTCTCACAGATCTCCTGAAGCTCTCTCACAGATCTCCTGAAGCTGTCTCACAGATCTCCTGAAGCTATCTCACAGATCTCCTGAAGCTATCTCATAGATCTCCTGAAGCTCTCTCACAGATCTCCTGAAGCTATCTCACAGATCTCCTGAAGCTGTCTCACAGATCTCCTGAAGCTCTCTCACAGATCTCCTGAAGCTATCTCACAGATCTCCTGAAGCTGTCTCACAGATCTCCTGAAGCTATCTCATAGATCTCCTGAAGCTCTCTCACAGATCTCCTGAAGCTCTCTCACAGATCTCCTGAAGCTATCTCACAGATCTCCTGAAGCTATCTCACAGATCTCCTGAAGCTATCTCACAGATCTCCTGAAGCTATCTCATAGATCTCCTGAAGCTCTCTCACAGATCTCCTGAAGCTATCTCACAGATCTCCTGAAGCTGTCTCATAGATCTCCTGAAGCTCTCTCACAGATCTCCTGAAGCTATCTCACAGATCTCCTGAAGCTATCTCATAGATCTCCTGAAGCTCTCTCACAGATCTCCTGAAGCTATCTCACAGATCTCCTGAAGCTGTCTCATAGATCTCCTGAAGCTCTCTCATAGATCTCCTGAAGCTCTCTCACAGATCTCCTGAAGCTCTCTCACAGATCTCCTGAAGCTATCTCATAGATCTCCTGAAGCTCTCTCATAGATCTCCTGAAGCTATCTCATAGATCTCCTGAAGCTCTCTCATAGATCTCCTGAAGCTCTCTCATAGATCTCCTGAAGCTCTCTCATAGATCTCCTGAAGCTATCTCATAGATCTCCTGAAGCTGTCTCATAGATCTCCTGAAGCTCTCTCATAGATCTCCTGAAGCTCTCTCATAGATCTCCTGAAGCTATCTCATAGATCTCCTGAAGCTCTCTCATAGATCTCCTGAAGCTATCTCATAGATCTCCTGAAGCTCTCTCATAGATCTCCTGAAGCTGTCTCATAGATCTCCTGAAGCTCTCTCATAGATCTCCTGAAGCTATCTCATAGATCTCCTGAAGCTCTCTCACAGATCTCCTGAAGCTATCTCACAGATCTCCTGAAGCTGTCTCACAGATCTCCTGAAGCTCTCTCATAGATCTCCTGAAGCTCTCTCATAGATCTCCTGAAGCTCTCTCATAGATCTCCTGAAGCTCTCTCATAGATCTCCTGAAGCTATCTCATAGATCTCCTGAAGCTCTCTCACAGATCTCCTGAAGCTATCTCATAGATCTCTAATAGATTTGTCATATGTCCCTAGTAGATCTCCTTTAGTGTTTGTGTGTTACCTCTGCGACTGTCAGCACACAGAACATGGAGGGGTGGAGAGGGTCCACACCTTCTAGCTTCATCCCCACTTTAAAAGCTATTTTCCTACTGGGAAAGGACTGGGCCTGGTGGGCAGAGAGAGAGATTACATCCATTGAATGACTTTATTTTAAAGGTGATCCAGTAAGAGGCATTTAAACATCGGTGACTTCTGACGCGTGAGACGAACCGTTTACTTTCAGTCGCCACATTACAGGAGACTGTTTGGTACCATGATCTGTAGAGCCTGCAGGTTTCAATAGAGCTGCTGAAGTAAAGCTGAGCTATAATAACAGGTTTTAGTTTGTTGTTGGCGCTGTGGAAGCCGCAGACTGAAACAGCTGATCAGGAGAGGACAATGCACTGAGGTGGAGGAACACGTGGCCTGAAGTCGCAGTGTGAAATAGTTCCAAACAAGGAGACTGTCTGAGTGCAAAATTAAACATTTTAAAATGTTCAGATGTTTAAATTGGTCATTCAGAAATGCATAAGAAAACCTTTCACAGAAACAAAACAGATGACTCTACCTCCTGATTTATTTCAGAGAACCAACCAAACACCAGCAATCTGTTTTCATGGCAGATTTGATCAAATTTCCTACACTTTTTTATTTATTGGTATTTGTATTTGATTCAGGCCACTTTGAGTGAGATGGAGGACTACATGTGGCCAGTCAGGACAGCCAGCCAATGACATCATCAGCAGTGGCGGCCGGTGCATTTTTCTTCAGAGGGGGCTACAACAAAATCCCAGTTTGATATGTTATGTATGTGAGGTACATCAAAAGATGTTACTACAGCAAGAGTTCAGTTATATTAGTATGCCTTTTGTTTTTACATGCATTTGTTTGTTTGGTGAACAAATATTAAAATAAGATGGCTATAATAAAACTCACCAGCAGCCACAAGTAACTAACTCTTTACACAGTCAACTTACATTTTTAACTTATCACACATTATCAACTCAATAATGACAAAATTATGTTAAAGAGCTGATTGAATGTCTGTTTTAAATATGGACATTTACAAAAGGTATAAGCTGACAGTAGTCACTGATTCAATAGTGACTGGTTGGGTAAAAAAAATATATTTACCAGACCTGAATGCAGCAAAAATGTTAAAACACACAAAACTATTATTGATTGGTTGATTGACTTACTTACTTCTTAATATCAGTCACAGTTTTGTTGCTTCATCCTGATATCTGGCCGCTCAGGTCCAAGCTCTTTAATTCTAAGTTTCTCCTCCAGTGTCCTCCCCTCTAAACGCCTTTTTCTTAAATACTCCATTGAGTTTTCTTATTGCATGTTGCTAACTTTCTTCCTAGCTTCTCTTGGTAAGCTAAACAACGAACGCAGGCGCAATTTCTGGCAGAACGCCAGAGATGTACTGCCACTGTGTATGACTTCTTCTGTGTGTCTCAAATTACGAAGCATATCTCTCTGCTGCCACCTGTTGGCATCTGGCGAGTGGTTAGTGGTAATCCCTTCGGGGGCGGCGTCATGTAGCGCCCACAGAGCTCCTATCTCTGGTACTGAAGAGGAGCGAATGCGCACGCACAGCTGAAAATGAAGGTCTATGGAAGGCTGTGGGCGCAGGAGCCCAGCGCCCCAGGGAGGAAATGAGTGAACAGGAAGTAAAACAAACATGTAGATGTGAAGATTTATTGCACATTATACATTTAAATCTCTTTATAAATCATCTTTGTAGAATATATGATAGAGTTTATCTATATTCATATAAATTTATTGATATTTAAAGCAAATGTTTAAAAAATTATTCAGTGAACTTAAGATCTGTCCTCTCTTTGTGGAGAGTCATGGGGGGGTGGCGCCCTGGCGCCCTAGCCGCCACTGATCATCAGTACAGAACCAATGAGAGCGTGTTACCTGGGTGAACAGCGAGAGAGGAGCGGCTTCAGCTTTCTGTTCGTTCAGGTACTGCTGCCACGACCACGACCGCCGCTTCACGCTGACTGGAACACACACAGAAACACACAAATTACTATAGACAACAAGAAGGGCCACATCAGGGCCCCAGGGCCACATCAGAGCCCCAGGGCCACATCAGAGCCCCAGGGCTTACCATTTTATCTGATTTTACATCCCCTCAGCTTTTTTAGTGAATATGATGCATGATAAACACAAACCTGAGCATCGAGTCCTGATTAAATCTGCAGTTTCATTTTTCAGCTCTGGCTCTTTCAGAGTGCAGTTTTCCCTGTCTGAGAATTAGATCTGAAGTTCTGATTCATGAATGTTTCTTCCACCAATCAGGTTCCCGCGTATAAGGGTCAAACCAGTGATAGACAACCCAGACACCTAAAAAAATGTAGCTAAAATATATCAATCGCCCCTTTGTGGCTGGCTAAGGTATAGGTGGTAAAAAGAACGACAGACACTTGCTTATTTTATTTTGAAAGTCCATTAAGACAAAATCTGCACAGATGTAGTTGAGGGCCATCGCTCTACAGCAGAGATCTCCAATATTTTTGATTTTGTTTTAAAAATATAATCATGAAATAACAGTAATAAAAAAAAAAAGCTTAAATTTGTGCACTGGTATTTGCAGAAAGTGTGGATATTTCAGGACTGCACAGCCTTAAGAGTTCATCCTCACTATATCAAACTAGAGCCAATCAGAGAGCAGGGTTCCCGCAGAGCCAATCAGAGAGCAGGATTCCCGCAGAGCCAATCAGAGAGAAGGGTTCCCACTGAGCCAATCAGAGAGAAGGGTTCCGAAAGAGCCAATCAGAGAGCAGGACTCCCACAGATGTGTGTGAGTGTTACCTTGGTTACTGCTGACTTTGTTCTTCATCTTCTTTGTAGTATTTCTTCTCGATCACACAGAGTAAAGACGAGGATGTACGGCAGCCTGGAGGAGTCAAACACTCATCCTCACTACAATCTGTGAACACAAACACAAAGCTTTATATTCATTGTAATAATATTAAGATACACGTGTGGAAAATGTGTGAACAGGCTGCTTAAATACACGGCTTGTATAACTGTACCAGTGTCATCCTTAAAACTGATCCCAGTTAGATAAAACGCCACCATGAGAAATTACAACAGCGTCTGAAAATGTTCATCCTGTCACAGAAATTCAGTGAAAAATGTTTAAATGTTAAAATTTTCTGAACATCCCTACAGGAGCCCTGGGAGGACATGTGCACAAACATTTGTCTGTTTGCTGTGATAAAATGGACATGAAGGATGTGAAATAAATTTATGAAGACATTCACACATTACTGCAGGAGAACCAGCTTTGTTATCATGACCAGATAAATCAGGTGAGATCCTGTGAAATCAACCACAATGTTCTTGTTAGGAGAAGAAGCAGCCATGACATTACCTCCACTGTTTCACAGATGGGCTTGTATGTTTGGGATCATGAGCAGACCCTTTCTTTCTCCTAACTTTAGCCTTTCCATCACTTTATTAAAAGTTCATCTCTGTCTCATACGTTTTTACAGTGGCTCTGATTTATTTCCCTGTTTTTCACCCATAGACAGCTCTCTGGTTTTTAAATTGTCTACACCTCTAACTAAATAAATGCAGTCTGCAAAACCTAAATCTGAAACTGAGCGTAGACATTCAGCACTATTTATCGTGTGAATGATTAATGTAATAGGACACACCTGGGCAACAAAACACACCTGCCAGTCACATGTTCCAGTGATTTTGCTCACATGAAAAATGGGTGGGTACAAACAAATAAAGCTATTTCCTAAGTGTCGAATCAGATCCAGACGTAAATACCAGGAAATAAAAGCTGAAATGTTGATCTCTTGTCTCATATTCATCTTCTGATGTCAAACCTTAATGTTTTAGGTCTACAGTGAAAATAAAGGAGTTGGGCCCACCGTTCCAATACTTTTGGAGGGGACTGTACACATTTCTCTATGGAGCAGGGGAAACTACATGTCCCACAATCCACTGTGATTCACTTTATTTAAGCTTTAAAACCATATCAGTACCTTTTATTAACATCTATTTTTATCGTAGTGTTAAATGACACTGCATTCATAGATCCTAGTTTGGGTAGTGTCTGAAACTGTGGTGGCATGACTGGACTCATCCTTAGACATTATCGTTGTCACACTCAAGGATTGTGGGTACTGTAGTATTCTTGGCAGAGATGGTGAATGAACTATGAATTTTCTTAAAGAGGTTAGTATCTTATGAACTTCAGTCTTCTACAGGAGCTTATACCATTGTTTTACACCCAGGTAGCTTGTGGTGAGTCTAACAATTCAGATAATATGTCTACTAATCAAATCCCCCCTGTAGACCACAGTTACTCAACCCTGCTCAACCAGGGAGCCAAACTGTTGAAAAATATCTTTGCAAGAGCCACAAGCTAAGTGGTGAAAAGTGGCAAAAATGGTGAAAAGGGAGAAAAACGGGACAGTTATGTTTGACAATTAAATCCTTCTGGATAAGTCTGGAAAACAAACTGATAAATGTGATTAAATTCTGAGGTCAAAGTTTCCCTTTTCTAAGGTTTTCCTGGGGAATAATATTTCTAATTAAGACAAAAAAGAGCCACAGATCATCACAAAAGAGCCACATGTGGAGTATCACTGCAGTAGAAAATGAATGGGATTCCCGGAAGCACACTGCTGAGCTCTGTAAAGGAGACTAAAATGTAATTTAGCATTGCCAGACCTTCAAGATCAATATTTCTCCTAGAACACTCAAGTTTGATCTGACGGCACATTCAGCCAAAGAGAAGAAACGATTTATGGACTAAAACTGGACCCAAGTGTTTTGTAGTTTACTAAAACTAAAATGGGAAGAAATGACTCAGATGTGACTTAAACTAACAAACATTTAACCCTTAAACCTTAGACTAGAGTTTAAAACAGCTGCCGATTATTTTCGCTTTGTCTCTAAGGATTTCACTGAGAATCTTCTGGTTGGTTTCTAGTCTACTTTATGGGACTAGACGTGGGTGGTTGTGAATCAGGAGAACACTGATGATTTTCAAGGCTTCAATAAAAGTTTTAAAGGTTTGAATAATTAAAAACAGTGAATTCGTATACACCAGACAAGGTTTGTGATCTTCATGTCATGAACTGAAAACAAAAACCAACATGAGGTGTTTGTTAAAGGTGTCTACTGTCTTTAAACACAAAGTGCTATGATAATTAATGTGGTTATGAATGACCATATTTGGTCACAAAAGAAGTGTCAGATTTAGAAATATACACAGGTGTTTAAGTCAAAATGTCTATCTTTTGGTTCACTCTCAAATCATAATTGACTGTAAATAATTTTGATCTATAATTCAAATTGAATTCAAAAAGTTTACCTTTCCCCCAAACCTAACCACGTGGCTTCTCCCCTTACCTTTTGGTTTTACCTTCCTGTGTCATGGCAGCCCGCCCTCCCATGTGACAGCTCTCATATTTTAATGTGACTTCAGTCATATGCTTCCAAAGAAGGGGTTCAGCTCGGATTTACGTTGTTTTCAGGGCAGAAATACCGGACTGCTGTATTAAGACGTCCACATTTAGCTGAGCTCATATTTATTATCTAGTAACTACAACAAAGATGTAAAACCATGAGGGAGAGCAGTTCTCCGATTAATCGACTTAAGTGGTTTTAGGACACTCGTTTCGCCAGAAGAATGCGGAAACGGTTTCTTTTTTTTCTGAACTTGTTCGTCAAAAACTCAGACTCTTATTGTGAAGATCTCACCGGATGTTTGGGAGCTGACAGGCTGAATCAGGAAACAACAAACGGCAGAATCCCGGCGGTGATCCTCGGCTCTCTCCGCCGGCCTCCGAGCTCCAGAAAACGGCCTGGACAGCGGCAGAGGGCCGCTGAGAGGCAGCAGAGGACCGGCCGGAAAGAGAGCCGAGCAACGGCCCCGGAACCGAGAGTTTAACGGCACTTACCGTCCGTGACGATCCGCCTTACTCTGCTGACAGCTCCACAACACGGAAATAACGAAGCACTGAGCTGACTGCGCATGCTCCCAAGAGAGAGCGAGCGAGGTGGAGAGAGAGAGAGGGAGAGAGAGAGAGAGGAGGGCTGGAAAGATGATTGAATTAAATCAAACTACCGATAAAAATAAATAGAAATGTAAAGGTTCCCCTGTTTGTTGCTTACATTGAATTAAAAACGAGCTGCTATTTTCCTGGAGTGGTTAAACGTCTCAGTTTCAACATCAGATATGTTGTTTCTGTTCTATCGTTAAATAAAATATGGGTTCATGAGATTTGACAATCATTGGCTTCTGTTTTATTGACATTTTACACACAGCAGATGTTAATAAATAAATACTGATGTAAAGGAAAAAAGAAATGTTTTAAAATGTTGATTATTCACAAAGATAGATCTCCAAAGTTGTTTATATTTTTGTCAACATTTTTGAGAATTCCACCTGACTTTCTTAGATTAATGAGAGAATTTATTTTTCAAAATATTTGTTTTTCAGGTTAATATCAGTAATAGGGTTGCACCGAGTGCAGCATACAACATTTAAACATCCAATAAAATGTCATTTTTGATGCCTGAGCTGGACCAGACATCAAACCAGGGTGCTTCAACCATGTGGGCCACTTCCACTGCAGACCAGGGGACAGGTGAAGGTTGTGGCGTGGCACTCAGATCCTGGCAGCGTAGACTGGCTTTCTGGGTGGAGCATCCCTCCTGTTAGAGGGGGGTAGAGCACAACACACTAGAAATAGCTGGTCTCATGTCCACTCACCGTCCTGGTGGTAGAATCAGTCTCCTGATTGGGAGGGACAGTCTGAACCATAGTTCTGTTTCTGGACTACTGTGCTAGTCACTGAGCAGCCGTAACATAAGCCATGTTCTGGCACAGGGAGGTTCATAGTCTACTTGGTATCAGATCGCTCCAGGCCAAATACCCCTGATTCATCTTGCTGTTGTTTCATCGGATCTGCAGCCCTACGTCTTGGACACTCAGGTATTGAGAGCCTCTGTTGCTCATATGGGGGGCTGCTGGACAGAATGGGTGAACCTGAACAGGTGGAGGTCTGGAGGCGGGTGGTCAAACCTCGGACACAGGAAGGACCAGCTCTCTACCCTCCCACGGCTTCTGGAGAGGATCGTAAAAGATTGCTCATCCAGTCTACAGGTGTTTGGTGGGCTTGAAGAAGGTCTACAATCCTGTCGCTTGGGGGTTGATGTGGGAGGTTCAGCTGGAATATGGGGTATCAGATGCCACAAGACATCTAGTCCCTGTACAACCAAAGTGAGAGTTGGGTCCACATTCCCACCAACACCACCATGAGGAGGCTCTGACGGGGCTTGGAGTAGTAAAATGATGGCCGCCACTCTGCGCACTTAAAGTGGGGGTATTATGCCTTTTTCAAGGCTTTCCGCCATCTCTCTGATACCACCGTAGTAGCTTCACATGGTTTACAGCTCAAAAAACTCCTCATGTTTCTCAGACTGGCGTCCTGAAAAACCCTTATTTTACCCTCTGTCTGAAACGCTTCGTTTTCGCTGCTGTCTTTTTAACACCCCTCCTCCATGGACCGTCTTTCCTCCAATTGGCTGACTTTCCAGAGGCTGGCCGGCGGCAGGACTCAGTGTTTTGTGCCTGTCCCTTCTAATGTGGCTAATTTGATATGCTAGTACTTGTAAACTTTGAATGAACCAGTCCGACTGATTAAAATATGGCAAATTTTGATATACGTCCGTACGTGTTAGACCCGGAGTCTGATCCTGATGGTTTGGAGAGAGAGGGGAAAGCAGCAGCGAAGGACAGAGCAGGACGTATCTGTTTGGTAAGTGTTTAACTACTGTGTTATTAAATGGCTAAAAGGCCTTGTAGGGGCGGTCTGTTCCGCTTTGCAGGCAGCACGGACGAACCAGTCAGGAGATCTTACTGCGATGACCTCATCAGTTCGCTCCCTGTTCGCTCCATCGAAATCTCGTCTTGGGAAGATCTCAGAGAGATTCCCAATGAACCGGTTTCATCAGTTTAAATGCTAATTCCAAGATTTCTGCCACATACGTTTATCTCGCAGTTTAAAAATTTACATATGTGAAGTATGGACACCCAACATTGTGACTTTATGTTTATGTTTAAAAAATTGGAAAAGTATAATACCCCCCCTTTGAGGATATTTAGACTAGTAACCATTGGTGACAACCATTAGTGACTCCACTCAGGACATGGACCTACAGTCATCTGCGGAGGCAGATCTGGCTGACTCAAAATCAGACTTCAAATCCGGCCTACAATCTGGTTTAAAATTAGATGCTACATATAGCCTATAACCTGGCTTACAATTGGGCATTAAATTTGGCAAAAGGTCTGGTCACAATCCTGCTTTAAATCCGGCCAAAAAACAACTTTACTACGAAGTTTTAATTTAAATCAAACCTAAAATCTGGTTTAAAATCAGACATAGAGCTGGCCTAGAATCTGTTAAAATCCGACTTAAACACTGGTCTAGACTCTGTCTTAAAATTGGACTTTAAATCTGGCCTAAAATCTGTTATTAAAACTGACGTTTATTTGGTTGGCTGTCAATTGGACTTTTAATCTGTCTTAAAATCCTTGAAAGCATTTCTGCATGCTAAACTAGGCTAAAATCCTCATTCTTTCTGCCTTTGTGCATGCTAAGCTAGGCTAACGGCCTCATCCTTACTGCATTTCTGCATGCTAAGCTAGGCTAACAGCCTCATCCCTACTGCCTCTCTGCATGCTACGCTAGGCTAACGGCCTCATCCTTACTGCATTTCTGCATGCTAAGCTAGGCTAACAGCCTCATCCTTACTACATTTCTGTGTGCTAAGCTAGGCTAACGGCCTCATCCTTACTGCATTTCAGCATGCTAAGCTAGGCTAACGGCCTCATCCTTACTGCATTTCAGCATGCTAAGCTAGGCTAAAAGCCTCATCCTTACTACATTTCTGCATGCTAAGCTAGGCTAAGGGCCTCATCCTTTCTGCCTTTCTGCAAGCTAAGCTAGGCTAACAGCCTCATCTGTTCTGCCTTTCTGCATGCTAAGCTAGGCTAACAGCCTCATTCTTACTGCCTTTCTGCAAGCTAAGCTAGGCTAACAGCCTCTTCCTTATTGCCTTTCTGCAAGCTAAGCTAGGCTAACAGCCTCTTCCTTTCTGCCTTTCTGCAAGCTAAGCTAGGCTAACAGCCTCATCTGTTCTGCCTTTCTGCATGCTAAGCTAGGCTAACGGCCTCATCCTTACTGCATTTCAGCATGCTAAGCTAGGCTAAGGGCCTCATCCTTTCTGCCTTTCTGCATGCTAAGCTAGGCTAAAAGCCTCATCCTTTCTGCCTTTCTGCAAGCTAAGCTAGGCTAAGGGCCTCATCCTTTCTGCCTCTCTGCATGCTAAGCTAGGCTAACAGCCTCATCCTTTCTGCCTTTCTGCAAGCTAAGCTAGGCTAACAGCCTCTTCCTTACTGCCTTTCTGCAAGCTAAGCTAGGCTAACAGCCTCTTCCTTACTGCCTTTCTGCAAGTTAAGCTAGGCTAACAGCCTCTTCCTTATTGCCTTTCTGCAAGCTAAGCTAGGCTAAAAGCCTCTTCCTTTCTGCCTTTCTGCATGCTAAGCTAGGCTAACAGCCTCATCTGTTCTGCCTTTCTGCATGCTAAGCTAGGCTAACAGCCTCATTCTTACTGCCTTTCTGCAAGCTAAGCTAGGCTAACAGCCTCTTCCTTATTGCCTTTCTGCAAGCTAAGCTAGGCTAACAGCCTCTTCCTTTCTGCCTTTCTGCAAGCTAAGCTAGGCTAACAGCCTCATCTGTTCTGCCTTTCTGCATGCTAAGCTAGGCTAACAGCCTCATTCTTACTGCCTTTCTGCAAGCTAAGCTAGGCTAACAGCCTCTTCCTTATTGCCTTTCTGCAAGCTAAGCTAGGCTAACAGCCTCTTCCTTTCTGCCTTTCTGCAAGCTAAGCTAGGCTAACAGCCTCATCTGTTCTGCCTTTCTGCATGCTAAGCTAGGCTAACAGCCTCATTCTTACTGCCTTTCTGCAAGCTAAGCTAGGCTAACAGCCTCTTCCTTATTGCCTTTCTGCAAGCTAAGCTAGGCTAACAGCCTCTTCCTTATTGCCTTTCTGCAAGCTAAGCTAGGCTAACAGCCTCTTCCTTTCTGCCTTTCTGCAAGCTAAGCTAGGCTAACAGCCTCATCTGTTCTGCCTTTCTGCATGCTAAGCTAGGCTAACAGCCTCATTCTTACTGCCTTTCTGCAAGCTAAGCTAGGCTAACAGCCTCTTCCTTATTGCCTTTCTGCAAGCTAAGCTAGGCTAACAGCCTCTTCCTTTCTGCCTTTCTGCAAGCTAAGCTAGGCTAACAGCCTCATCTGTTCTGCCTTTCTGCATGCTAAGCTAGGCTAACGGCCTCATCCTTACTGCATTTCTGCATGCTAAGCTAGGCTAAGGGCCTCATCCTTACTGCCTTTCTGCAAGTTAAGCTAGGCTAACCGCCTCTTCCTTATTGCCTTTCTGCAAGCTAAGCTAGGCTAAAAGCCTCTTCCTTTCTGCCTTTCTGCATGCTAAGCTAGGCTAACAGCCTCATCTGTTCTGCCTTTCTGCATGCTAAGCTAGGCTAACAGCCTCATTCTTACTGCCTTTCTGCAAGCTAAGCTAGGCTAACAGCCTCTTCCTTATTGCCTTTCTGCAAGCTAAGCTAGGCTAACAGCCTCTTCCTTTCTGCCTTTCTGCAAGCTAAGCTAGGCTAACAGCCTCATCTGTTCTGCCTTTCTGCATGCTAAGCTAGGCTAACGGCCTCATCCTTACTGCATTTCAGCATGCTAAGCTAGGCTAAAAGCCTCATCCTTACTACATTTCTGCATGCTAAGCTAGGCTAACAGCCTCATCCTTACTGCATTTCTGCATGCTAAGCTAGGCTAAGGGCCTCATCCTTACTGCCTTTCTGCAAGTTAAGCTAGGCTAACAGCCTCTTCCTTATTGCCTTTCTGCAAGCTAAGCTAGGCTAAAAGCCTCTTCCTTTCTGCCTTTCTGCATGCTAAGCTAGGCTAACAGCCTCATCTGTTCTGCCTTTCTGCATGCTAAGCTAGGCTAACAGCCTCTTCCTTATTGCCTTTCTGCAAGCTAAGCTAGGCTAACAGCCTCTTCCTTATTGCCTTTCTGCATGCTAAGCTAGGCTAACAGCCTCTTCCTTTCTGCCTTTCTGCAAGCTAAGCTAGGCTAACAGCCTCATCTGTTCTGCCTTTCTGCATGCTAAGCTAGGCTAACGGCCTCATCCTTACTGCATTTCAGCATGCTAAGCTAGGCTAAAAGCCTCATCCTTACTACATTTCTGCATGCTAAGCTAGGCTAACGGCCTCATCCTTACTGCATTTCTGCATGCTAAGCTAGGCTAATGGCCTCATTCTTACTGCCTTTCTGCATGCTAAGCTGTTTTCCTGCATGCTAAGCTAGGCTAACAGCCTCATCCTAAATGCCTTTCTGCATGCTAAGCTAGGCTAACGGCCTCATCCTGTCTGCATTTCTGCATGCTAAGCTAGGCTAATGTCCTCATCCTTTCTGTTTTGTTGCATGCTAAGCTAGGATAATGGCCTCATCCTTTCTCCCTTTCTGCATGCTAAGCTAGGCTAACGGCCTCATCCTTTCTGCCTTTCTGCATGCTAAGCTAGGCTAAGGGCCTCATACTTATTGCCTTTCTGCATGCTAATCTAGGCTAATGGTCTCATCCTAACTGCTTTCCTGCATGCTAAGCAAGGCTAACAGCCTCTTCCTTACTGCCTTTCTGCATGCTAAGCAGGGCTAATGGTCTCATCCTTTCTGCCTTTCTGCATGCTAAGCTAGGCTAACGGCCTCATCCTTTCTCCCTTTCTGCATGCTAAGCTAAGCTAATGGCCTCATCTTTCTGCCTTTCTGCATGCTAAGCTAGGATAACTTGCCTTGTCCTTTCTGCCTTTCTGCAAGCTAAGCTAGGCTAACAGCCTCTTCCTTTCTGCCTTTCTGCAAGCTAAGCTAGGCTAACAGCCTCATCTGTTCTGCCTTTATGCATGCTAAGCTAGGCTAAAATCCTCATCCTTTCTACCTTTGTGCATGCTAAGCTAGGCTAACGGCCTCATCCTTACTGCATTTCAGCATGCTAAGCTAGGCTAAAAGCCTCATCCTTACTACATTTCTGCATGCTAAGCTAGGCTAACGGCCTCTTCCTTACTGCCTTTCTGCATGCTAAGCTAGGCTAACAGCCTCTTCCTTACTGCCTTTCTGCATGCTAAGCTAGGCTAACAGCCTCATCCTTTCTGCCATTCTGCATGCTAAGCTAGGCTAACGGCCTCATCCTTTCTGCCTTTCTGCAAGCTAAGCTAGGCTAAAAGCCTCTTCCTTTCTGCCTTTCTGCATGCTAAGCTAGGCTAACAGCCTCATCTGTTCTGCCTTTCTGCATGCTAAGCTAGGCTAACAGCCTCTTCCTTACTGCTTTTCTGCATGCTAAGCTAGGCTAACAGCCTCTTCCTTATTGCCTTTCTGCAAGCTAAGCTAGGCTAACAGCCTCTTCCTTTCTGCCTTTCTGCAAGCTAAGCTAGGCTAACAGCCTCTTCCTTATTGCCTTTCTGCAAGCTAAGCTAGGCTAACAGCCTCTTCCTTTCTGCCTTTCTGCATGCTAAGCTAAAGCCTCTTCCTTTCTGCCTTTCTGCATGCTAAGCTAGGCTAACAGCCTCATCCTTACTGCTTTCTGCATGCTAAGCTAGGCTAACAGCCTCTTCCTTACTGCATTTCTGCATGCTAAGCTAGGCTAACAGCCTCTTCCTTACTGCTTTCTGCATACTAAGCTAGGCTAACAGCCTCATCCTTACTGCCTTTCTGCATGCTAACTAGGCTAACAGCCTCTTCCTTTACTGCCATCTGCAAGCTAAGCTAGGCTAAATGCCTCTTCCTTACTATCTTTCTGCATGCTAAGCTAGGCTAAAGGGCCTCATCCTTTCTGCATGCTAAGCTAGGCTAAAGGGCCTCATCCTTTCTGCCTTTCTGCATGCTAAGCTAGGCTAACAGCCTCATCCTTTCTGCCTTTCTGCATGCTAAGCTAGGCTAAAAGCCTCATCCTTACTGCTTTTCTGCATGCTAAGCTAGGCTAATAGCCTCATCCATTACTGCCTTTCTGCATGCTAAGCTAGGCTAATGGCCTCATCCTTACTGCCATCTGCATGCTAAGCTAGGCTAAGGGCCTCATCCTTTCTGCATGCTAAGCTAGGCTAAGGGCCTCATCCTTCAGCTTTTGTTCAAGCAAACCAAGGCTAAAAGCCACTTGCTTAATGCATTTCAGCAAGCGAAGCTAGGTTAACAGCCTCATCCTTTCTGCCTGTCTGCATGCTAAGCTAGGCTAACAGCCTCTTCCTTAATGCCTTTCTGCATGCTAAGCTAGGCTAACAGCCTCATCATTTCTGCCATTCTGAATGCTAAGCTAGGCTAACAGCCTCTTCCTTACTGCCTTTCTGCATGCTAAGCTAGGCTAACAGCCTCATCCTTTCTGCCATTCTGCATGCTAAGCTAGGCTAACGGCCTCATCCTTTCTGCCTTTCTGCAAGCTAAGCTAGGCTAAAAGCCTCTTCCTTTCTGCCTTTCTGCATGCTAAGCTAGGCTAACAGCCTCATCTGTTCTGCCTTTCTGCATGCTAAGCTAGGCTAACAGCCTCTTCCTTACTGCTTTTCTGCATGCTAAGCTAGGCTAACAGCCTCTTCCTTATTGCCTTTCTGCAAGCTAAGCTAGGCTAACAGCCTCTTCCTTTCTGCCTTTCTGCAAGCTAAGCTAGGCTAACAGCCTCTTCCTTATTGCCTTTCTGCAAGCTAAGCTAGGCTAACAGCCTCTTCCTTTCTGCAAGCTAAGCTAGGCTAAAAGCCTCTTCCTTATTGCCTTTCTGCAAGCTAAGCTAGGCTAAAAGCCTCATCCTTACTACATTTCTGCATGCTAAGCTAGGCTAACGGCCTCATCCTTACTGCATTTCTGCATGCTAAGCTAGGCTAAAAGCCTCTTCCTTACTGCTTTTCTGCATACTAAGCTAGGTTAATAGCCTCATCCTTACTGTCTTTCTGCATGCTTAACTAGGCTAGCGGCCTCATCTTTACTGCCATCTGCATGCTAATCTAGGCTAATGTCCTCATCCCTACTATCTTTCTGCATGCTAAGCTAGGCTAAGGGCCTCATCCTTTCTGCATGCTAAGCTAGGCTAAGGGCCTCATCCATTCTGCCTTTCTGCATTCTAAGCTAGGCTAACAGTCTCATCCTTTCTGCCTTTCTGCATGCTAAGCTAGGCTAAGGGCCTCATCCTTTCTGCCTTTCTGCATTCTAAGCTAGGCTAACGGCCTCGTCCATTCTGCCTTTCTGCATGCTAAGCTAGGCTAACAGCCTCATCCTTTCTCCCTTTCTGAAGGCTAAGCTAGGCTAAGGGCCTCATCCTTTCTGCATGCTAAGCTAGGCTAAGGGCCTCATCCTTCTGCTTTTCTGCAAGCTAAGCTAGGCTAAAAGCCTCTTCCTTACTGCCTTTCTGCATGCTAAGCTAGGCTAATGGCCTCATCCTTTCTGCCTTTCTGCATGCTAAGCTAGGCTAAAAGCCTCATCTTTACTGCTTTTCTGCATGCTAAGCTAGGCTAACGGCCTCATCATTACTGCATTTCTGCATGCTAAGCTAGGCTAACAGCCTCATTCTTACTGCATTTCTGTATGCTAAGCTAGGCTAACGGCCTCATCCTTACTGCATTTCTGCATGCTAAGCTAGGCTAACAGCCTCATCCTTTCTCCCTTTCTGAATGCTAAGCTACGCTAAGGGCCTCATCCTTCTGATTTTCTGCAAGCTAAGCTAGGCTAAAAGCCTCTTCCTTACTGCCTTTCTGCATGCTAAGCTAGGTTAACAGCCTCATCCTTACTGCCTGTCTTCATGCTAAGCTAGGCTAACGGCCTTAACCGTTCTGCATTTCTGTGTGCTAAGCTAGGCTAAGGGCCTTATCCTTTTGGCCTTTCTGCATGCTAAGCTAGGCTAACAGCCTCTTCCTTACTGCCTTTCTGCATGCTCAGCTAGGCTAACGGCCTCATCCTTACTGCATTTCAGCATGCTAAGCTAGGCTAAAAGCCTCATCCTTACTGCATTTCTGCATGCTAAGCTAGGCTAAGGGCCTCATCCTTTCTGCCTTTCTGCATGCTAAGCTAGGCTAACAACCCCATTCTTACTGCATTTCTGCATGCTAAGCTAGGCTAACGGCCTCATCCTTACTGCATTTCTGCATGCTAAGCTAGGCTAACAGCCTCTTCCTTATTGCCTTTCTGCATGCTAAGCTAGGATAACTTGCCTTGTCCTTTCTGCCTTCTGCATGCTAAGCTAGGCTAACGGCCTCATACTTATTGCCTTTCTGCATGCTAAGCTTAGCTAATGGCCTCATCGTACTGCCTTTCTGCATGCTAAGCTAGGCTAATGTCCTCATCCTTTCTGTTTTTTTGCATGCTAAGCTAGGATAATGGCCTCATCCTTTCTCCCTTTCTGCATGCTAAGCTAGGCTGACGGCCTCATCCTTTCTCCCTTTCTGCATGCTAAGCTAAGCTAATGGCCTCATCTTTCTGCCTTTCTGCATGCCAAGCTAGGCTAACGGCCTCATACTTATTGCCTTTCTGCATGCTAAGCTAGGATAACTTGCCTTGTCCTTTCTGCCTTTCTGCAAGCTAAGCTAGGCTAACAACCTCATTCTTACTGTTTTTTTGCATGCTAAGCTAGGATAATGGCCTCATCCTTTCTCCCTTTCTGCATGCTAAGCTAGGCTGACGGCCTCATCCTTTCTCCCTTTCTGCATGCTAAGCTAATGGCCTCATCTTTCTGCCTTTCTGCATGCCAAGCTAGGCTAACGGCCTCATACTTATTGCCTTTCTGCATGCTAAGCTAGGATAACTTGCCTTGTCCTTTCTGCCTTTCTGCATGCTAAGCTAGGCTAATGTCCTCATCCTTTCTGTTTTTTTGCATGCTAAGCTAGGATAATGGCCTCATCCTTTCTCCCTTTCTGCATGCTAAGCTAGGCTGACGGCCTCATCCTTTCTCCCTTTCTGCATGCTAAGCTAAGCTAATGGCCTCATCTTTCTGCCTTTCTGCATGCCAAGCTAGGCTAACGGCCTCATACTTATTGCCTTTCTTCATGCTAAGCTAGGCTAACGGCCTTAACCGTTCTGCATTTCTGTGTGCTAAGCTAGGCTAAGGGCCTTATCCTTTTGGCCTTTCTGCATGCTAAGCTAGGCTAAAAGCCTCATCCTTACTACATTTCTGCATGCTAAGCTAGGCTAACGGCCTCATCCTTACTGCATTTCTGCATGCTAAGCTAGGCTAAGGGCCTCATCCTTACTGCCTTTCTGCAAGCTAAGCTAGGCTAACAGCCTCTTCCTTACTGCCTTTCTGCAAGCTAAGCTAGACTAACAGCCTCTTCCTTATTGCCTGTCTGCATGCTAAGCTAGGATAACTTGCCTTGTCCTTTCTGCCTTTCTGCAAGCTAAGCTAGGCTAACAGCCTCTTCCTTTCTGCCTTTCTGCATGCTAAGCTAGGCTAACGGCCTCATCCTTTCTGCATGCTAAGCTAGGCTAACGGCCTCATCCTTTCTGCCTTTCTGCATGCTAAGCTAGGCTAAGGGCCTCATACTTATTGCCTTTCTGCATGCTAAGCTGTTTTCATGCATGCTAAGCTAGGCTAACAGCCTGTTCCTTTCTGTTTTTTTGCATGCTAAGCTAGAATAACGGCCTCATCCTTTCTCCCTTTCTGCATGCTAAGCTAGGCTAACGGCCTCATCCTTTCTCCCTTTCTGCATGCTAAGCTAGGCTAATGGCCTCATTCTTACTGCCTTTCTGCATGCTAAGCTGTTTTCATGCATGCTAAGCTAGGCTAACAGCCTCATCATAAATGCCTTTCTGCATGCTAAGCTAGGCTAACGGCCTCATCCTGTCTGCATTTCTGCATGCTAAGCTAGGCTAATGTCCTCATCCTTTCTGTTTTGTTGCATGCTAAGCTAGGATAATGGCCTCATCCTTTCTCCCTTTCTGCATGCTAAGCTAGGCTAACGGCCTCATCCTTTCTGCCTTTCTGCATGCTAAGCTAGGCTAAGGGCCTCATACTTATTGCCTTTCTGCATGCTAATCTAGGCTAATGGTCTCATCCTAACTGCTTTCCTGCATGCTAAGCAAGGCTAACAGCCTCTTCCTTACTGCCTTTCTGCATGCTAAGCAGGGCTAATGGTCTCATCCTTTCTGCCTTTCTGCATGCTAAGCTAAGCTAACGGCCTCATCCTAAATGCCTTTCTGCATGCTAAGCTAAGCTAATGGCCTCATCTTACTGCCTTTCTGCATGCTAAGCTAGGCTAATGTCCTCATCCTTTCTGTTTTTTTGCATGCTAAGCTAGGATAATGGCCTCATCCTTTCTCCCTTTCTGCATGCTAAGCTAGGCTAACGGCCTCATCCTTTCTCCCTTTCTGCATGCTAAGCTAAGCTAATGGCCTCATCTTTCTGCCTTTCTGCATGCTAAGCTAGGATAACTTGCCTTGTCCTTTCTGCCTTTCTGCAAGCTAAGCTAGGCTAACAGCCTCTTCCTTTCTGCCTTTCTGCAAGCTAAGCTAGGCTAACAGCCTCATCTGTTCTGCCTTTATGCATGCTAAGCTAGGCTAAAATCCTCATCCTTTCTACCTTTGTGCATGCTAAGCTAGGCTAACGGCCTCATCCTTACTGCATTTCAGCATGCTAAGCTAGGCTAAAAGCCTCATCCTTACTACATTTCTGCATGCTAAGCTAGGCTAACGGCCTCATCCTTACTACATTTCTGCATGCTAAGCTAGGCTAACGGCCTCTTCCTTACTGCCTTTCTGCATGCTAAGCTAGGCTAACAGCCTCTTCCTTACTGCCTTTCTGCATGCTAAGCTAGGCTAACAGCCTCATCCTTTCTGCCTTTCTGCATGCTAAGCTAGGCTAACGGCCTCATCCTTTCTGCCTTTCTGCATGCTAAGCTAGGCTAAAAGCCTCTTCCTTACTGCTTTTCTGCATGCTAAGCTAGGTTAACAGCCTCATCCTTACTGTCTTTCTGCATGCTTAACTAGGCTAGCGGCCTCATCTTTACTGCCATCTGCATGCTAATCTAGGCTAATGTCCTCATCCCTACTATCTTTCTGCATGCTAAGCTAGGCTAAGGGCCTCATCCTTTCTGCATGCTAAGCTAGGCTAAGGGCCTCATCCATTCTGCCTTTCTGCATTCTAAGCTAGACTAACAGTCTCATCCTTTCTGCCTT
The DNA here is from genome assembly GCF_018320785.1 of Cheilinus undulatus. NCBI lineage: Eukaryota > Metazoa > Chordata > Actinopteri > Labriformes > Labridae > Cheilinus > Cheilinus undulatus. The sequence continues at coordinate 1,167,784 of NC_054883.1, read as the reverse complement.
TCTGCATGCTAAGCTAGGCTAAGGGCCTCATCCTTTCTGCCTTTCTGCATTCTAAGCTAGGCTAACGGCCTCGTCCATTCTGCCTTTCTGCATGCTAAGCTAGGCTAACAGCCTCATCCTTTCTCCCTTTCTGAAGGCTAAGCTAGGCTAAGGGCCTCATCCTTTCTGCATGCTAAGCTAGGCTAAGGGCCTCATCCTTCTGCTTTTCTGCAAGCTAAGCTAGGCTAAAAGCCTCTTCCTTACTGCCTTTCTGCATGCTAAGCTAGGCTAATGGCCTCATCCTTTCTGCCTTTCTGCATGCTAAGCTAGGCTAACGGCCTCATCATTACTGCATTTCTGCATGCTAAGCTAGGCTAAGGGCCTTATCCTTTTGGCCTTTCTGCATGCTAAGCTAGGCTAACGGCCTCATCCTTACTGCATTTCTGCATGCTAAGCTAGGCTAACAGCCTCATCCTTTCTCCCTTTCTGAATGCTAAGCTACGCTAAGGGCCTCATCCTTCTGATTTTCTGCAAGCTAAGCTAGGCTAAAAGCCTCTTCCTTACTGCCTTTCTGCATGCTAAGCTAGGCTAACAGCCTCATCCTTTCTGCCTTTCTGCATGCTAAGCTAGGTTAACAGCCTCATCCTTACTGCCTGTCTTCATGCTAAGCTAGGCTAACGGCCTTAACCGTTCTGCATTTCTGTGTGCTAAGCTAGGCTAAGGGCCTTATCCTTTTGGCCTTTCTGCATGCTAAGCTAGGCTAACAACCTCATTCTTACTGCATTTCTGCATGCTAAGCTAGGCTAACGGCCTCATCCTTACTGCATTTCTGCATGCTAAGCTAGGCTAACAGCCTCTTCCTTATTGCCTTTCTGCATGCTAAGCTAGGATAACTTGCCTTGTCCTTTCTGCCTTCTGCATGCTAAGCTAGGCTAACGGCCTCATACTTATTGCCTTTCTGCATGCTAAGCTTAGCTAATGGCCTCATCTTACTGCCTTTCTGCATGCTAAGCTAGGCTAATGTCCTCATCCTTTCTGTTTTTTTGCATGCTAAGCTAGGATAATGGCCTCATCCTTTCTCCCTTTCTGCATGCTAAGCTAGGCTGACGGCCTCATCCTTTCTCCCTTTCTGCATGCTAAGCTAAGCTAATGGCCTCATCTTTCTGCCTTTCTGCATGCCAAGCTAGGCTAACGGCCTCATACTTATTGCCTTTCTGCATGCTAAGCTAGGATAACTTGCCTTGTCCTTTCTGCCTTTCTGCAAGCTAAGCTAGGCTAACAACCTCATTCTTACTGCATTTCTGCATGCTAAGCTAGGCTAACGGCCTCATCCTTACTGCATTTCTGCATGCTAAGCTAGGCTAACAGCCTCATCCTTACTGCATTTCTGCATGCTAAGCTAGGCTAAGGGCCTCATCCTTTCTGCCTTTCTGCATGCTAAGCTAGGCTAACAACCTCATTCTTACTGCATTTCTGCATGCTAAGCTAGGCTAACGGCCTCATCCTTACTGCATTTCTGCATGCTAAGCTAGGCTAACAGCCTCTTCCTTATTGCCTTTCTGCATGCTAAGCTAGGATAACTTGCCTTGTCCTTTCTGCCTTCTGCATGCTAAGCTAGGCTAACGGCCTCATCCTTACTGCATTTCTGCATGCTAAGCTAGGCTAACAGCCTCATTCTTACTGCCTTTGTGCATGCTAAGCTAGGCTAACGGCCTCTTCCTTATTGCCTTTCTGCATGCTAAGCTAGGATAACTTGCCTTGTCCTTTCTGCCTTTCTGCATGCTAAGCTAGGCTAACGGCCTCATACTTATTGCCTTTCTGCATGCTAAGCTAAGCTAATGGCCTCATCTTACTGCCTTTCTGCATGCTAAGCTAGGCTAATGTCCTCATCCTTTCTGTTTTTTTGCATGCTAAGCTAGGATAATGGCCTCATCCTTTCTCCCTTTCTGCATGCTAAGCTAGGCTAACGGCCTCATCCTTTCTCCCTTTCTGCATGCTAAGCTAAGCTAATGGCCTCATCTTTCTGCCTTTCTGCATGCCAAGCTAGGCTAACGGCCTCATACTTATTGCCTTTCTGCATGCTAAGCTAGGATAACTTGCCTTGTCCTTTCTGCCTTTCTGCAAGCTAAGCTAGGCTAACAGCCTCATCTGTTCTGCCTTTCTGCATGCTAAGCTAGGCTAAAATCCTCATCCTTTCTACCTTTGTGCATGCTAAGCTAGGCTAACGGCCTCATCCTTACTGCCTTTCAGCATGCTAAGCTAGGCTAAAAGCCTCATCCTTACTACATTTCTGCATGCTAAGCTAGGCTAACGGCCTCATCCTTACTGCATTTCTGCATGCTAAGCTAGGCTAAGGGCCTCATCTGTTCTGCCTTTCTGCATGCTAAGCTAGGCTAACGGCCTCATCCTTACTGCCTTTCAGCATGCTAAGCTAGGCTAACGGCCTCATCCTTTCTCCCTTTCTGCATGCTAAGCTAAGCTAATGGCCTCATCTTTCTGCCTTTCTGCATGCCAAGCTAGGCTAACGGCCTCATACTTATTGCCTTTCTGCATGCTAAGCTAGGATAACTTGCCTTGTCCTTTCTGCCTTTCTGCAAGCTAAGCTAGGCTAACAGCCTCATCTGTTCTGCCTTTCTGCATGCTAAGCTAGGCTAAAATCCTCATCCTTTCTACCTTTGTGCATGCTAAGCTAGGCTAACGGCCTCATCCTTACTGCCTTTCAGCATGCTAAGCTAGGCTAACAGCCTCATCCTTACTGTCTTTCTGCATGCTTAACTAGGCTAGCGGCCTCATCTTTACTGCCATCTGCATGCTAATCTAGGCTAAGGGCCTCATCCTTACTGCCTTTCTTCATGCTAAGCTAGGCTAACGGCCTCAAACGTTCTGCATTTCTGTGTGCTAAGCTAGGCTAAGGGCCTTATCCTTTTGGCCTTTCTGCATGCTAAGCTAGGCTAACAGCCTCATCCTTTCTGCCTTTCTGCAAGCTAAGCTAGGCTAACAGTTTCATCCTTACTGCCTTTCTGCAAGCTAAGCTAGGCTAACAGCCTCTTCCTTACTGCCTTTCTGCAAGCTAAGCTAGGCTAAAATCCTCATCTGTTCTGCCTTTCTGCATGCTAAGCTAGGCTAACGGCCTCATCCTTACTGCATTTCAGCATGCTAAGCTAGGCTAACAGCCTCTTCCTTACTGCCTTTCTGCAAGCTAAGCTAGGCTAACAGCCTCATCTGTTCTGCCTTTCTGCATGCTAAGCTAGGCTAACGGCCTCATCCTTACTACATTTCTGCATGCTAAGCTAGGCTAACGGCCTCATCCTTACTGCATTTCTGCATGCTAAGCTAGGCTAAGGGCCTCATCCTTTCTGCCTTTCTGCATGCTAAGCTAGGCTAACAACCTCATTCTTACTGCATTTCTGCATGCTAAGCTAGGCTAACGGCCTCATCCTTACTGCATTTCTGCATGCTAAGCTAGGCTAACAGCCTCATTCTTACTGCCTTTGTGCATGCTAAGCTAGGCTAACAGCCTCATTCTTACTGCATTTCTGCATGCTAAGCTAGGCTAACGGCCTCATCCTAAATGCCTTTCTGCATTCTAAGCTAAGCTAATGGCCTCATCTTACTGCCTTTCTGCATGCTAAGCTAGGCTAATGTCCTCATCCTTTCTGTTGTTTTGCATGCTAAGCTAGGCTAACGGCCTCATCCTTTCTCCCTTTCTGCATGCTAAGCTAGGCTAACGGCCTCATCCTTTCTCCCTTTCTGCATGCTAAGCTAAGCTAATGGCCTCATCTTACTGCCTTTCTGCATGCTAAGCTAAGCTAATGGCCTCATCCTTTCTGCCTTTCTGCATTCTAAGCTAGGCTAACGGCCTCATCCTAACTGCCCTTCTGCATGCTAAGCTAGGCTAACGGCCTCATCCTTTCTGCCTTTCTGCATGCTAAGCTAGGCTAATGGCCTCATCCTTACTTTCTTTCTGTATGCTAAGCTAGGCTAATGGCCTCATCCTTACTTTCTTTCTGTATGCTAAGCTAAGCTAACGGTCTCATCCTTACTGCTTTTCTGCATGCTAAGCTAAGCTAACGGCCTCATCCTTACTGCCTTTCTGCATGCTAAGCTAGGCTAATGGCCTCATCCTTACTTTCTTTCTGTATGCTAAGCTAAGCTAATGGCCTCATCCTTACTGTCTTTCTGCATGCCAAGCTAGGCTAAGGGCCTCATCCTTACTTTCTTTCTGTATGCTAAGCTAAGCTAATGGCCTCATCCTTACTGCTTTTCTGCATGCCAAGCTAGGCTAATGGCCTCATCCTAACTGCCTTTCTGCATGCTAAGCTAGGCTAACGGCCTCATCCTTTCTGCCTTTCTGCATGCTAAGCTAGGCTAATGGCCTCATCCTTACTTTCTTTCTTTATGCTAAGCTAAGCTAACGGTCTCATCCTTACTGCTTTTCTGCATGCTAAGCTAAGCTAACGGCCTCATCCTTACTGCCTTTCTGCATGCTAAGCTAGGCTAATGGCCTCATCCTTACTTTCTTTCTGTATGCTAAGCTAAGCTAACGGCCTCATCCTTACTGTCTTTCTGCATGCCAAGCTAGGCTAAGGGCCTCATCCTTACTGCTTTTCTGCATGCCAAGCTAGGCTAATGGCCTCATCCTAACTGCCTTTCTGCATGCTAAGCTAGGCTAACGGCCTCATCCTTTCTGCCTTTCTGCATGCCAAGCTAGGCTAAGGGCCTCATCCTTACTTTCTTTCTGTATGCTAAGCTAGGCTAATGGCCTGTCTTCATTTTAAACTGAGAGCTGAAGGATTCCAGCTGTGATGGATCAAACTGCCAGTGTTTCATTCCCCCATCACTCCCAGTGTGTCCAGCTGCTGCTCTAAACTGGACATACTAACTCTCCTCCTCCCCCTTAGGCCCCTCCCTTTCTCCCCCTCCTTCCTTCCTCTCCTGTCTCTCCACTCAGACCGTAGCAGCTGTCCTGATCAGAGGTGAGTTTTTTTTTCTTCTCTCATTGATGCATGAAGGCAAAATAACTATTAACTAGTAAGTTATTATTATTTTTATTATCATTGTATTATTATTATTATTATTATTATTATTATTATTATTTCTTATCTGTCTATCTATGTATCTATCTAATGATTTATTAAAATAGGCTTGGATATTTTTATTACATTATACTGGGGAATATTGATGATATAATGATAAAACAATAATTGCCTCATAATGACAATGTAAATAATACAGCATAATGATAATCATGACAAGAGTATAATATAAAGATCATGCATTCATGTTTAAATGATAATTCAGTGACAATACAGTCAGAGTATAAAGATGAAGGTCATGTTTACACCTCAGTCAGACCCAATCTGGACCAGGCATTCTGAGCATGCTCCTCATCATGTTTTGACCTGGAAGGTGAACTGCATGTAGGAAAAAGCCAGACTACAGGATAGAGCAAAATGCAGAGACAAAGTTACCAATGATGCTAAGCATGCATTTTTAGACAGAAGCACAGTTTAACCTTGTAGAAGCCCACAGATGGAATGAAAATGCCGACCAGTGAAAGAAAGTGTTGGAGCGACTAGATGAAGCTGGATTTTAAAGAACACTCAGGCAAAAACAGGCAATAAAACGCAACTACAAAGCAAGAAAACATAGCAAAGTGTGTCCATAATGGATCACCAGGAAGTGGGTCCAATGGTGACAAACTGAAAGTGGGCATGGCGCCACCTACTGCAGAGAGGACGGTCTTAATCAGGATTACACTCAGAGAGAGCTAGCTTAACCAGCGCTAGAAAACAGATCAATACTGGATCCAGGTTTACCAAAAACATGACGGCCTGCATCAAATCAGGACAACTCAGAGCTAAACCGACCCACAGCCCTGTCATTTAGGACAGAAAAATAATAAAGAACATTAGAGAACAGTTCATGAGAAATGTGAGCAAACATGATTTTTAGGATTGATCGTCTCTGCAGGAATAACCATGGATATATAACCAGGAATACCATCTGAGGACCTGAGTGAAAACAACCCTTCTGAATGGCCAACACAATCCATTTCCTCCTAATGGACGATTAAAGCAGCTAACGTAGGCCTGAGCATCCGACTCTGTGTTCCCCCGAGAACTGAAACCATTAGACCGAGGTTCCCTTAACACTCACACACAGATCAATAGAGTGGAAGAGGCTGACTTCCTTTCATACAAACGATCAATAATTAATCAGAAGTGGACCAGGAGACAAGACCAGCACATTAACACAACACAGAAGCAGATAATATAATATAAAATTATATGAGATTATGTGGGATTATGTGAGATTATATGAGATGAGATTATGTGAGATTATATGTGATCATATGAGATTATATGAGATTATGTGAGATTATATGAGATTATGTGAGATTATATGAGATTATTTGAGACTATATGAGATTGTATGAGACTATATGTGATTATATGAGATAATGTGAGATTATATGTGATTATGTGAGATTATGTGAGACTATATTAGATTGTATGTGATTATATGAGATAATATGAGACTCTATGAGACTATATGAGATAATATGAAACTATATGAGATTATGTGAGACTATGTGAGATTATATGAGATATGTGATTATATATGAGACTATATGAGATTGTATGTGATTATATGAGATAATATGGGACTATATGAGACTATATGAGATTATATGAGATTTTATGAGACTGAGATTATATGAGATTATATGAGATCAGAATCAGATTCATTTTATTTTCATTGTAGAACGTACAATGAAAATGTTTGGAGTTCCAGTCAGTGCTCGAGCAGTTTGTCATCTAATATTGAAACTGCTCTGGGGTAGGTGCTGTTTTTCAGTCTGTTCGTTTTGGTTCTTATTGTCCTGAACCGTCTTCCTGAGGGTAGCAGATGGAACAGGTGATGTGCTCGGTGGGATGAGTCCTTCAGGATGTCCAGAGCCTTCCTGTGACAGCGGGACCTGAACAGCTCCTCTAAGGACAGGAGAGCACAGTCTGTGATTTTCTGTGCTGTGTTGATGACCCTCTGGAGAGCTGTCATCTCCTGAGCAGTGCAGCTGAAGAACCACACTGGGATATAGTATGCCAGTACACTTTCAATGGAGCATCTGTAAAAGGACACCAGCAGCTCCTTGGCCAGGGCGTTGCTCTTCAGGACCTTCAGGAAGTGGAGTCGCTGTTGTGCCTTTTTGATCAGCACTGTGGTGTTGGTTTTCCAGGTCAGGTCATCAGGTGCAGGCCCAGGACCCTCTCCACACACTCCCCGTTAATGTGTATGGGCTGAGGGTCAGATCTGTTTCTCCTGAAGTCCACTATTATTTCTTTAGTCTTAGTTGTGTTGAGGACCAGGTTGTTGATGCTGCACCATGATGACAGTTTATGACCTCATCCCTGTACACAGATTCATCTCCCCTTGAGATGAGTCTGACCACTGTCGTGTCGTCTGCATACTTCATGATGGAGTTGCCTGGGTGGGTGGAGGTGCAGTCATGTGTATAGAGAGTCTAGAGCAGGGGGCTCAGTACACATCCTTGTGGGGAGCTGGTGTTGAGGCTGAGTGCTATGGAGAGGTGGGGCCCTACTCTGACTCTCTGGTCGGTCGCTGAGGAAGTCCTTAATCCAGAGGCAGGTGGAGTGTGGGAGGCCGAGGTTGTTTAGTTTCAATACCAGTCTGCTAGAGATGATTGTGTTAAATGCTGAGCTGAAGTCAGTGAAAAGCACTGGCATAACTGTTTTTTGTTCTATGTGGGCCAGGGTGGTGTGGAGGGCGATGGCGTCCTCTGTTGATCTGTTTTCCCTATATGCGAACTGGTGAGGGTCAAATGTGGGTGGAAGTCCATGGATGATGAGGCTTCTGATCAGTTTCTCGAAGCACTTCATTATAAGTGGAGTGAGATCGATTGGCTGGAAGTCATTTAGGCTGCTGATGGGGGTCTTTTTTGGGACAGGGATGACAGTTAAGGGCTTAAGGCAGGGTGGGACAATGCCTGAACTAAGGACAGGTTGAATATCTTTGTAACGACCTCAGTGAGCTGGTCTGCACAGTCTTTTAACACCCTGCCAGGGATGCCATCAGGTCCTGCTGCTTTCCTGGGATTTACTTTCTTTAGTACACGCCTCACGCCATGTTCCTCCACCCTGGCTGGTGTTGGCTGTTGGATGAGATGGAGCTGCTTCTGATGTTGTCTGTTCGAAGCAGGCAAAGAAGCAGTTCAGCTCCTCTGCCAGTGCAGCATCACCATCCACAACATTGGGTCGTGGTTTGTAGCTCATGATATTCTGGACCTCCTGCCACACCCGCCTCCAGTTGTTGCTCCGGAGGTGGTCCTCAGTTTTGGTTTTTGTAGTCCTGTTTGGCCTGCCGGATGCCCCTTTTCAGGTTTGCCCTGGCTACACTGTACAGTTCCATGTCACGGGACCAGAAGGCGATGTTCCTGTTCCTCAGCAGGGTCCTGACCTCTCCTGTCATCCAGGGTTTTTGGTTAGAATACACCCGGATGCGTTTGTCCGTGGTGACTGTGTCTGTGCAGGACTGGTTGTGTACTCCTCCAGGTCTTGGGACTCAAAGATGCTCCAGTCTGTGTTTTCAAAACAGTCCAGCAGCTGTGAGGAGGCACCATCAGGCCATGTCTTGACTGTTTTTGAGGTGGGAGGTCTCTTTCCCTGGAGGCGGGGCCTATAGGCTGGTAACATAAATAGGGATATGTGGTCTGACTGGCCTAGGTGGGGTGATGGTCTGGCCCTGTATCCCTGTTTAATGTTGGAATAGACTTTATGTAGTAGGTTTTTTCCATGTGTAGCACAGTTCACATGCTGGTGGGATTTGAGAAACACTACTTTTAAGTCTATGTGATTGAAATACCCCGCTATTACATGTACTGCCTCTGGATATTTATTTAGCTGGGTGCTAACGGCGCTATGTAGGAGGCTAAGAGCAGAGTTAGCCTTAGCATTGGGAGCTATATACAGTGCTGTGATCAGAACAGCCAATGAGAACTCATGGTGTAGAAAAAAGGTCTGCATTTGACTGTCAGAAATTCTAAGTCTGGAGAACAGTGACTGTCTACAGTTTTATTGTTATTAGCCCATCTGTCGCTGATATAAATGCAGCGACCCCCACCTCGTTTCTGTGAGTCCTGCTCCACAGCGCATTGGGGATCGCTGGCTGAAGCCATGACTCTGAGATGATCAGAGCGCAGCAGTCCCTGATGAGTCTGTTGTCTTCCAGCTGTAGCCTCAGCTCATCCATTTTGTTCACAATGGACCTGGCGTTGGTCAGGAAAAGGCTGGGGAGCAGGGGTTTGTCTGGTGTTTTCCTTAGCCTCTCCCATGCTCCGGCTCTGCAGCCCCTTTTCTGCTCTCTGTCCTGATGACACCGTTTCCTCTTCTTCGCTGGTATTACGAACCATGGAGAGCCCGGCTATGTCCTCTGGAACATTGTGGGAGTGGAAAAACTCTGTTGTGACAGACCCTACTCTCTGTGGTCCCAGTAAAACGAGGTCTTGTCGGCTGTAGGAGATGTTTGCCTGACAGACTGTGATTGAAACAAAAGATAAAACTAACAAAAACAGACAGGATTCAGAGAATCTGGAGAAATCTCTGTGACCAAGGAACAAGGCTGAAGGGGCCCTCAGGGGCCACTGCATTAAAAACAGTCATGATTCTGAAGTCACTGCATGGGCCCAAGAACATTCCAGAAATCATCGTCTGTCAACACAGTTGGTCGTGCCATCCACCAATGACAGTTAAAGCTGGATCATGGAGAGAAGAAGCCATATGTGAACAGGATCCAGAAACACCGCCGTCTTCTCTGGACCACAGCTCATTGAACATGGACTAAGGAAACATGGAAAACTGTTCTGTGGTCAGAGGAAACATGGAAAACTGTTCTGAGGTCAGTGGAAACATGGAAAACTGTTCTGAGGTCAAAGTAAACATGGAAAACTGTTTGTGGTCGGAGGAAACATGGAAAACTGTTTGTGGTCAGAGGAAATGTGGAAAACTGTTCTGAGGTCAAAGGAAACATGGAAAACTGTTCCGTGGTCAGAGGAAAGATGGAAAACTGTTGTGGTCAGAGGAAACGGGGAAAACTGTTCTGAGGTCAGAGGAAACATGGAAAACTGTTTGTGGTCAAAGGAAATAGTGAAAACTGTTCTGTGGTCAGAGGAAACATGGAAAACTGTTTGTGGTCAGAGGAAACGTGGAAAACTGTTCTGAGGTCAGAGGAAACATAGAAAACTGTTTGTGGTCAAAGGAAACATGGAAAACTGTTCTGTGGTCAGAGGAAACATGGAAAACTGTTCTGAAGTCAGAGGACACATGGAAAACTGTTCTGTGGTCAGAGGAAACATGGAAAACTGTTCTGAGGTCAGAGGAAACATGGAAAACTTTTCTGTGGTCAGAGGAAACATGGAAAACTTTTCTGTGGTCAGAGGAAACATGGAAAACTGTTTTGAGGTCAAAGGAAGCATGGGAAACTGTTTGTGGTCAAAGGAAACATGGAAAACTGTTCTGAGGTCAAAGGAAACATTGAAAACAGTTTGTGGTCGGAGGAGTCATGGAAAAGTGTTTGTGGTCAGAGGAATCATGGAAAACTGGTCAGAGGAAACATGGAAAACTGTTTGTGGTCAGAGGAGTCATGCAAAACTGTTTGTGGTCAGAGGAAACATGGAAAACTTGTCAGAGGAAACATGGAAAACTCTTCTGTGGTCAGAGGAAACATGGAAAACTGTTCTGAGGTCAGTGGAAACATGGAAAACTGTTCTGAGGTCAAAGTAAACATGGAAAACTGTTTTGAGGTCAAAGGAAGCATGGGAAACTGTTTGTGGTCAAAGGAAACATGGAAAACTGTTCTGAGGTCAAAGGAAACTTTGAAAACAGTTTGTGGTCGGAGGAGTCATGCAAAACTGTTTGTCGTCAGAGGAAACATGGAAAACTGTTCTGAGGTCAGAGGAGTCATGCAAAACTGTTTGTGGTCAGAGGAAACATGGAAAACTGTTCTGAGGTCAGTGGAAACATGGAAAACTGTTCTGAGGTCAAAGTAAACATGGAAAACTGTTTGTGGTCGGAGGAGACATGGAAAAATGTTCTGAGGTGAAAGGAAACATGGAAAACTGTTCCGTGGTCAGAGGAAACATAGAAAACTGTTTGTGGTCAGAGGAAATGTGGAAAACTGTCCTGAGTTCAGAGGAAACATGGATAACTGTTTGTGGTCAAAGGAAACAGTGAAAACTGTTCTGTGGTCAGAGGAAACATGGAAAACTGTTTGTGGTCAAAGGAAACATGGAAAAATGTTCTGTGGTCAGAGGAAACATGGAAAACTGTTTGTGGTCAGAGGAAACGTGGAAAACTGTTCTGTGGTCAAAGGAAACATGGAAAACTGTTCTGTGGTCAGAGGAAACATGGAAAACTGTTCTGAAGTCAGAGGAAACATGGAAAACTGTTCTGTGGTCAGAGGAAACATGGAAAACTTTTCTGTGGTCAAAGGAAACATGGAAAACTGTTCTGAGGTCAAAGGAAACATTGAAAACAGTTTGTGGTCGGAGGAGTCATGGAAAAGTGTTTGTGGTCAGAGGAATCATGGAAAACTGGTCAGAGGAAACATGGAAAACTGTTTGTGGTCAGAGTAGTCAAGCAAAACTGTTTGTGATCAGAGGAAACATGGAAAACTTGTCAGAGGAAACATGGAAAACTCTTCTGAGGTCAAAGGAAACATGGAAAACTGTTCTGAGGTCAGAGGAAACATGGAAAACTGTTTGTGGTCAAAGGAAACATTGCAAACTGTTCTGAGGTTGGACGAAACATGGAAAACTGTTTGTGGTCAAAACAAACATGGAAAACTGTTCTGAGGTCAAGGGAAACATTGAAAACTGTTTGTGGTTGGAGGAAACATGGAAAATTGTTTGTGGTCAGAGGAAACATGGAAAACTGGTCAGAGGAAACATGGAAAACTGTTCTGAAGTCAGAGGAAACATGGAAAACTGTTTGTGGTCAGAGGAAACATGGAAAACTGTTCTGTGGTTAGAGGAAACATGGAAAACTTTTCTGTGGTCAGAGCAAACATGGAAAACTTTTCTGTGGTCAGAGGAATCGTGGAAAACTGTTGTGAAGTCAAAGGAAGCATGGAAAACTGTTTGTGGTCGGAGGAAACATGGAAAACTGTTCTGAAGTCAAAGGAAGCACGGAAAACTGTGGTCAGAGGAAACATGGAAAACTGTTCTGAGGTCAAAGGAAACATGGAAAACTGTTTGTGGTCAAAGGAAACATGGAAAACAGTTTGTGGTCGGAGGAGTCATGGAAAACTGGTCAGAGGAAACATGGAAAACTCTTCTGAGGTCAAAGGAAACATGGAAAACTCTTCTGTGGTCAGAGGAAACATAGAAGACTTTTCTGTGGTCAGAGGAAACATGGAAGACTTTTCTGTGGTCAGAGGAAACGGGGAAAACTGTTCTGAGGTCAGAGGAAACATCGAAAACTGTTTGTGGTCAAAGGAAATAGTGAAAACTGTTCTGTGGTCAGAGGAAACATGGAAAACTGTTTGTGGTCAGAGGAAACGTGGAAAACTGTTCTGAGGTCAGAGGAAACATAGAAAACTGTTGGTGGTCAAAGGAAACATGGAAAACTGTTCTGTGGTCAGAGGAAACATGGAAAACTGTTCTGTGGTCAGAGGAAACATGGAAAACTGTTTTGAGGTCAAAGGAAGCATGGGAAACTGTTTGTGGTCAAAGGAAACATGGAAAACTGTTCTGAGGTCAAAGGAAACATTGAAAACAGTTTGTGGTCGGAGGAGTCATGGAAAAGTGTTTGTGGTCAGAGGAATCATGGAAAACTGGTCAGAGGAAACATGGAAAACTGTTTGTGGTCAGAGGAGTCATGCAAAACTGTTTGTGGTCAGAGGAAACATGGAAAACTTGTCAGAGGAAACATGGAAAACTCTTCTGTGGTCAGAGGAAACATGGAAAACTGTTCTGAGGTCAGTGGAAACATGGAAAACTGTTCTGAGGTCAAAGTAAACATGGAAAACTGTTTTGAGGTCAAAGGAAGCATGGGAAACTGTTTGTGGTCAAAGGAAACATGGAAAACTGTTCTGAGGTCAAAGGAAACATTGAAAACAGTTTGTGGTCGGAGGAGTCATGGAAAAGTGTTTGTGGTCAGAGGAATCATGGAAAACTGGTCAGAGGAAACATGGAAAACTGTTTGTGGTCAGAGGAGTCATGCAAAACTGTTTGTGGTCAGAGGAAACATGGAAAACTGTTCTGAGGTCAGTGGAAACATGGAAAACTGTTCTGAGGTCAAAGTAAACATGGAAAACTGTTTGTGGTCGGAGGAGACATGGAAAAATGTTCTGAGGTGAAAGGAAACATGGAAAACTGTTCCGTGGTCAGAGGAAACATGGAAAACTGTTTGTGGTCAGAGGAAATGTGGAAAACTGTCCTGAGTTCAGAGGAAACATGGAAAACTGTTTGTGGTCAAAGGAAACAGTGAAAACTGTTCTGTGGTCAGAGGAAACATGGAAAACTGTTTGTGGTCAAAGGAAACATGGAAAAATGTTCTGTGGTCAGAGGACACATGGAAAACTGTTTGTGGTCAGAGGAAACGTGGAAAACTGTTCTGTGGTCAAAGGAAACATGGAAAACTGTTCTGTGGTCAGAGGAAACATGGAAAACTGTTCTGAAGTCAGAGGAAACATGGAAAACTGTTCTGTGGTCAGAGGAAACATGGAAAACTTTTCTGTGGTCAAAGGAAACATGGAAAACTGTTCTGAGGTCAAAGGAAACATTGAAAACAGTTTGTGGTCGGAGGAGTCATGGAAAAGTGTTTGTGGTCAGAGGAATCATGGAAAACTGGTCAGAGGAAACATGGAAAACTGTTTGTGGTCAGAGGAGTCAAGCAAAACTGTTTGTGGTCAGAGGAAACATGGAAAACTTGTCAGAGGAAACATGGAAAACTCTTCTGAGGTCAAAGGAAACATGGAAAACTGTTCTGAGGTCAGAGGAAACATGGAAAACTGTTTGTGGTCAAAGGAAACATTGCAAACTGTTCTGAGGTTGGAGGAAACATGGAAAACTGTTTGTGGTCAAAACAAACATGGAAAACTGTTCTGAGGTCAAGGGAAACATTGAAAACTGTTTGTGGTTGGAGGAAACATGGAAAATTGTTTGTGGTCAGAGGAAACATGGAAAACTGGTCAGAGGAAACATGGAAAACTGTTCTGAAGTCAGAGGAAACATGGAAAACTGTTTGTGGTCAGAGGAAACATGGAAAACTGTTCTGTGGTTAGAGGAAACATGGAAAACTTTTCTGTGGTCAGAGCAAACATGGAAAACTTTTCTGTGGTCAGAGGAATCGTGGAAAACTGTTGTGAAGTCAAAGGAAGCATGGAAAACTGTTTGTGGTCGGAGGAAACATGGAAAACTGTTCTGAAGTCAAAGGAAGCACGGAAAACTGTGGTCAGAGGAAACATGGAAAACTGTTCTGAGGTCAAAGGAAACATGGAAAACTGTTTGTGGTCAAAGGAAACATGGAAAACAGTTTGTGGTCGGAGGAGTCATGGAAAACTGGTCAGAGGAAACATGGAAAAACTCTTCTGAGGCAAAGGAAACATGGAAAACTCTTCTGTGGTCAGAGGAAACATAGAAGACTTTTCTGTGGTCAGAGGAAACATGGAAGACTTTTCTGTGGTCAGAGGAAACGGGGAAAACTGTTCTGAGGTCAGAGGAAACATCGAAAACTGTTTGTGGTCAAAGGAAATAGTGAAAACTGTTCGGTGGTCAGAGGAAACATGGAAAACTGTTTGTAGTCAGAGGAAACGTGGAAAACTGTTCTGAGGTCAGAGGAAACATAGAAAACTGTTGGTGGTCAAAGGAAACATGGAAAACTGTTCTGTGGTCAGAGGAAACATGGAAAACTGTTCTGTGGTCAGAGGAAACATGGAAAACTGTTTTGAGGTCAAAGGAAGCATGGGAAACTGTTTGTGGTCAAAGGAAACATGGAAAACTGTTCTGAGGTCAAAGGAAACATTGAAAACAGTTTGTGGTCGGAGGAGTCATGGAAAAGTGTTTGTGGTCAGAGGAATCATGGAAAACTGGTCAGAGGAAACATGGAAAACTGTTTGTGGTCAGAGGAGTCATGCAAAACTGTTTGTGGTCAGAGGAAACATGGAAAACTTGTCAGAGGAAACATGGAAAACTCTTCTGTGGTCAGAGGAAACATGGAAAACTGTTCTGAGGTCAGTGGAAACATGGAAAACTGTTCTGAGGTCAAAGTAAACATGGAAAACTGTTTTGAGGTCAAAGGAAGCATGGGAAACTGTTTGTGGTCAAAGGAAACATGGAAAACTGTTCTGAGGTCAAAGGAAACATTGAAAACAGTTTGTGGTCGGAGGAGTCATGGAAAAGTGTTTGTGGTCAGAGGAATCATGGAAAACTGGTCAGAGGAAACATGGAAAACTGTTTGTGGTCAGAGGAGTCATGCAAAACTGTTTGTGGTCAGAGGAAACATGGAAAACTGTTCTGAGGTCAGTGGAAACATGGAAAACTGTTCTGAGGTCAAAGTAAACATGGAAAACTGTTTGTGGTCGGAGGAGACATGGAAAAATGTTCTGAGGTGAAAGGAAACATGGAAAACTGTTCCGTGGTCAGAGGAAACATGGAAAACTGTTTGTGGTCAGAGGAAATGTGGAAAACTGTCCTGAGTTCAGAGGAAACATGGAAAACTGTTTGTGGTCAAAGGAAACAGTGAAAACTGTTCTGTGGTCAGAGGAAACATGGAAAACTGTTTGTGGTCAAAGGAAACATGGAAAAATGTTCTGTGGTCAGAGGACACATGGAAAACTGTTTGTGGTCAGAGGAAACGTGGAAAACTGTTCTGTGGTCAAAGGAAACATGGAAAACTGTTCTGTGGTCAGAGGAAACATGGAAAACTGTTCTGAAGTCAGAGGAAACATGGAAAACTGTTCTGTGGTCAGAGGAAACATGGAAAACTTTTCTGTGGTCAAAGGAAACATGGAAAACTGTTCTGAGGTCAAAGGAAACATTGAAAACAGTTTGTGGTCGGAGGAGTCATGGAAAAGTGTTTGTGGTCAGAGGAATCATGGAAAACTGGTCAGAGGAAACATGGAAAACTGTTTGTGGTCAGAGGAGTCAAGCAAAACTGTTTGTGGTCAGAGGAAACATGGAAAACTTGTCAGAGGAAACATGGAAAACTCTTCTGAGGTCAAAGGAAACATGGAAAACTGTTCTGAGGTCAGAGGAAACATGGAAAACTGTTTGTGGTCAAAGGAAACATTGCAAACTGTTCTGAGGTTGGAGGAAACATGGAAAACTGTTTGTGGTCAAAACAAACATGGAAAACTGTTCTGAGGTCAAGGAAACATTGAAAACTTTTTGGGGTTGGAGGAAACTTGGCAAATTGTTTGTGGTCAGAGGAAACATGGAAAACTGGTCAGAGGAAACATGGAAAACTGTTCTGAAGTCAGAGGAAACATGGAAAACTGTTTGTGGTCAGAGGAAACATGGAAAACTGTTCTGTGGTTAGAGGAAACATGGAAAACTTTTCTGTGGTCAGAGCAAACATGGAAAACTTTTCTGTGGTCAGAGGAATCGTGGAAAACTGTTGTGAAGTCAAAGGAAGCATGGAAAACTGTTTGTGGTCGGAGGAAACATGGAAAACTGTTCTGAAGTCAAAGGAAGCACGGAAAACTGTGGTCAGAGGAAACATGGAAAACTGTTCTGAGGTCAAAGGAAACATGGAAAACTGTTTGTGGTCAAAGGAAACATGGAAAACAGTTTGTGGTCGGAGGAGTCATGGAAAACTGGTCAGAGGAAACATGGAAAACTCTTCTGAGGTCAAAGGAAACATGGAAAACTCTTCTGTGGTCAGAGGAAACATAGAAGACTTTTCTGTGGTCAGAGGAAACATGGAAGACTTTTCTGTGGTCAGAGGAAACGGGGAAAACTGTTCTGAGGTCAGAGGAAACATCGAAAACTGTTTGTGGTCAAAGGAAATAGTGAAAACTGTTCTGTGGTCAGAGGAAACATGGAAAACTGTTCTGAAGTCAAAGGAAGCATGGAAAACTGTGGTCAGAGGAAACATGGAAAAGTGTTCTGAGGTCAAAGGAAACATGGAAAAGTGTTCTGAGGTCAAAGGAAACATTGAAAACTGTTCTGAAGTCAGAGAAAACATGGAAAACTGTTCTGTGGTCAGAGGAAACATGGAAAACTGTTCTGTGGTCAGAGAAAACATGGAAAACTGTTCTGTAGTCAGAGGAAACATGGAAAACTGTTCTGTGGTCAGAGGAAACATAGAAAACTCTTCTGAGGTCAAAGGAAACATGGAAAACTGTTTGTGGTCGAAAGAATAATGGAAAACTGTTTGTGGTCAGAGGAATCATGGAAAACTGGTCAAAGGAAACATGGAAAACTCTTCTGAGGTCAACGGAAACATGGAAAACTGTACTGTGGTCAGAGGAAACATGGAAAACTGTTCTGTGGTCAGAGGAAACATGGAAAACTGTTCTGTGGTCAGAGGAACCATGGAAAACTGTTCTGTGGTCAGAGGAACCATGGAAAACTGTTTGTGGTCAGAGGAAACATGGAAAACTGTTCTGAGGTCAAAGGAAACATTGAAAACTGTTTGTGGTCGGAGGAATTGTGGAAAACTGTTTGTGGTCAGAGGAATCGTGGAAAACTGTTTGTGGTCAGAAGAGTCATGGAAAATTGTTTGTGGTCGGAGGAAACATGGAAAACTGTTTGTGGTCAAAGGAAACATGGAAAACTGTTCTGAGGTCAAAGGAAACATGGAAAACTGTGGTTAGAGGAAACATGGGAAACTGTTCTGTGGTCAGAGAAAACATGGAAAACTGTTCTGTGGTCAGAAGAAACATGGAAAACTGTTCTGTGGTCAGAGGAAACATGGAAAACTGTTCTGTGGTTGGAGGAATCGTGGAAAACTGTTTGTGGTCAGAGGAAACATGGAAAACTGTTTGTGGGCAGAGGAAACGTGGAAAACTGTTTGTGGGCAGAGGAAACATGGAAAACTGTTCTGTGGTCAGAGGAAACATAGAAAACTGTTTGTAGTCAAAGGAAATATTGAAAACTGTTCTGAGGTCAAAGGAAACATGGAAAACTGTTTGTGGTCGGAGGAATCGTGGAAAACTGTTTGTGGTCAGAGGAAACACGGAAAACTGTTTGTGGTCAGAGGAAACATGGAAAACTGTTCTGAAGTCAGAGGAAACATGGAAAACTGTTCTGTGGTCAGAGGAAACATGGAAAACTGTTCTGAGGTCAAAGGAAACATGGAAAACTTTTCTGAGGTCAGAGGAAACATGGAAAACTGTTTTGAGGTCAAAGGAAGCATGGAAAACTGTTTGTGGTCAGAGAAAACATGGAAAACTGTTCTGAGGTCAAAGGAAACATGGAAAACTGTTTGTGGTCAAAGGAAACATGGAAAACAGTTTGTGGTCGGAGGAGTCATGGGAAAGTGTTTGTGGTCAGAGGAATCATGGAAAACTGGTCAGAGGAAACATGGAAAACTGGTCAGAGGAAACATGGAAAACTGTTCTTTGGTCAGAGGAAGCATGGAAAACTGTTCTGTGGTCAAAGGAAACATGGAAAACTGTTCTGTGGTCAGAGGAAACATGGAAAACTGTTCTGTGGTCAGAGGAAACATGGAAAAATGTTCTGTGGTCAGAGGAAACATGGAAAACTGTTCTGTGGTCAGAGGAAACATGGAAAACTGTTCTGAAGTCAGAGGAAACATGGAAAACTGTTCTGTGGTCAGAGGAAACATGGAAAACTGTTCTGAGGTCAAAGGAAACATGGAAAACTTTTCTGTGGTCAGAGGAAACATGGAAAACTTTTCTGTGGTCAGAGGAAACATGGAAAACTGTTTTGAGGTCAAAGGAAACATGGAAAACTGTTTGTGGTCAAAGGAAACATGGAAAACTGTTCTGAGGTCAAAGGAAACATTGAAAACAGTTTGTGGTTGGAGGAGTCATGGAAAAGTGTTTGTGGTCAGAGGAATCATGGAAAACTGGTCAGAGGAAACATGGAAAACTGTTTGTGGTCAGAGGAGTCAAGCAAAACTGTTTGTGGTCAGAGGAAACATGGAAAACTTGTCAGAGGAAACATGGAAAACTCTTCTGAGGTCAAAGGAAACATGGGAAACTGTTCTGAGGTCAGAGGAAACATGGAAAACTGTTTGTGGTCAAAGGAAACATTGCAAACTGTTCTGAGGTTGGAGGAAACATGGAAAACTGTTTGTGGTCAAAACAAACATGGAAAACTGTTTGTGGTTGGAGGAAACATGGAAAACTGTTTGTGGTCAGAGGAAACATGGAAAACTGGTCAGAGGAAACATGGAAAACTCTTCTGAGGTCAAAGGAAACATGGAAAACTCTTCTGTGGTCAGAGGAAACATAGAAGACTTTTCTGTGGTCAAAGGAAACATGGAAAACTCTTCTGAGGTAAAAGGAAACGTGGAAAACTGTTCTGTGGTCAAAGGAAACATGGAAAACTGTTCTGTGGTCAGAGGAAACATGGAAAACTGTTCTGAGGTCAAAGGAAACATGGAAAACTGTGCTGAGGTCAAAGGAAACATTGAAAACTGTTTGTGGTCGAAGGAATAATGGAAAACTGTTTGTTGTCAGAGGAATCATGGAAAACTGGTCAGAGGAAACATGGAAAACTCTTCTGAGGTCAAAGGAAACATGGAAAACTCTTCTGTGGTCAGAGGAAACATGGAAAACTGTTTGTGGGCAGAGGAAACGTGGAAAACTGTTCTGAGGTCAGAGGAAACATAGAAAACTGTTTGTGGTCAAAGGAAACATTGAAAACTGTTCTGAGGTCAAAGGAAACATGGAAAACTGTTTGTGGTCGGAGGAATCGTGGAAAACTGTTTGTGGTCAGAGGAAACACGGAAAACTGTTTGTGGTCAGAGGAAACATGGAAAACTGTTCTGAAGTCAGAGGAAACATGGAAAACTGTTCTGTGGTCAGAGGAAACATGGAAAACTGTTCTGAAGTCAAAGGAAACATGGAAAACTTTTCTGAGGTCAGAGGAAACATGGAAAACTGTTTTGAGGTCAAAGGAAGCATGGAAAACTGTTTGTGGTCAGAGAAAACATGGAAAACTGTTCTGAGGTCAAAGGAAACATGGAAAACTGTTTGTGGTCAAAGGAAACATGGAAAATAGTTTGTGGTCGGAGGAGTCATGGAAAAGTGTTTGTGGTCAGAGGAATCATGGAAAACTGGTCAGAGGAAACATGGAAAACTGTTCTTTGGTCAGAGGAAGCATGGAAAACTGTTCTGTGGTCAAAGGAAACATGGAAAACTGTTCTGTGGTCAGAGGAAGCATGGAAAACTGTTCTGAAGTAAGAGGAAACATGGAAAACTGTTCTGTGGTCAGAGGAAACATGGAAAACTGTTCTGAGGTCAAAGGAAACATGGAAAACTTTTCTGTGGTCAGAGGAAACATGGAAAACTGTTCTGAGGTCAAAGGAAACATGGAAAACTTTTCTGTGGTCAGAGGAAACATGGAAAACTGTTCTGTGGTCAGAGGAGTCATGGAAAAAACTGTTTGTGGTCAAAGGAAACATGGAAAACAGTTTGTGGTCGGAGGAGTCATGGAAAAGTGTTTGTGGTCAGAGGAAACATGGAAAACTGTTTGTGGTCAGAGGAAACATGGAAAACTTGTCAGAGGAAACATGGAAAACTGTTCTGAGGTCAGAGAAAACATGGAAAACTGTTTGTGGTCAAAGGAAACATTGCAAACTGTTCTGAGGTCAGAGGAAACATGGAAAACTGTTTGTGGTCAAAACAAACATGGAAAACTGTTCTGAGGTCAAGGGAAACATGGAAAACTGTTCTATGGTTAGAGGAAACATGGAAAACTGTTTGTGGTTAGAGGAAACATGGAAAAGTGTTCTGAGGTCAAAGGAAACATTGAAAACTGTTCTGAAGTCAGAGAAAACATGGAAAACTGTTCTGTGGTCAGAGGAAACATGGAAAACTGTTCTGTGGTCAGAGAAAACATGGAAAACTGTTCTGTGGTCAAAGGAAACATGGAAAACTCTTCTGAGGTAAAAGGAAACATGGAAAACTGTTCTGTGGTCAAAGGAAACATGGAAAACTGTTCTGTGGTCAGAGGAAACATGGAGAACTGTGCTGAGGTCAAAGGAAACATTGAAAACTGTTTGTGGTCGAAGGAATAATGGAAAACTGTTTGTTGTCAGAGGAATCATGGAAAACTGGTCAGAGGAAACATGGAAAACTCTTCTGAGGTCAAAGGAAACATGGAAAACTCTTCTGTGGTCAGAGGAAACAGAAGACTTTTCTGTGGTCAGAGGAAACATGGAAAACTCTTCTGAGGTAAAAGGAAAAATGGAAAACTGTTCTGTGGTCAGAGGAAACATGGAAAACTGTTTGTGGGCAGAGGAAACGTGGAAAACTGTTCTGAGGTCAGAGGAAACATAGAAAACTGTTTGTGGTCAAAGGAAACATTGAAAACTGTTCTGAGGTCAAAGGAAACATGGAAAACTGTTTGTGGTCGGAGGAATCGTGGAAAACTGTTTGTGGTCAGAGGAAACACGGAAAACTGTTTGTGGTCAGAGGAAACATGGAAAACTGTTCTGAAGTCAGAGGAAACATGGAAAACTGTTCTGTGGTCAGAGGAAACATGGAAAACTGTTCTGTGGTCAGAGGAAACATGGAAAACTGTTTGTGGGCAGAGGAAACGTGGAAAACTGTTCTGAGGTCAGAGGAAACATAGAAAACTGTTTGTGGTCAAAGGAAACATTGAAAACTGTTCTGAGGTCAAAGGAAACATGGAAAACTGTTTGTGGTCGGAGGAATCGTGGAAAACTGTTTGTGGTCAGAGGAAACACGGAAAACTGTTTGTGGTCAGAGGAAACATGGAAAACTGTTCTGAAGTCAAAGGAAACATGGAAAACTTTTCTGAGGTCAGAGGAAACATGGAAAACTGTTTTGAGGTCAAAGGAAGCATGGAAAACTGTTTGTGGTCAGAGAAAACATGGAAAACTGTTCTGAGGTCAAAGGAAACATGGAAAACTGTTTGTGGTCAAAGGAAACATGGAAAATAGTTTGTGGTCGGAGGAGTCATGGAAAAGTGTTTGTGGTCAGAGGAATCATGGAAAACTGGTCAGAGGAAACATGGAAAACTGTTCTTTGGTCAGAGGAAGCATGGAAAACTGTTCTGTGGTCAAAGGAAACATGGAAAACTGTTCTGTGGTCAGAGGAAGCATGGAAAACTGTTCTGAAGTAAGAGGAAACATGGAAAACTGTTCTGTGGTCAGAGGAAACATGGAAAACTGTTCTGAGGTCAAAGGAAACATGGAAAACTTTTCTGTGGTCAGAGGAAACATGGAAAACTGTTCTGAGGTCAGAGGAAACATGGAAAACTGTTTGTGGTCAAAGGAAACATGGAAAACAGTTTGTGGTCGGAGGAGTCATGGAAAAGTGTTTGTGGTCAGAGGAAACATGGAAAACTGTTCTGAGGTCAGAGGAAACATGGAAAACTGTTTGTGGTCAAAGGAAACATGGAAAACAGTTTGTGGTCGGAGGAGTCATGGAAAAGTGTTTGTGGTCAGAGGAAACATGGAAAACTGTTTGTGGTCAGAGGAAACATGGAAAACTTGTCAGAGGAAACATGGAAAACTGTTCTGAGGTCAAAGTAAACATGGAAAACTGTTTGTGGTCAAAGGAAACATTGCAAACTGTTCTGAGGTTGGACGAAACATGGAAAACTGTTTGTGGTCAAAACAAACATGGAAAACTGTTCTGAGGTCAAGGGAAACATGGAAAACTGTTCTGTGGTTAGAGGAAACATGGAAAACTGTTTGTGGTCAGAGGAAACATGGAAAAGTGTTCTGAGGTCAAATGAAACATTGAAAACTGTTCTGAAGTCAGAGAAAACATGGAAAACTGTTCTGTGGTCAGAGGAAACATGGAAAACTGTTCTGTGGTCAGAGAAAACATGGAAAACTGTTCTGTAGTCAGAGGAAACATGGAAAACTGTTTGTGGTCAGAGGAAACATGGAAAACTGTTTGTGGTCAGAGGAAACATGGAAAACTGTTTGTGGTCAGAGGAAACATGGAAAACTGTTCTGAAGTCAGAGGAAACATGGAAAACTGTTCTGTGGTCAGAGGAAACATGGAAAACTGTTCTGAAGTCAAAGGAAACATGGAAAACTTTTCTGAGGTCAGAGGAAACATGGAAAACTGTTTTGAGGTCAAAGGAAGCATGGAAAACTGTTTGTGGTCAGAGAAAACATGGAAAACTGTTCTGAGGTCAAAGGAAACATGGAAAACTGTTTGTGGTCAAAGGAAACATGGAAAATAGTTTGTGGTCGGAGGAGTCATGGAAAAGTGTTTGTGGTCAGAGGAATCATGGAAAACTGGTCAGAGGAAACATGGAAAACTGTTCTTTGGTCAGAGGAAGCATGGAAAACTGTTCTGTGGTCAAAGGAAACATGGAAAACTGTTCTGTGGTCAGAGGAAGCATGGAAAACTGTTCTGAAGTAAGAGGAAACATGGAAAACTGTTCTGTGGTCAGAGGAAACATGGAAAACTGTTCTGAGGTCAAAGGAAACATGGAAAACTTTTCTGAGGTCAGAGGAAACATAGAAAACTGTTTGTGGTCAAAGGAAACATTGAAAACTGTTCTGAGGTCAAAGGAAACATGGAAAACTGTTTGTGGTCGGAGGAATCGTGGAAAACTGTTTGTGGTCAGAGGAAACACGGAAAACTGTTTGTGGTCAGAGGAAACATGGAAAACTGTTCTGAAGTCAGAGGAAACATGGAAAACTGTTCTGTGGTCAGAGGAAACATGGAAAACTGTTCTGAAGTCAAAGGAAACATGGAAAACTTTTCTGAGGTCAGAGGAAACATGGAAAACTGTTTTGAGGTCAAAGGAAGCATGGAAAACTGTTTGTGGTCAGAGAAAACATGGAAAACTGTTCTGAGGTCAAAGGAAACATGGAAAACTGTTTGTGGTCAAAGGAAACATGGAAAATAGTTTGTGGTCGGAGGAGTCATGGAAAAGTGTTTGTGGTCAGAGGAATCATGGAAAACTGGTCAGAGGAAACATGGAAAACTCTTCTGAGGTCAAAGGAAACATGGAAAACTCTTCTGTGGTCAGAGGAAACAGAAGACTTTTCTGTGGTCAGAGGAAACATGGAAAACTCTTCTGAGGTAAAAGGAAAAATGGAAAACTGTTCTGTGGTCAGAGGAAACATGGAAAACTGTTTGTGGGCAGAGGAAACGTGGAAAACTGTTCTGAGGTCAGAGGAAACATAGAAAACTGTTTGTGGTCAAAGGAAACATGGAAAACTGTTCTGAGGTCAAAGGAAACATGGAAAACTGTTTGTGGTCGGAGGAATCGTGGAAAACTGTTTGTGGTCAGAGGAAACACGGAAAACTGTTTGTGGTCAGAGGAAACATGGAAAACTGTTCTGAAGTCAGAGGAAACATGGAAAACTGTTCTGTGGTCAGAGGAAACATGGAAAACTGTTCTGAAGTCAAAGGAAACATGGAAAACTGTTTGTGGTCAAAGGAAACGTGGAAAACTGTTCTGAGGTCAGAGGAAACATAGAAAACTGTTTGTGGTCAAAGGAAACATTGAAAACTGTTCTGAGGTCAAAGGAAACATGGAAAACTGTTTGTGGTCGGAGGAATCGTGGAAAACTGTTTGTGGTCAGAGGAAACACGGAAAACTGTTTGTGGTCAGAGGAAACATGGAAAACTGTTCTGAAGTCAGAGGAAACATGGAAAACTGTTCTGTGGTCAGAGGAAACATGGAAAACTGTTCTGAAGTCAAAGGAAACATGGAAAACTTTTCTGAGGTCAGAGGAAACATGGAAAACTGTTTTGAGGTCAAAGGAAGCATGGAAAACTGTTTGTGGTCAGAGAAAACATGGAAAACTGTTCTGAGGTCAAAGGAAACATGGAAAACTGTTTGTGGTCAAAGGAAACATGGAAAATAGTTTGTGGTCGGAGGAGTCATGGAAAAGTGTTTGTGGTCAGAGGAATCATGGAAAACTGGTCAGAGGAAACATGGAAAACTGTTCTTTGGTCAGAGGAAGCATGGAAAACTGTTCTGTGGTCAAAGGAAACATGGAAAACTGTTCTGTGGTCAGAGGAAACATGGAAAACTGTTCTGTGGTCAGAGGAAACATGGAAAACTGTTCTGTGGTCAGAGGAAACATGGAAAACTGTTCTGAGGTCAAAGGAAACATGGAAAACTTTTCTGTGGTCAGAGGAAACATGGAAAACTGTTCTGAGGTCAGAGGAAACATGGAAAACTGTTTGTGGTCAAAGGAAACATGGAAAACAGTTTGTGGTCGGAGGAGTCATGGAAAAGTGTTTGTGGTCAGAGGAAACATGGAAAACTGTTCTGAGGTCAGAGGAAACATGGAAAACTGTTTGTGGTCAAAGGAAACATGGAAAACAGTTTGTGGTCGGAGGAGTCATGGAAAAGTGTTTGTGGTCAGAGGAAACATGGAAAACTGTTTGTGGTCAGAGGAAACATGGAAAACTTGTCAGAGGAAACATGGAAAACTGTTCTGAGGTCAAAGTAAACATGGAAAACTGTTTGTGGTCAAAGGAAACATTGCAAACTGTTCTGAGGTTGGACGAAACATGGAAAACTGTTTGTGGTCAAAACAAACATGGAAAACTGTTCTGAGGTCAAGGGAAACATGGAAAACTGTTCTGTGGTTAGAGGAAACATGGAAAACTGTTTGTGGTCAGAGGAAACATGGAAAAGTGTTCTGAGGTCAAAGGAAACATTGAAAACTGTTCTGAAGTCAGAGAAAACATGGAAAACTGTTCTGTGGTCAGAGGAAACATGGAAAACTGTTCTGTGGTCAGAGAAAACATGGAAAACTGTTCTGTAGTCAGAGGAAACATGGAAAACTGTTTGTGGTCAGAGGAAACATGGAAAACTGTTTGTGGTCAGAGGAAACATGGAAAACTTGTCAGAAGAAACATGGAAAACTCTTCTGAGGTCAAAGGAAACATGGAAAACTGTTCTGAGGTCAGAGGAAACATGGAAAACTGTTTCTGGTCAAAGGAAACATTGCAAACTGTTCTGAGGTTGGAGGAAACATGGAAAACTGTTTGTGGTCAAAACAAACATGGAAAACTGTTCTGAGGTCAAGGGAAACATTGAAAACTGTTTGTGGTTTGAGGAAACATGGAAAACTGTTTGTGGTCAGAGGAAACATGGAAAACTGGTCAGAGGAAACATGGAAAACTGTTCTGAAGTCAGAGGAAACATGGAAAACTGTTTGTGGTCAGAGGAAACATGGAAAACTGTTCTGTGGTCAAAGGAAACATGGAAAACTGTTCTGAGGTCAAAGGAAACATTGAAAACTCTGGTCAGAGGAACATGGAAAACTGTTCTGAGGTCAGAGGAAACATGGAAAACTGTTTGTGGTCAGAGGAAACGTGGAAAACTGTTCTGAGGTCAGAGGAAACATGGAAAACTGTTCTGTGGTCAAAGGAAACATGGAAAACTGTTCTGTGGTCAGAGGAAACATGGAAAACTGTTCTTTGGTCAGAGGTAACATGGAAAACTTTTCTGAAGTCAGAGGAAACATGGAAAACTGTTTGTGTTCAGAGGAAACATGGAAAACTGTTTGTGGTCGGAGGAATCGTGGAAAACTGTTTGTGGTCAGAGGAATCGTGGAAAACTGTTGTGAAGTCAAAGGAAGCATGGAAAACTGTTTGTGGTCGGAGGAAACATGGAAAACTGTTCTGAAGTCAAAGGAAGCATGGAAAACTGTGGTCAGAGGAAACATGGAAAACTGTTCTGAGGTCAAAGGAAACATGGAAAACTGTTCTGAGGTCAAAGGAAACATGGAAAACAGTTTGTGGTCGGAGGAGTCATGGAAAACTGGTCAGACGAAACATGGAAAACTCTTCTGAGGTTAAAGGAAACATGGAAAACTCTTCTGTCGTCAGAGGAAACATAGAAGACTTTTCTGTGGTCAGAGGAAACATGGAAAACTCTTCTGAGGTAAAAGGAAACATGGAAAACTGTTCTGTGGTCAAAGGAAACATGGAAAACTGTTCTGTGGTCAGAGGAAACATGGAGAACTGTTCTGAGGTCAAAGGAAACATGGAAAACTGTTCTGAGGTCAAAGGAAACATTGAAAACTGTTTGTGGTCGAAGGAATAATGGAAAACTGTTTGTTGTCAGAGGAATCATGGAAAACTGGTCAGAGGAAACATGGAAAACTCTTCTGTGGTCAAAGGAAACATGGAAAACTCTTCTGTGGTCAGAGGAAACAAGACTTTTCTGTGGTCAGAGGAAACATGGAAAACTCTTCTGAGGTAAAAGGAAAAATGGAAAACTGTTCTGTGTTCAGAGGAAACATGGAAAACTGTTTGTGGGCAGAGGAAACGTGGAAAACTGTTCTGAGGTCAGAGGAAACATAGAAAACTGTTTGTGGTCAAAGGAAACATTGAAAACTGTTCTGAGGTCAAAGGAAACATGGAAAACTGTTTGTGGGCAGAGGAAACGTGGAAAACTGTTCTGAGGTCAGAGGAAACATAGAAAACTGTTTGTGGTCAAAGGAAACATTGAAAACTGTTCTGAGGTCAAAGGAAACATGGAAAACTGTTCTGTGGTTGGAGGAATCGTGGAAAACTGTTTGTGGTCAGAGGAAACATGGAAAACTGTTTGTGGGCAGAGGAAACGTGGAAAACTGTTTGTGGGCAGAGGAAACGGGGAAAACTGTTCTGAGGTCAGAGGAAACATGGAAAACTGTTTGTGGTCAAAGGAAATAGTGAAAACTGTTCTGTGGTCAGAGGAAACATGGAAAACTGTTTGTGGTCAGAGGAAACGTGGAAAACTGTTCTGAGGTCAGAGGAAACATAGAAAACTGTTTGTGGTCAAAGGAAACGTGGAAAACTGTTCTGAGGTCAGAGGAAACATGGAAAACTGTTCTGTGGTCAAAGGAAACATGGAAAACTGTTCTGTGGTCAGAGGAAACATGGAAAACTGTTCTTTGGTCAGAGGTAACATGGAAAACTTTTCTGAAGTCAGAGGAAACATGGAAAACTGTTTGTGTTCAGAGGAAACATGGAAAACTGTTTGTGGTCGGAGGAATCGTGGAAAACTGTTTGTGGTCAGAGGAATCGTGGAAAACTGTTGTGAAGTCAAAGGAAGCATGGAAAACTGTTTGTGGTCGGAGGAAACATGGAAAACTGTTCTGAAGTCAAAGGAAGCATGGAAAACTGTGGTCAGAGGAAACATGGAAAACTGTTCTGAGGTCAAAGGAAACATGGAAAACTGTTCTGAGGTCAAAGGAAACATGGAAAACAGTTTGTGGTCGGAGGAGTCATGGAAAACTGGTCAGACGAAACATGGAAAACTCTTCTGAGGTCAAAGGAAACATGGAAAACTCTTCTGTGGTCAGAGGAAACATAGAAGACTTTTCTGTGGTCAGAGGAAACATGGAAAACTCTTCTGAGGTAAAAGGAAACATGGAAAACTGTTCTGTGGTCAAAGGAAACATGGAAAACTGTTCTGTGGTCAGAGGAAACATGGAGAACTGTTCTGAGGTCAAAGGAAACATGGAAAACTGTTCTGAGGTCAAAGGAAACATTGAAAACTGTTTGTGGTCGAAGGAAAAATGGAAAACTGTTTGTTGTCAGAGGAATCATGGAAAACTGGTCAGAGGAAACATGGAAAACTCTTCTGAGGTCAAAGGAAACATGGAAAACTCTTCTGTGGTCAGAGGAAACAGAAGACTTTTCTGTGGTCAGAGGAAACATGGAAAACTCTTCTGAGGTAAAAGGAAAAATGGAAAACTGTTCTGTGGTCAGAGGAAACATGGAAAACTGTTTGTGGGCAGAGGAAACGTGGAAAACTGTTCTGAGGTCAGAGGAAACATAGAAAACTGTTTGTGGTCAAAGGAAACATTGAAAACTGTTCTGAGGTCAAAGGAAACATGGAAAACTGTTTGTGGGCAGAGGAAACGTGGAAAACTGTTCTGAGGTCAGAGGAAACATAGAAAACTGTTTGTGGTCAAAGGAAACATTGAAAACTGTTCTGAGGTCAAAGGAAACATGGAAAACTGTTCTGTGGTTGGAGGAATCGTGGAAAACTGTTTGTGGTCAGAGGAAACATGGAAAACTGTTTGTGGGCAGAGGAAACGTGGAAAACTGTTTGTGGGCAGAGGAAACATGGAAAACTGTTCTGTGGTCAGAGGAAACATAGAAAACTGTTTGTAGTCAAAGGAAACATTGAAAACTGTTCTGAGGTCAAAGGAAACATGGAAAACTGTTTGTGGTCGGAGGAATCGTGGAAAACTGTTTGTGGTCAGAGGAAACACGGAAAACTGTTTGTGGTCAGAGGAAACATGGAAAACTGTTCTGAAGTCAGAGGAAACATGGAAAACTGTTCTGTGGTCAGAGGAAACATGGAAAGCTGTTCTGAGGTCAAAGGAAACATGGAAAACTGTTTGTGGTCAAAGGAAACATGGAAAACAGTTTGTGGTCGGAGGAGTCATGGAAAAGTGTTTGTGGTCAGAGGAATCATGGAAAACTGGTCAGAGGAAACATGGAAAACTGTTCTTTGGTCAGAGGAAGCATGGAAAACTGTTCTGTGGTCAAAGGAAACATGGAAAACTGTTCTGTGGTCAGAGGAAGCATGGAAAACTGTTCTGAAGTCAGAGGAAACATGGAAAACTGTTCTGTGGTCAGAGGAAACATGGAAAACTGTTCTGAGGTCAAAGGAAACATGGAAAACTTTTCTGTGGTCAGAGGAAACATGGAAAACTGTTCTGAGGTCAGAGGAAACATGGAAAACTGTTTGTGGTCAAAGGAAACATGGAAAACAGTTTGTGGTCGGAGGAGTCATGGAAAAGTGTTTGTGGTCAGAGGAAACATGGAAAACTGTTTGTGGTCAGAGGAAACATGGAAAACTGTTTGTGGTCAGAGGAAACATGGAAAACTTGTCAGAGGAAACATGGAAAACTGTTCTGAGGTCAGAGAAAACATGGAAAACTGTTTGTGGTCAGAGGAAACATGGGAAACTGTTCTGAGGTTGGACGAAACATGGAAAACTGTTTGTGGTCAAAACAAACATGGAAAACTGTTCTGAGGTCAAGGGAAACATGGAAAACTGTTCTGTGGTTAGAGGAAACATGGAAAACTGTTTGTGGTCAGAGGAAACATGGAAAACTGTTCTGAAGTCAAAGGAAGCATGGAAAACTGTGGTCAGAGGAAACATGGAAAAGTGTTCTGAGGTCAAAGGAAACATGGAAAAGTGTTCTGAGGTCAAAGGAAACATTGAAAACTGTTCTGAAGTCAGAGAAAACATGGAAAACTGTTCTGTGGTCAGAGGAAACATGGAAAACTGTTCTGTGGTCAGAGAAAACATGGAAAACTGTTCTGTAGTCAGAGGAAACATGGAAAACTGTTCTGTGGTCAGAGGAAACATAGAAAACTCTTCTGAGGTCAAAGGAAACATGGAAAACTGTTTGTGGTCGAAAGAATAATGGAAAACTGTTTGTGGTCAGAGGAATCATGGAAAACTGGTCAAAGGAAACATGGAAAACTCTTCTGAGGTCAACGGAAACATGGAAAACTGTACTGTGGTCAGAGGAAACATGGAAAACTGTTCTGTGGTCAGAGGAAACATGGAAAACTGTTCTGTGGTCAGAGGAACCATGGAAAACTGTTCTGTGGTCAGAGGAACCATGGAAAACTGTTTGTGGTCAGAGGAAACATGGAAAACTGTTCTGAGGTCAAAGGAAACATTGAAAACTGTTTGTGGTCGGAGGAATTGTGGAAAACTGTTTGTGGTCAGAGGAATCGTGGAAAACTGTTTGTGGTCAGAAGAGTCATGGAAAATTGTTTGTGGTCGGAGGAAACATGGAAAACTGTTTGTGGTCAAAGGAAACATGGAAAACTGTTCTGAGGTCAAAGGAAACATGGAAAACTGTTTGTGGTCGAAAGAATAATGGAAAACTGTTTGTGGTCAGAGGAATCATGGAAAACTGGTCAAAGGAAACATGGAAAACTCTTCTGAGGTCAACGGAAACATGGAAAACTGTACTGTGGTCAGAGGAAACATGGAAAACTGTTCTGTGGTCAGAGGAAACATGGAAAACTGTTCTGTGGTCAGAGGAACCATGGAAAACTGTTCTGTGGTCAGAGGAACCATGGAAAACTGTTTGTGGTCAGAGGAAACATGGAAAACTGTTCTGAGGTCAAAGGAAACATTGAAAACTGTTTGTGGTCGGAGGAATTGTGGAAAACTGTTTGTGGTCAGAGGAATCGTGGAAAACTGTTTGTGGTCAGAAGAGTCATGGAAAATTGTTTGTGGTCGGAGGAAACATGGAAAACTGTTTGTGGTCAAAGGAAACATGGAAAACTGTTCTGAGGTCAAAGGAAACATGGAAAACTGTGGTTAGAGGAAACATGGGAAACTGTTCTGTGGTCAGAGAAAACATGGAAAACTGTTCTGTGGTCAGAAGAAACATGGAAAACTGTTCTGTGGTCAGAGGAAACATGGAAAACTGTTCTGTGGTCGGAGGAATCATGGAAAACTGTTTGTGGTCAGAGGAATCATGGAAAACTGGTCAGAGGAAACATGGAAGACTTTTCTGTGGTCAGAGGAAACATGGAAAACTGTTCTGAGGTCAAAGGAAACATGGAAAACTGTTCTGTGGTCAGAGGAAACATGGAAAACTGTTCTGTGGTCAAAGGAAACATTGAAAACTGTTTGTGGTCGGAGGAATCATGGAAAACTGTTTGTGGTCAGAGGAATCATGGAAAACTGGTCAGAGGAAACATGGAAGACTTTTCTGTGGTCAGAGGAAACATGGAAAACTGTTCTGAGGTCAAAGGAAACATGGAAAACTGTTCTTTGGTCAGAGGTAACATGGAAAACTTTTCTGAAGTCAGAGGAAACATGGAAAACTGTTCTGGGGTCCGAGGACAAATGGAAAACTGTTTGTGGTCAGAGGAAACATGGAAAACTCTTCTGAGGACAGAGGAAACATGGAAAACTCTTCTGAGGTCAAAGGAAACATGGAAAACTGTTTGTGGGCAGAGGAAACATGGAAAACTGTGGTCAGAGGACACATGGAAAACTGTTCTGTGGTCAGTTGAAACATGGAAAACTGTTCTGTGGTCAGAGGTAACATGGAAAACTGTTCTGAGGTCAAAGGAAACATGGAAAACTGTTCTGTGGTCAAAGGAAACATGGAAAACTGTTCTGTGGTTAGAGGTAACATGGAAAACTGTGGTTAGAGGAAACATGGGAAACTGTTCTGTGGTCAGAGAAAACATGGAAAACTGTTCTGTGGTCAGAAGAAACATGGAAAACTGTTCTGTGGTCAGAGGAAACATGGAAAACTGTTCTGTGGTCAAAGGAAACATTGAAAACTGTTTGTGGTCGGAGGAATCATGGAAAACTGTTTGTGGTCAGAGGAATCATGGAAAACTGGTCAGAGGAAACATGGAAGACTTTTCTGTGGTCCGAGGACAAATGGAAAACTGTTTGTGGTCAGAGGAAACATGGAAAACTCTTCTGAGGACAGAGGAAACATGGAAAACTCTTCTGAGGTCAAAGGAAACATGGAAAACTGTTCTGTGGTCAGAGGAAACATAGAAAACTGTGGTCAGAGGACACATGGAAAACTGTTCTGTGGTCAGTTGAAACATGGAAAACTGTTCTGTGGTCAGAGGTAACATGGAAAACTGTTCTGAGGTCAAAGGAAACATGGAAAACTGTTCTGTGGTCAAAGGAAACATGGAAAACTGTTCTGTGGTTAGAGGTAACATGGAAAACTGTTCTGTGGTCAGAGGAAACATGGAAAACTGTTCTGTGGTCAGAGGAAACATGGAAAACTGTTCTGTGGTCAAAGGAAACATGGAAAACTGTTCTGTGGTCAGAGGTAACATGGAAAACTGTTCTGTGGTTAGAGGTAACATGGAAAACTGTTCTGTGGTCAGAGGAAACATGGAAAACTGTTCTGTGGTCAAAGGAAACATGGAAAACTGTTCTGTGGTCAGAGGAAACATGGAAAACTGTGGTCAGAGGACACATGGAAAACTGTTCTGTGGTCAGTTGAAACATGGAAAACTGTTCTGTGGTCAGAGGTAACATGGAAAACTGTTCTGAGGTCAAAGGAAACATGGAAAACTGTTCTGTGGTCAAAGGAAACATGGAAAACTGTTCTGTGGTTAGAGGTAACATGGAAAACTGTTCTGTGGTCAGAGGTAACATGGAAAACTGTTCTGTGGTCAGAGGAAACATGGAAAACTGTTCTGTGGTCAAAGGAAACATGGAAAACTGTTCTGTGGTCAGAGGAAACATGGAAAACTGTTCTGTGGTCAAAGGAAACATTGAAAACTGTTTGTGGTCGGAGGAATCATGGAAAACTGTTTGTGGTCAGAGGAATCATGGAAAACTGGTCAGAGGAAACATGGAAGACTTTTCTGTGGTCAGAGGAAACATGGAAAACTGTTCTGAGGTCAAAGGAAACATGGAAAACTGTTCTTTGGTCAGAGGTAACATGGAAAACTTTTCTGAAGTCAGAGGAAACATGGAAAACTGTTCTGGGGTCCGAGGACAAATGGAAAACTGTTTGTGGTCAGAGGAAACATGGAAAACTCTTCTGAGGACAGAGGAAACATGGAAAACTCTTCTGAGGTCAAAGGAAACATGGAAAACTGTTTGTGGGCAGAGGAAACATGGAAAACTGTGGTCAGAGGACACATGGAAAACTGTTCTGTGGTCAGTTGAAACATGGAAAACTGTTCTGTGGTCAGAGGTAACATGGAAAACTGTTCTGAGGTCAAAGGAAACATGGAAAACTGTTCTGTGGTCAAAGGAAACATGGAAAACTGTTCTGTGGTTAGAGGTAACATGGAAAACTGTGGTTAGAGGAAACATGGGAAACTGTTCTGTGGTCAGAGAAAACATGGAAAACTGTTCTGTGGTCAGAAGAAACATGGAAAACTGTTCTGTGGTCAGAGGAAACATGGAAAACTGTTCTGTGGTCAAAGGAAACATTGAAAACTGTTTGTGGTCGGAGGAATCATGGAAAACTGTTTGTGGTCAGAGGAATCATGGAAAACTGGTCAGAGGAAACATGGAAGACTTTTCTGTGGTCCGAGGACAAATGGAAAACTGTTTGTGGTCAGAGGAAACATGGAAAACTCTTCTGAGGACAGAGGAAACATGGAAAACTCTTCTGAGGTCAAAGGAAACATGGAAAACTGTTCTGTGGTCAGAGGAAACATAGAAAACTGTGGTCAGAGGACACATGGAAAACTGTTCTGTGGTCAGTTGAAACATGGAAAACTGTTCTGTGGTCAGAGGTAACATGGAAAACTGTTCTGAGGTCAAAGGAAACATGGAAAACTGTTCTGTGGTCAAAGGAAACATGGAAAACTGTTCTGTGGTTAGAGGTAACATGGAAAACTGTTCTGTGGTCAGAGGAAACATGGAAAACTGTTCTGTGGTCAGAGGAAACATGGAAAACTGTTCTGTGGTCAAAGGTAACATGGAAAACTGTTCTGTGGTTAGAGGTAACATGGAAAACTGTTCTGTGGTCAGAGGAAACATGGAAAACTGTTCTGTGGTCAAAGGAAACATGGAAAACTGTTCTGTGGTCAGAGGAAACATGGAAAACTGTGGTCAGAGGACACATGGAAAACTGTTCTGTGGTCAGTTGAAACATGGAAAACTGTTCTGTGGTCAGAGGTAACATGGAAAACTGTTCTGAGGTCAAAGGAAACATGGAAAACTGTTCTGTGGTCAAAGGAAACATGGAAAACTGTTCTGTGGTTAGAGGTAACATGGAAAACTGTTCTGTGGTCAGAGGTAACATGGAAAACTGTTCTGTGGTCAGAGGAAACATGGAAAACTGTTCTGTGGTCAAAGGAAACATGGAAAACTGTTCTGTGGTCAGAGGTAACATGGAAAACTGTTCTGTGGTCAGAGGAAACATGGAAAACTGTTCTGTGGTCAAAGGAAACATGGAAAACTGTTCTGTGGTCAGAGGAAACATGGAAAACTGTGGTCAGAGGACACATGGAAAACTGTTCTGTGGTCAGTTGAAACATGGAAAACTGTTCTGTGGTCAGAGGTAACATGGAAAACTGTTCTGAGGTCAAAGGAAACATGGAAAACTGTTCTGTGGTCAAAGGAAACATGGAAAACTGTTCTGTGGTTAGAGGTAACATGGAAAACTGTTCTGTGGTCAGAGGTAACATGGAAAACTGTTCTGTGGTCAGAGGAAACATGGAAAACTGTTCTGTGGTCAAAGGAAACATGGAAAACTGTTCTGTGGTCAAAGGAAACATGGAAAACTGTTCTGTGGTCAGAGGTAACATGGAAAACTGTTCTGTGGTTAGAGGTAACATGGAAAACTGTTCTGTGGTCAGAGGAAACATGGAAAACTGTTCTGTGGTCAAAGGAAACATGGAAAACTGTTCTGTGGTCAGAGGTAACATGGAAAACTGTTCTGTGGTCAGAGGAAACATGGTTTTGCTTACAGACTCTTGTTAAAAGAAGAGAGGATGCTACACAGCAGCAAATATGGCCCCGTCTCTACTTTTTTAGATGTGTTGCTGCCATCAAATTCAAAATGAGCTAATATTTTTTCTTGAAATGGTAAAATGTCTCGGTTTAACATCTGATACCTAATTCATGTTCTATTGTGAATCAAATATGGGTTTATGACACTCACTGACTTCTGCTCTTATTAACATTTTTTAGGGTGTTCCAACTTTTTTGGAACTGAGGTTGTAATTCGCTCTCCAACCACATTATCTTAAGAGAAGTTTAGAGTCATACTCAGGTTAAGTTAGTCCTGGCTATGACGAATAGGTTGTAGTGATTTTGACCACATTTCATCTATTAAGAGAAAATCATCTTTCCTTCACTCTGATTGGTTAACAGGATCTTTTATTTTGGAGGGATGTTGTCATCTCCATCGCCCCCCTCCCTCCCAGTTTGCTCGGCCCCCCCCCCATCCCATCGTACTATGACCTCTGGCCCCTTCGGTGTCACTATGGAAACCTACTGGAGCGAAGTGCGAAGCATCGAGGAGGAGGAGGAGGAGGAGGAGGGGGAGGAGGGGGAGGAAGAGGAGGAGAGGAAGAGCATGGACGGTGAGTGAGAGCAACCTCAGAGTGAGACATCATCCTCTGCCTGATGCTAACCCGTCTTTGTTTACCTGCAGAGGTGGAGCTGGAGGAGGCGTGGCTGACAGAGGCTGGGTTATCCTCCCTAGTGAGCGTCTCCACCGAGGAAGAGGCCCCGCCTCCTCCAGAGGCACTACTGTCCACGTTGTCACGACAACAAGTCGCCACAGTGAAGAAGAGGCTGGACAAGTACAATGAAACGCTGAGGACGAGAAACAGACAGCCAATCAGAGACGTCCGAGATGTCTTCACTGAGGTGATGACTGAACGCATTAACCTTTAGACTGCCTGTTCTACCTGGACGCTGAGGGGCATTCTGGGAAATGTAGGAGTACATTAAATTAGCACCATGACTCAGCATTCCCTCTCTCTATTTGTCTCTCTCTCATACAGCCTGATGATGACTCAGCAGAAAGATGCCCCTCCCCTCCCACTCCTCATGCCGAATCACCACAAAGTCGTTACCACACCACGACCAAAACCATCCGCCGCCACACTCACAGAGGTAACGTCTCTGATGATGATGATGATGATGATGATAGTTGTTGGTACTACTGGTCTGTTTTCCCTTTCTGTCTGCAGTTCGACCTGCCCTCCATATGATTGTTTTTGAGGATTTATTACCTGAAGACCCACAGAGACACCCACCATCTCACCCAGCCTCACCCACAGACTCACACTCTCCATCTGTCCCCCAGTGGAGAGAAGCTGATTGGCTGCTGCGGGATTGTCCGTACTCAGAGAGTGTGGCTGACCACAAACAGGGTGGGACTTGCTGGGACTGTCTGCGTTTCCATGGAGATGAAAACAGTGACCTGCCGGTGAGGTCATTGTTTATATTTTTCTTTTGTGGGTATTAATATGAATCATGGTTTGCACAGTGCCTTCAGCGCAGGAGTTAGCACTGTTGCCTCAAGCAAAATGGTTTTTGGTTCTCCCCCCTGTCGGGGTCTTTCTGTGCGGGGGTTTGCATGTTCTCCTCCTGCATGTGTGGGCTCTCTCCAGGTATATGGAACTATTATTGTTGCAAAAGTATTTGCAATTGCGTACAAATATTTGCACACAAATCCACAAATCCATGTAAAGATTTGCAAATTTGTGCAAAGTTTTGCAGATTTGTACAAAGATCAACAAATGCGTGCACTAATCTGCGAATATGTAGACCAATTTGTAATTGTGGACTTAAGCTGCATTCCAGAAAAGTGGGAAGTCGGAGTTTTCCAACCTCCGACCAGGAAAAGTGCACTGGAACGCCACTCAAACTGGGAGGTCCTAGTCGCAAAGTCGGAGAAAAAATATCTACCCTGACTTCCCGGAGTTGCTTCAATCTGACATCACTTGACAATGGCAGTGCCCATGGAGACACAGACCGTGAATGGTAAAACATAATTTACTAGATTACTGGTACAATCCGAGTGCGATAAGTCCGACTTCCCACTTTTCTGGAATGCAGCATTAGTTCATTTTGGTTCAGAATCTGCCTCTCAATTGGCTGTCATAGCAGCTGACGGAGCTATCGGCGTGATGTCAGAGCAAATGATCAAAATATTAAAATGACTGTGTAGTGCGAGCTGTACTGGACTGAAATGAATATTTCGTCAGGCCGATCATTTTGATCACACATTAAAGCAAATTTTCAAGTCCTATATGTTTCCTGGCCAGGAAATAAGAAATAAATATTTAGGATATTGCAAGATTCGAACCCACGACTAGGTAAATGAAAGTGAGGGATGTTGCTACTCAGCCACCTGATCAACATACTCAGTAACAGCAGAGTAATGTGATTAAGATGTCAACATTGGTGGGTGCTGTTCAGCTCCGTGTTTGACCGTCAATCTTTCTCTTCTCCTGTTATTTATAGAAATAGAAATGTTACAGACCACTCTATCGATCTTATTGCTCATACAGCAGCATAATGGGGATTTCTGTTAAATACAACACATAAAACCCTGTCTTGTAGAGATGGCAACTCAACCACCACTCTGACACGATTTTGGAGATAAGGAACTCATTATTTTATTCACTCTTTCAATCAAAATGTGAATAATAACAATAGCAGTATAATACGATAACATTTCTCCTTCCACACTGACGTTATATAGAGCCGCTACTAAGTCTTAACTGCTGCCTCCTGTGTGATTCCGATGTGATGAGAAAGGCAGCCTTGCCTGTGAGCCTGCACTGAGGGCATCAGACCCAGCCTTCACGCTTACAGATCTCAGTACACGCTTACGGATCTGAGTACATATCATGCGCGGTACAAGTGTTGCAAAAGTCACCTGTGTATGACAGCCAATTGAGAGGCAGATTCTGAACCAAAATGAACCAAGTCCACAATTACAAATTGGTCTACATATTTGCAGATTAGAGCACGCATTTGTGGATCTTTGTACAAATTTGCAAAACTATTAATTTGCAAATCTTTACACGGATTTGCAGATCTGTACACACATATGTAGATTTGTGCACGCATTTGCAGATCCTTACACGCATTTGTGGATTTGTGCACACATTTGTGGATTTGTGTGCAAATCTTTGTATGCATTTGCAAATACTTTTGCAACAATAATAGCTTCATACAGGTACTCCAGCTTCCTCCCCCCACCAAAGACATGCTCATTAGGCTAACTGATGACTCTAAATTGCTCGTAGTTGTGAGTGTGAGCTTGCCTGTTTGTCTGTCTGCCCGGGGTAGACTGGCGACCAGTCCAGGTTGTACCCTGCCTCTCACCCAATGAGAGCTGGGATGGGCTCCAGTGCCCCATGACCCTGAATGGGGTAGGCGGTGTAGAAAATGGATGGATGGAATATAGCTCCTGAGCTATGTTTATGATGTCTACCACTAAAAACAAATAATAGAAGATGAAAACCAGACTGACATGACCTTTGTTATTGATGAAAAATATCTGTGTTATGACTTCTACTCTGTGCATGTGTGTGTGCGCAGTTCGTACCTGTCTCACCCTCTCAGGGTCTCACCTGTGCTGACGACCTGTCGTCATGTGACCTGCAACGCCTCGGCTTCATCTGTCACATTGAGCTCTCCACCTTCCTGTTTTCTCTGGGCATCCAAACCAAACGGAGCCGCCCGCCACGCTGCAGGAACCGGGGTGTGTTTCATTCTTACACCTTAGTATGACGACACACAGCAAGGAGCTAGGACCAATCACAGAGCAGATAAAGGAAACAGCTGATTTCAGCAATTATATACTAATGGCCAATTTTTTTCAACAGGGCGGTGATTGGCTGATACCGCTGTTAAAGCTGTACATGGGTCACTCCTGACAATAAAACAAAGCAACAACTGGTACTGGTGTGACATCAATTCAAAAGCTGATGTGCTGGTATTAGTTCTGCTGTAAGACCAATGCATTGGTGTTGATATACCGTTAAACCAATGCACTGGTGTTGATACCACTGTTAAACCAATGCATTGGTGTTGATACCACTGTTAAACCAATGCATTGGTGTTGATACCACCGTTAAACCAATGCATTGGTGTTGATACCACCGTTAAACCAATGCATTGGTGTTGATGTTGCTGTTAAACCAATGCATTGGTGTTGATACCACTGTTAAACCAATGCATTGGTGTTGATGCCGCCATTGAATCAATACATTGGTGTTGATGCCGCCGTTGAACCAATGCATTGGTGTTGATACCACTGTTAAAACAATGCATTGGTGTTGATACCACCGTTAAACCAATGCATTGGTGTTGATACCACTGTTAAACCAATGCATTGGTGTTGATACCACCGTTAAACCAATGCATTGGTGTTGATGCCGCCGTTGAACCAATGCATTGGTGTTGATACCACTGTTAAACCAATGCATTGGTGTTGATACCACCGTTAAACCAATGCATTGGTGTTGATGCCGCCGTTGAACCAATGCATTGGTGTTGATACCACCGTTAAACCAATGCATTGGTGTTGATACCACCGTTAAACCAATGCATTGGTGTTGATACCACCGTTAAACCAATGCATTGGTGTTGATGCCGCCGTTGAACCAATGCATTGGTGTTGATACCACCGTTAAACCAATGCATTGGTGTTGATACCACCGTTAAACCAATGCATTGGTGTTGATGCCGCCGTTGAACCAATGCATTGGTGTTGATATCACCGTTAAACCAATGCATTGGTGTTGATACCACCGTTAAACAAATGCATTGGTGTTGATGCCGCCGTTGAACCAATGCATTGGTGTTGATACCACTGTTAAACCAATGCATTGGTGTTGATGCCACTGTTAAACCAATGCATTGGTGTTGATGCCACCATTAAACCAATGCATTGGTGTTGATGCCACCGTTAAACCAATGCATTGGTGTTGATACCACCATTAAACCAATGCATTGGTGTTGATACCACTGTTAAACCAATGCATTGGTGTTGATACCACCGTTAAACCAATGCATTGGTGTTGATGCCACCATTAAACCAATGCATTGGTGTTGATGCCGCCATTGAATCAATGCATTGGTGTTGATGCCGCCATTGAATCAATGCATTGGTGTTAATGCCGCCGTTGAACCAATGCATTGGTGTTGATACCACCATTAAACCAATGCATTGGTGTTGATGCTGCCATTGAATCAATGCATTGGTGTTGATGCCACCATTAAACCAATTCATTGGTGTTGATGCCGCCATTGAATCAATGCATTGGTGTTGATACCACCGTTAAACCAATGCATTGGTGTTGATACCACCGTTAAACCAATGCATTGGTGTTGATACCACCGTTAAACCAATGCATTGGTGTTGATGCCGCCGTTGAACCAATGCATTGGTGTTGATACCACTGTTAAACCAATGCATTGGTGTTGATGCCACTGTTAAACCAATGCATTGGTGTTGATGCCACCGTTAAACCAATGCATTGGTGTTGATACCACCATTAAACCAATGCATTGGTGTTGATACCACTGTTAAACCAATGCATTGGTGTTGATACCACCGTTAAACCAATGCATTGGTGTTGATGCCACCATTAAACCAATGCATTGGTGTTGATGCCGCCATTGAATCAATGCATTGGTGTTAATGCCGCCGTTGAACCAATGCATTGGTGTTGATACCACTGTTAAACCAATGCATTGGTGTTAATGCCGCCGTTGAACCAATGCATTGGTGTTGATGCCACCATTAAACCAATGCATTGGTGTTGATGCCGCCATTGAATCAATGCATTGGTGTTGATGCCGCCATTGAATCAATGCATTGGTGTTGATGCCGCCATTGAATCAATGCATTGGTGTTGATGCCGCCATTGAATCAATGCATTGGTGTTGATGCTGCCGTTGAACCAATGTATTGGTGTTGATACCACCGTTAAACCAATGCATTGGTGTTGATGCCGCTATTGAATCAATGCATTGGTGTTGATGCCGCCGTTGAACCAATGTATTGGTGTTGATGCCGCCGTTGAACCAATGTATTGGTGTTGATGCCGCCGTTGAACCAATGTATTGGTGTTGATGCCGCCGTTGAACCAATGCACAGGTTGAAACCAACTTAAAACCAGTGCATCGGTTGGTTGATCAACTTATCATTTTAAAACCATCAATAACTTTAATATTTGTAACATCTCTTAATCTAAAGTTAAATGTAAGCTAAAACTTTTGATATTCCTACTTTCTCTGTCAGATGGCGGTGTGTTTGCTGTTCCTTTGAACTCGCTGTTGGAGAACGACAGGAAGAAGTTCCCAGGAGTCAAAGTTCCTGTTGTCTTCCAGAAGGTAAAAAATCCAACCATCTGTCTGTTTTTTCTGCTATTTTTGTGTAAACATTATTGTCTGTGTTTGTGTGTGTAGTTGTTGTGTATTTTAGAGCAGACTGGTCTGCAGACAGAAGGAATTCTAAGGGTACCAGCATCAGCTGCAAGACTGAAGGTAAGATGTGCTTCTTCATTCAGCTGCTGTCTCAGTTGTCCCTAACCAAACTGTCTACCATCACTACCAGAATGAAAAATACAAGTCCAGTCAAAACCCCAATCATCAGCTCCTCTCTCAACTCTCATTCAGTTCAACTCTCAAACTCTCAGCCACCCATCCTCAACAAACACAGTCTTAGTTCTAACAACATGGGTGATTTCCATCCCATCTCCAACCTCCCCTCTCTGTCTAAGGGGGCTTTCACACCTACGTCGTTTGGTCTGGACTTTTGGACTTTTCTGTCTGGTCTGAACCAAAATGATAAGTGTGAAACCTCCCCTGGACCATGGTCCGAACCAAACAGTTAAACCTTGGTCCGACCAAAAGAGGTGGTCTCAGTCTGGACCAAATGGAACCACGGTCCGGTTCATGCCCAGTGTGAAAGCATTATATTGAAAGGTTCGGACCTTCTTATCAACGACAGGAAATTATGACATGACTACTGGCAAAGGAAATCCATCACGATAACAAAATGAACCGCGGAAGAGCCCACAACAATCTCACGGACTGAAATTAACCGGCAGCCTGGACAGGGTGGGCTGCTCCAGTAGAGGGCAGTGTTTGAAAAGTTAAAATGAGACAGTTTTAAGAGCAACAAACCATGGTTAAAGAGTTTCAAATGCTCGTTTCCGGTCAAAGATGACGGCCCCGACGTAACCGCCCTTGTCCAGTAGACTTTTTATGTTTTCTAAAAAGTAACAGGAGGCAGTCTCAGTAGAGTGAGGCTGGTGAAATCCAAACTGCATTGGGTGCAGAGGAGTCTGACTATTATTTAGATGTTCTATTAATTGCATTGACACCCATTTCTCTGCCACCTTCAAAACAATGGGCAAGATGTCGATTGGCCAGTAGTTATCAGGTTTTGTTCTGTCACCAGCCTTAAAGGCAGGGGTGACATTGGCCGTTTTCCCGCTAGTTGGTACACAACACTCTTTAATAGAAAGATTTATCAAATGTGCAATTGGACTTGCCAGAGCCTCTTTATTA
Organism: Cheilinus undulatus; assembly: GCF_018320785.1. Lineage (NCBI taxonomy): Eukaryota > Metazoa > Chordata > Actinopteri > Labriformes > Labridae > Cheilinus > Cheilinus undulatus. Next base: position 1,124,664 of record NC_054883.1, on the reverse strand, counting down.
GATTTTAAGAGATTACAGTCTAAACCAAATATGTCGTTGGCTTTGGAGTTTTTCATTAACGAGGTAATCTTAAGGACATCAGGGATGGTTATGGCCCTTATGCTGAACACTAGTTTGCCAGGATCAGGGGGTTTAATGGGAGTTTCAGGACATTTAAAGTTCTTTGTTAATTCCTCAATTGAGTGTATGAAAAAATTATTAAAAGTACTCACAATGACTTCCATATTATCATACAGCGCACCATTCACCTGGAGCTGTATGTCACTGGTTTTTGTGTCCTTGTTTGACCTAATAGTTTGTTAATGTTTTCCCATCTCAGCTTTCCATTTCCGTTCACCCCATCTATTATTTTAATTTAAAAAAACGGCTTTGGATTTACGAATCTGGTTGACCACTTTGAAAAATATGACAGTCGCTAGTAAGCCCTGTTTTAAAGGATTTTTTTAGAGCTCTCTCTCTTTCATTAGTTTCCAGACATCATTGTTCAGCCATGGTAGTGTTTTTTTGCACTGTTTTATTTGTACCGTTTTTGTGAAAAGGTCAAGAACTTCCTTAATCTTTGTTGTGAAAACGTTGCTGCTGTCCTCAATTGCATTGTTTGTCAGTACACTGGACCAGTTATATTATTGCAGAGAATCTTTCAAGTTGTCGTGCACTTTTAGGTATTATGTTAACCTTGTTAACCCTAGACGATCCAGCAACATGTTTTCCATTGATTTTTCTGCTTCAAAAAATAAAAATATGGCCAGAGAGCCCAGATAAAAGGTTAAAGGTTTTGATGATCCTGTCAGGTTTATTTGTAAATAGTAAATCAATCGTTGTTTTTGAAGTATTTGTTATTCTTGTTGGACTTTGTATGATTTGTGCAAGATTGAAGTTATCTGTGAGTTGTTGTGTTTTTTTCCTATCCAGTTTATTATCCCAGTTGATGTTAAAGTCACCTATTAAAATAACTTCCCTTTTAAAGTTGCAGTTATTTAAAATGGACTTTAGTTGATCATAAAACACATCTTTAGAAGAGAGAGGTCTGTAAAGGCATATAAAAGTGAATGACATTTCAGGGGACAGAATGATATTTAGACCAATACATTCAATTTCAGCTCACATTTAAAACATTATATATCGATATTAGAATTAGTCAGCAGATGTTCTACTTGCTCCGTTTTATTTAATATGCTGCTAATGTTAATGTGTCCCAATAAAGTCCCTTTGGTTTGGAGCGTGAGTCCCAGATTAGTTTTGCGTTATTGAGAGTTTGAAAGACGTGCATTTTGCGCTGGATTCAGTGACTGCAGCCTCATTTTTTGAGTGCAGTTCATAGTTGGTGTTGTTGAAGGTGCGTCAAAATCACACTCACCACTTTTTATGTCCTTCTGGATCAACTGTGGAGGTGGTGGGGATGGTAGCGCGTGTGGTAACCCAACTTGAGCGTCCCCTGGCTGACCCCTGTCAAGTTGGTTTTGTTGAGGATCTCCCACGCGGAGGCAGCCCGACACCGGCGCCGATGGCACTGCCAACTCTGGCGAGCTGCACCGCTCCGTGAGGCTGCCACGCTGGACATAGAGCGAACAAAGGCGCATGGTCCCGCGCGCTCTGACGCAGCCCCGTGGAGCACCGGGGGCAAATCGCCGGCAGCACAGGCGCGCTCCACACCCCCGGCACCATACCGGGGAAGAAACCCCGAGCGGTAGCAGCAGTGAGCGGCCCAGTGGGTTCCAGCCCGAGGGAGACAGTCGGGACCGGGGACACGGTGCGAAGCAGGCTGGCCATGCTGTGATCCACGCTGTGATCCCCACGCGGAGATGTTGCGTCACTCAGAAGTGTCCGTTCTTATGTTAAATGGGGATTATCCAAGTACGGAAAAATTCATAAAATTGTAAATAAAGTTATACGTCACTATTGACAGCTTGTCTTTTCAAGAGTTTTACAACACATACCTTCTCTCCCAAATCGGTGTTGCAATGGCTCGCAGGATGGCAGACTTTCTTCTCCTTTACCGGTCGACGACAGTAAAGTTGTCGTCTAATGATAAAACTCATAAGATGAACTCGGACCAGCCTTATTTACAGCTGTTGTCCCTTTTGGTCGTAGAAAATCAACAATAATATGACGGTGGAAATGACGATTCCATTCATTGTTAACAACATTCAACACTCGCATTATTCAACGTGTTGACGTCAGACGCCCGCTGGCCAAATGACCAATCAATGTAAACTACAGAGACACGTAAACCACGTAGTTGATGACGATATCACGTAGGTTCGTCATGTAAAGTCTGTTAGTCCGGTTGCAATAATGACAGTGTGAAACCCAAACAGACCGAACCAAATGTAGACAATGTAACAAAAACACGGACCTTGGTTCGGACCTTGATCTGGACTTTCAGGTGTGAAAACAACCTAAAATACTAAGACGTGGAGTATCCTTGCCAACAAGTGCACCTCCCCCACAGTTCTCTTGGTCTAGGCATCCCCCAGGGTTCGGTGTTTGGTCCCCTGCTATCATTATTTACTAACTTCAACTTACTCTGCTTTCACTTTTACATTGATGACACCCTGCTTTACATCTTAACCAACTCACACTTTCATCAAACTGATCATGTGATCAAAATAACGCATCTCTACCTTTGTTCCTTCAGTTCCTGAGGAAAGAGTTAGACCAGAGTGGCGGAGAGTTTGACTGGTCGACAGTGAGACAGGTGGACGCCGCCGGCCTGCTGAAGCTTTTCATCAGAGAGCTGCCGACGCCACTGCTGACTCAAACGCACCTGAACACCTACCGCTCTGTGCTGGGTACGCATGAACGCAAACACGCTATTGGTGATCGTGAGGTTTTGAATCAAGCAGCCTTCATCTGTAGAGCGAAATTTCAAAACCAAAGTGATCTGCAGACATTTTCCAAAGAGGGAAAATCTAGACCGTAGTCTCTGTTCCATTATTGACAAAGACTTACGACCGACCAATCAGCAGGTCAGAACTAAACAACAATTAGCAACGTTACGGAAGACAGGAGAAACTTCCTTTAACAGGCAGAAACCTGGACCAGAACCAGACTGATGATAAACCTGGACCAGAACCAGACTGATGATAAACCTGGACCAGAACCAGACTGATGATAAGCCTGGACCAGAACCAGACTGATGATACACCTGGACCAGAACCAGACTGATGATAAGCCTGGACCAGAACCAGACTGATGATACACCTGGACCAGAACCAGACTGATGATAAACCTGGACCAGAACCAGTCTGATGATAAGCTTGGACCAGTGGCAGACTGATGATACACCTGGACCAGAACCAGACTGGCGATAAACCTGCACCAGAACCAGACTGATGATAAACCTGGACCAGAACCAGACTGATGATAAATCTGCACCAGAACCAGACTGATGATAAACCTGGACCAGAACCAGACTGATGATAAACCTGCACCAGAACCAGACTGATGATAAGCCTGGACCAGAGGCAGACTGATGATAGGCCTGGACCAGAACCAGACTGATGATAAACCTGGACCAGAACCAGACTGATGATAAGCCTGGACCAGAACCAGACTGATGATAAGCCTGGACCAGAACCAGACTGATGATAAGCCTGGACCAGAACCAGACTGATGATAAACCTGGACCAGAACCAGACTGATGATAAACCTGCACCAGAACCAGACTGGTGATAAACCTGCACCAGAACCAGACTGATGATAAACCTGGACCAGAGCCAGACTGATGATGAACCTGGACCACATTCAGACTGATGATGAACCTGGACCACATTCAGACTGATGATGAACCTGGACCAGAACCAGACTGATGATAAACCTGGACCAGAACCAGACCGATGACAAACCTGGACCAGATCCAGACTGATGATAAACCTGGACCAGAACCAGACCGATGACAAACCTGGACCAGATCCAGACTGATGATAAACCTGGACCAGATCCAGACTGATGATAAACCTGGACCAGATCCAAACCAATGATAAACCTGGACCAGATCCAGACTGATGATAAACCTGGACCAGATCCAGACTGATGATAAACCTGGACCAGATCCAGACTGATGATAAACCTGGACCAGATCCAGACTGATGATAAACCTGGACCAGATCCAGACCGATGACAAACCTGGACCAGATCCAGACTGATGATAAACCTGGACCAGATCCAGACCGATGACAAACCTGGACCAGAACCAGACCAATGACAAACCTGGACCAGATCCAGACCGATGACAAACCTGGACCAGAACCAGACCGATGACAAACCTGGACCAGATCCAGACCGATGACAAACCTGGACCAGAACCAGACCGATGACAAACCTGGACCAGTGGCAGACTGATGATACACCTGGACCAGAACCAGACTGGCGATAAACCTGCACCAGAACCAGACTGATGATAAACCTGGACCAGAACCAGACTGATGATAAACCTGCACCAGAACCAGACTGATGATAAGCCTGGACCAGAACCAGACTGATGATAGGCCTGGACCAGAGCCAGACTGATGATAAACCTGGACCAGAACCAGACTGATGATAAGCCTGGACCAGAACCAGACTGATGATACACCTGGACCAGAACCAGACTGATGATAAGCCTGGACCAGAACCAGACTGATGATACACCTGGACCAGAACCAGACTGATGATAAGCCTGGACCAGAACCAGACTGATGATAAACCTGGACCAGAACCAGACTGATGATAAACCTGCACCCGAACCAGACTGATGATAAACCTGGACCAGAACCAGACTTGTGATAAACCTGGACCAGAACCAGACTGATGATAAACCTGGACCAGAACCAGACTGATGATAAACCTGGACCAGAACCAGACTGATGATAAGCCTGGACCAGAACCAGACTGATGATAAACCTGGACCAGAACCAGACTTGTGATAAACCTGGACCAGAACCAGACTGATAATACACCTGGACCAGAACCAGACTGATGATAAACCAGCACCAGAACCAGACTGATGGTAAACCAGCACCAGAACCAGACTGATGATAGACCTGCACCAGAACCAGACTGATGATAAACCAGCACCAGAACCAGACTGATGATAGACCTGCACCAGAACCAGACTGATGATAAACCTGGACCAGAACCAGACTGATGTTAAACCTGGACCAGAGCCAGACTGATGATAAACCTGCACCAGAACCAGACTGATGATAAACCGGCACCGAACCAGACTGATGATAAACCTGGACCAGAGCCAGACTGATGATACACCTGGACCAGAACCAGACTGGTGATAAACCTGGACCAGAGCCAGACTGGTGATAAACCTGGACCAGAACCAGACTGATGATAAACCTGGACCAGAACCAGACTGGTGATAAACCTGCACCAGAACCAGACTGGTGATAAACCTGCACCAGAACCAGACTGATGATAAGCCTGGACCAGAACCAGACTGATGATAAACCTGGACCAGAACCAGACTGGTGATAAACCTGGACCAGAACCAGACTGGTGATAAGCCTGGACCAGAACCAGACTGATGATACACCTGGACCAGAGCCAGACTGATAATACACCTGGATCAGAGCCAGACTGGTGATAAACCTGGACCAGAGCCAGACTGGTGATACACCTGGACCAGAGCCAGACTGGAGATAAACCCAGACCAGAGCCAGACTGATGATAAACCTGGACCAGAACCAGACTAATGATCAACCTGGACCAGGACCAGACTGATGATAAACCAGCACCAGAACCAGACTGATGATAAACCAGGACCAGAGCCAGACTGATGATAAACCTGAACCAGAACCAGACTGGTGATATACCTGGATCGGACCCAGACTTGTGATAGACCTGGACCAGAGCCAGACTGATGACAAACCTGGACCAGAACCAGACTGATGATAAACCTGGACCAGAGCCAGACTGGTGATGAACCTGGACCAGAACCAGACTGGTGATAAACCTGGACAAAAGCCAGACTGGTGATAAACCTGGACCAGAGCCAGATAAATGATACACCTGGACCAGAACCAGACTTGTGATAAACCTGGACCAGAACCAGACTTGTGATCAACCTGGACCAGAGCCAGACTGATGATACACCTGGACCAGAGCCAGACTGGTGATAAACCTGGACCAGAGCCAGACTGATGATACACCTGGACCAGAACCAGACTGGTGATAAACCTGGACCAGAGCCAGACTGGTGATAAACCTGGACCAGAACCAGACTGATGATAAACCTGGACCAGAACCAGACTGGTGATAAACCTGCACCAGAACCAGACTGGTGATAAACCTGCACCAGAACCAGACTGATGATAAGCCTGGACCAGAACCAGACTGGTGATAAACCTGGACCAGAACCAGACTGGTGATAAACCTGGACCAGAACCAGACTGGTGATAAGCCTGGACCAGAACCAGACTGATGATACACCTGGACCAGAGCCAGACTGATAATACACCTGGATCAGAGCCAGACTGGTGATAAACCTGGACCAGAGCCAGACTGGTGATACACCTGGACCAGAGCCAGACTGGAGATAAACCCAGACCAGAGCCAGACTGATGATAAACCTGGACCAGAACCAGACTAATGATCAACCTGGACCAGGACCAGACTGATGATAAACCAGCACCAGAACCAGACTGATGATAAACCAGGACCAGAGCCAGACTGATGATAAACCTGAACCAGAACCAGACTGGTGATATACCTGGATCGGACCCAGACTTGTGATAGACCTGGACCAGAGCCAGACTGATGATAAACCTGGACCAGAACCAGACTGATGATAAACCTGGACCAGAGCCAGACTGGTGATGAACCTGGACCAGAACCAGACTGGTGATAAACCTGGACAAAAGCCAGACTGGTGATAAACCTGGACCAGAGCCAGATAAATGATACACCTGGACCAGAACCAGACTTGTGATAAACCTGGACCAGAACCAGACTTGTGATCAACCTGGACCAGAGCCAGACTGATGATACACCTGGACCAGAGCCAGACTGGTGATAAACCTGGACCAGAGCCAGACTAATGATACACCTGGACCAGAGCCAGACTGGTGATAAACCTGGACCAGATCCAGACTTGTGATAAACCTGGACCAGAACCAGACTGATGATAACCCTGGATCAGAGCCAGACTGATGAGTCACCTGGACCAGGGCCAGACTGATGATAACCCTTGACCAGAACCAGACTGATGATAAACCTGGACCAGAACCAGACTGATGATCAACCTGGACCAGAACCAGACTGATGATAAACCAGCACCAGAACCAGACTGATGATAAACCAGGACCAGAGCCAGACTGATGATAAACCTGAACCAGAACAGAGACTGGTGATATACCTGGATCGGACCCAGACTTGTGATAGACCTGGACCAGAGCCAGACTGATGATAAACCTGGACCAGAACCAGACTGATGATAAATCTGGACCAGAGCCAGACTACTGATACACCTGGACCAGAGCCAGACTGATGAGTCACCTGGACCAGGGCCAGACTGATGATAACCCTTGACCAGAACCAGACTGATGATAAATCTGGACCAGAGCCAGACTACTGATCCACCTGGACCAGAGCCAGACTGATGACAAACCTGGACCAGAGCCAGACTGGTGACTGGACCAGAGCCAGACTGATTGTTGTTGTTGTCTGATTGTTCTTTTCTGATTGTTGTTTACAGATTATTGTTATTGTCTGATTGTTGTTGTCTGATTGTTGTTATCAGATTATTGTTATTGTCTGATTGTTGTCTGATTGTTGTGTACAGATTATTGTTATTGTCTGATTGTTGTTGTCTGATTGTTGTTTACAGATTGTTGTTGTCTGATTGTTGTTGTCTGATTGTTGTTTACAGATTATTGTTATTGTCTGATTGTTGTTGTCTGATTGTTGTTATCAGATTATTGTTATTGTCTGATTGTTGTCTGATTGTTGTGTACAGATTATTGTTATTGTCTGATTGCTGTTGTCTGATTGTTGTTATCAGATTATTGTTATTGTCTGATTGTTGTCTGATTGTTGTTTACAGATTGTTGTTATTGTCTGATTGTTGTTGTCTGATTGTTGTTTACAGATTATTGTTATTGTCTGATTGTTGTTGTCTGATTGTTGTTATCAGATTATTGTTATTGTCTGATTGTTATCTGATTGTTGTTTACAGATTGTTGTTATTGTCTGATTGTTGTTGTCTGATTGTTGTACACAGATTATTGTTATTGTCTGATTGTTGTTGTCTGATTGTTGTGTACAGATTATTGTTATTGTCTGATTGTTGTTGTCTGATTGTTGTGTACAGATTATTGTTATTGTCTGATTGTTATTGTCTGATTGTTGTTGTCTGATTGTTGTGTACAGATTATTGTTATTGTCTGATTGTTGTTGTCTGATTGTTGTGTACAGATTATTGTTATTGTCTGATTGTTGTTGTCTGATTGTTGTTATCAGATTATTGTTATTGTCTGATTGTTGTTGTCTGATTGTTGTTATCAGATTATTGTTGTTGCCTGATAGGGGTGTGACGAGACACATATCACGAGACAAGTCAAGATTTTACACTTTTTTTGAATTTGGAAAAAAAACATGAGTGGAAAATATGTCCTTGTAACAACTGAAAGTCATAATTACAACGCATTCAGGTCTGTTAAAAAATGTTTGAACTAAGTACTGAATAGGCTATCAATGCTTCCAAACAGTATGTTTTGTCTAACTCTGACTCAAACTGTACATTTTCATGCCCTTCAAATCAAACCTTTCATTTTAATAGCCTACAAAATTGTTAATTTACTACACTATGCTCTTGTTACTACAATTATAATAACTATTTTTAATATAACATTTAATTATATAATAAAAGCTTTCAGTTTTTTAAAAGTATTCTAATCACTGTTTTCAACAGGCCTAAATCTAAAGAGCTGCATCAGTGAAATCAAACTATTTCTCGTCCTCTTTAATGACATCCATATTTAAAACAATCAAAAGAAATATTTCTGTCAGTAACACGTTTGCTGTTATCAAGAGAAATAGATTATTTTATAGTTTTGTGGTCTTTTGTCTCATATGAGCTTTAACGGTGTTGGACACCACGCACTGATGAGCGTGTGTGTTAATGTGTGTGCGTTGGTGAGTGAGTGTGTGTCTCTGCTCTGTCTGCTGTCCGACAGCAAGCATGGCGCGTTTAACTGGAGCTAAAACTCAGTTTTTTTGGAGCTAACAGTGGACTCTATGGCGCTCAAACAGAGTTAGTTTGCTAAGTTTACCACTGCAGTCCCGCTCTAAGCTTCTGACTGGTGATACGCACAGCCAGCAGTTGATGGATGTGTGACTGACAGACGGGGAGAGGAGAAGGAGACATGAGGAAGCAGCGATTATTTCAAAGTTACAAAGTCACAAATAGCAGCACTAAGAGTGAGTCTGCGCGCATACACGAGCTAAAAAATGCTGTATTCTCCTCATGGAGACTGCACAGGTTACCAGCAGCAGACTCTCATCAACTCGGACTGTTATGAACATGTACGGCTCCACGTAGCGCACGCGGAGGGGGTGGGGGTTGGAGCGGTGATCTTAATGGGTCACGGATCAGCTCCGTTTCTTCATTAGCTCACTCACAAACAGTTTTAAAGTCTCCATGGCATCTTTGGGATCTTTTATAATTTCCAATTTGGTATTTTTTTCTGTAAGGAGAGCTGCTGCTCCTTCTGTCCGCACAATACTGATCTCGCAAATTGAATTTTCCGCACTGAGAAATCTCGTGGCATTTTAAACTTGCAAGATCTTGTGGAACGAGATCTCGTCACAACCCTATTGTCTGACTGTGTTGACTATTTGTTGTTACCAGATTATTGTTGTTGTCTGATTGTTGTTATCAGAATATTGTTGTCTGATTGTTGTTTTCTGATTGTTGTTATCAGAATATTGTTGTCTGATTGTTGTTATCAGAATATTGTTGTTGTCTGATTGTTGTTATCAGAATATTGTTGTTGTCTGATTGTTGTTATCAGAATATTGTTGTTGTCTGATTGTTGTTGTCTGATTGTTGTTATCAGATTATTGTTGTTGTCTGATTGTTGTTGTCTGATTGTTGTAATCAGATTATTATTGCTATCTGATGTTTGCTGTTGTCTAATTATCAGATTATTGTAGTTGTCTGATTGTGTTTTCTGATTGTTGTTATCAGATTAATGTTGTTGTCTGATTGTTGTTATCAGATTAATGTTGTTGTCTGATTGTTGTTGTCAGATAAGAACGGTTGTCCTATTGTTGTTGTCTAATGGTTGTTTATCAGATTATTGTTGTTGTCTGATTGTTGATGTCTGATTTTTGTTATTAGATTATTGTTGTTGTCTGATTGTTGTTGTCTGATTGTTGATGTCTGATTTTTGTTATTAGATTATTGTTGTTGTCTGATTGTTGTTGTCTGACTGCTGATGTCTGATTGTTGTTATCAGAATATTGTTGTTATCTGATTGTTGTTGCATGACTGCTGTTGTCTGATTTTTGTCATTAGATTATTGTTGTTGTCTGATTGTTGTTGTCTGACTGCTGATGTCTGATTGTTGTTATCAGAATATTGTTGTTATCTGATTGTTGTTGTATGATTTTTGTTGTCTGATTTTTGTTATCAGATTATTGTTGCTATCTGATTTTTGATGTGTCAGATTATCAGAATATTGTTGTTGTCCTATTGTCGTTGTCTAATTGTTGTTATCAGATTATTGTTGTTGTCTGTTGTTGTTGTCAGATAAGTGCTGTTGTCCTATTGTTGTTGTCTAATGGTTGTTTATCAGATTATTGTTGTTGTCTGATTGTTGTTGTCTGATTGTTGATGTCTGATTTTTGTTATTAGATTATTGTTGTTGTCTGATTGTTGTTGTCTGACTGCTGATGTCTGATTGTTGTTATCAGAATATTGTTGTTATCTGATTGTTGTAGTATGATTTTTGTTGTCTGATTTTTGTTATCAGATTATTGTTGCTATCTGATTTTTGATGTGTCTGATTATCAGAATATTGTTGTTGTCCTATTGTCGTTGTCTAATTGTTGTTATCAGATTAATGTTGTTGTTTGATTGTTGTTGTCAGATAAGTGCTCTTGTCCTATTGTTGTTGTCTAATGGTTGTTTATCAGATTATTGTTGTTGTCTGATTGTTGATGTCTGATTTTTGTTATTAGATTATTGTTGTTGTCTGATTGTTGTTGTCTGATTGTTGATGTCTGATTTTTGTTATTAGATTATTGTTGTTGTCTGATTGTTGTTGTCTGACTGCTGATGTCTGATTGTTGTTATCAGAATATTGTTGTTATCTGATTGTTGTTGCATGACTGCTGTTGTCTGATTTTTGTCATTAGATTATTGTTGTTGTCTGATTGTTGTTGTCTGACTGCTGATGTCTGATTGTTGTTATCAGAATATTGTTGTTATCTGATTGTTGTTGTATGATTTTTGTTGTCTGATTTTTGTTATCAGATTATTGTTGCTATCTGATTTTTGATGTGTCAGATTATCAGAATATTGTTGTTGTCCTATTGTCGTTGTCTAATTGTTGTTATCAGATTATTGTTGTTGTCTGTTGTTGTCTGTTGTTATCAGATAATTATTGCTATCTGATTTTTATTGTTGTCTGATTTTTATCAGAATATTCTTGTTGTCAGACTGTTGCTGTTGTTGTCACATTGTTGTTGTCCGATGATTGTTGTTGTCGTCTGATCGTTGTTGTCAGATGATTGTTGTTGTTGTCTGATTGTTGTTGTCTAATGATGGTATAGATTGGTTGACTTTTGCTGTGGTTTGTCTGGTTGTTGTCTAGTTGTTGCTGTGTGATTATCATTGTGTTGTTGTTGTTCTGTAAGGTTTATAATTGTTGTCCTATTGTTGTTTTCTGATTGTTATTGTTTTCTGATTGTTGTTGACTGGTTATTTTTTGTCTGATTGTTGTTGTTGTCTGAGTGTTTTTGTCAGATGATTGATGTTGTTGACTGACTGTTGTCAGATCATTGTTGTTGTTGTCTGATTGTGTCGTGCACTGACCATTGTTGTCCAAATGCTTATGATCATTGTTGTTGTTTGATTGTCATTGACTTGTTTTTGTTGTGTAAGTGTTGTGTTGTTATTGTTGTCAATTTTTTTTTGCTGGTTGTTGTTGGTGTATGATTGTTGTTATTATCTGATTATTGTTATTAGATAATTGTTGTTGTCTGATTGTTGTTTTTATCTGATTTTGTCTAATTGTTGTTGTCTGATTGTTGTTTTTATCTGTTGTTGTCTGATTGTTGTTTTTGTCTGATGTCTGATTGTTGTTGTCTGAGTTTTTTGTCTGATTGTTGTTTTTATCTGTTGTTGTCTGGTTGTTGTTTTTGTCTGATGCCTGATTGTTGTTGTTGTCTGATTGTTGTTTTCAGTTTATTGTTGTTCGCTGATCGTTATCTGATTTTTGTGTTTATCTGATATTGTATGATTGATTGTTGTTGTTGTCTGATTGTTGTTTTTGTCTGATGTCTACTTGTTGTAGTCTGATTTTTTGTTGTTGTCTGATTGTTGTTATCAGATTATTTGTATCTGATTGTTGTTGTCGTTTAATTTTTTTTGTTGCCAGATTCTTGTTGTCTGGTTGTTTTCATCAGGTAGTTGGTTGATTGTTGTTGTTGTGTGATTGTTTTTGTTGCCAGATTCTTGTTGTCTGGTTGTTTTCGTCAGGTAGTTGTTTGATTGTTGTTGTTGTGTGATTGTTTTTGTTGCCAGATTCTTGTTGTCTGGTTGTTGTTGTGTGATAGTTGTCTGATTGTGTTGTTTTCTGATTGTTGTTGTTGTTTTATTGTTTTGTTGTCTGATTGTTGTTTTCTTCCAGGTGTCTCGTCTGTGGTCCACCAGGTTCAGGCTCTCCAGCTGCTCTGCCTGTTGCTACCTGAAGCTCACAGAGACACACTCAAAGTAAACACACACAAACACTCACACACACACACACACACACTGTTTCAGCTGACAGGAAGTAGGCGGTGTTAAACCCATGTAGAAGAAATCACTGTATGTGATGTTTACTTTAATCAATCATTCATAAACAAAGAGTGTAGCTCACACTTCTCTGATCAAGCTTTCTGATTGGTCAGGTGTGGGATTTCATACAGGTAGATCCTGGTCATCATCTGCTCTGAGCAGGTCAGGTGTACAGTTACCATGGTGACATACCTACTAAAAAGTTAACCACCTTGATTATTCTGGTTCTGTTTCCATGGTTACAGGCACTACTGCTGTTTCTTCATAAAGTGGTCTCTCATCAGGACCAGAATAGGATGTCCCTGTGGAACGTCTCAATGGTAATGGCACCCAACTTGTTTTCCTGGCATCACCGTGGCAACAAGCTCTCTGTCACCAAGCATCCAGAGGAGATGGAAGAGGCAGTGGGAGGAGCTCACCTGGTCCGCCTGATGATCACGCACCAGGAGACTTTGTGGACTGTGAGTCAGAGGACATGCTCCTTTGCGGTGGCATCCTCCCTCCAGCTGTCTGTGACATCACTTCCTGTTCTCTCTGATAGGTCCCACACTTCCTGATGTCCCAGCTGAGACAAGTAAACCAGGCATCCAGTCAGAGACAGCTGGGCCTGAACAAGACCAAAAGACGCCTGCTGAGGAGGAAGAATGACAAAAACCACAAAGACCAGGTAAGACCCTGACCAGGTTAAACCCAGACCAGTTGAGACCAGAACCAGGTGAGACCAGGTGAGACCCAGTTAGACCGAGAATAGGTGAGATCAAGTGAGACCCAGACTGGGTAAGACCAGGTGAAACAAAGACAAGGAGCAGGTAAGACTGAAACCAAGTTCAAACCAGACCATGTGAGACCAAGACCAAGTGACATGAGGTGAGACACAGAACAGGTTGGGCCTAAGACAGATAAGACCAGGTAAGACCAAGACCTGGTGACACAAGGTTAGACCAAGACAAGAAGATACCAGATGGTATGATGATGACTGCATCTTTAAAAAGCTGGGTTGTTTCTTTGTAAGACTGCATCTTCTAGAGGCTGGATCTTATAAGCAGTGTCCTTCATAGGCTGCATACCTTGAGGGTTGGATCAGAAACTTTTGAGGGCTGACCTTCATAGGCTGCATCCTTTGATTACTGGGTTTTTCTTAGGCTTGGTTATTTAAAGATTTGGTCCTTTATGGTCTGTGACCTTAACTTGGACTTTTGTTGGCAGCATCCTTGAAGTTTGGGGCCTTTGTAGACTAAATCTTTTAAGGCTGCATACTTAATAGAGTGCATTCTTAAAAGATTTCATCCTTTGAAGGCTAGATCCTTAAAAGACTCTATTCTCTGTAGGCTGTATTATTTCAAGTTGGGTCATTCATAGACAAAATCCTTTATAGAGTGTATCCTTAAGATTGGGTCCATGGAAGGTTAGATCCTCAAAAGACTGGATCCTTTTATAGGCTCCATCCTTTAGAATTTGTTTCCTTTACAGACCAGATCCTTTAGAGGCTGGATCCTTAAAAGGTTGGGTCCTTAGAAGGCTAGATCCTTGAAAGGCTGCATTCTTTATCAACTACATCCCTAAAAGGTTTGGGTCCTTAGGCTAGATCCTCAAAGGTTGGGTCCTTAATAGGCTAGATCCTTAAAAGGTTGGGTCCTTAGTAGGCTAGATCCTTAAAAGGTTGGGTCCTTAGGCTAGATCCTTAAAAGGTTGGTCCTTAGGCTACATCCTTAAAAGGTTGAGTCCATAGGCTAGATCCTTAAAAGGTTGGGTCCGTAGGCTAGATCCTTAAAAGGTTGGGTCCTTAGTAGGCTAGATCCTTAAAAGACTGTATTCTTTATCAATTACATCCTTAAAAGGTTGGGTCCTTAGGCTAGATCCTTAGAAGACTGTTTTCTTCAAAGGCTGCATCCTTAAAAGGTTGGGTCCTTAGTAGTCTAGATCCTTAAAAGACTGCATTCTTCATCAACTACAACAACAACTTAAAAGGTTGGGTCCTTAGGCTAGATCCTTAGAAGACTTTTTTCTTCATAGGCTGCATCCTTAAAAGGTTGGGTCCTTAGTCTAAATCCTTAAAGGTTGGGTCCTTAATAGGCTAGATCCTTAAAAGGTTGGGTCCTTAGTAGGCTAGATCCTTAAAAGGTTGGGGCCTAAGGCTAGATCCTTAAAAGACTGCATTCTTTATCAACTACATCCTTAAAAGGTTGGGTCCTTAGGCTAGATCCTAAAAAGGTTGAGTCCATAGGCTAGATCCTTAAAAGGTTGGGTCCGTAGGCTAGATCCTTAAAAGGTTGGGTCCGTAGGCTAGATCCTTAAAAGGTTGGGTCCTTAGCAGGCTAGATCCTTAAAAGACTGCATTCTTTATCAACTACATCCTTAAAAGGTTGGGTCCTTAGGCTAGATCCTTAGAAGACTGTTTTCTTCAAAGGCTGCATCCTTAAAAGGTTGGGTCCTTAGGCTAGATCCTTAAAGGTTGGGTCCATAGGCTAGATCCTTTAAAGGTTGGTCCCTAGGCTAGATCCTTAAAAGATTGGGTCCTTAGGCTACATCCTTAAAATGTTGGTCCTTAGGCTAGATCCTTAAAAGGTTGGGTCCATTGGCTAGATCCTTAAACGGGTGGTCCTTAGGCTAGATCCTTAAAAGACTGCATTCTTTATCAACTACATCCTTGGTCCTTAGGCTAGATCCTTAAAAGGTTGGTCTTTAGGCTAAATCCTTAAAAGACTGCATTCTTTATCAACTACATCCTTAAAAGGTTGGTCCTTAGGCTAGATCCTTAAAAAGTTGGGTCCATTGGCTAGATCCTTTAAAAGTTGGTCCTTAGGCTAGATATTTAAAAGACTGCATTCTTTATCAACTACATCCTTAAAAGTTGGTCCTTAGGCTAGATCCTTAAAAGACTGCATTCTTTATCAACTACATCCTTAAAAGGTTGGTCCTTAGGCTAGATCCTTAAAAGGTTGGTCTTTAGGCTAGATCCTTAAAAGACTGCATTCTTTATCAACTAAATCCTTAAAAGGTTGGTCTTTAGGCTAGATCCTTAAAGGACTGCATTCTTTATCAACTACATCCTTAAAAGGTTGGTCTTTAGGCTAGATCCTTAAAGGACTGCATTCTTTATCAACTACATCCTTAAAAGGTTGGTCCTTAGGCTAGATCCTTAAAAGGTTGGTCTTTAGGCTAGATTCTTAAATGACTGCATTCTTTATCAACTACATCCTTAAAATGTTGGTCTTTAGGCTAGATCCTTAAAAGACTGCATTCTTTATCAACTACATCCTTAAAAGGTTGGTCTTTAGGCTAGATCCTTAAAGGACTGCATTCTTTATCAACTACATCCTTAAAAGGTTGGTCTTTAGGCTAGATCCTTAAAAGACTGCATTCTTTATCAACTAAATCCTTAAAAGGTTGGTCTTTAGGCTAGATCCTTAAAAGACTGCATTCTTTATCAACTACATCCTTAAAAGGTTGGTCCTTAGGCTAGATCCTTAAAAGACTGCATTCTTTATCAACTACATCCTTAAAAGGTTGGTCTTTAGGCTAGATCCTTAAAGGACTGCATTCTTTATCAACTACATCCTTAAAAGGTTGGGTCCTTAGGCTAGATCCTTAAAAGGTTGGGTCCTTAATAGGCTAGATCCTTGAAAGGGTTGGGTCCTTAGGCTAGATCCTTAAAAGGTTGGTCTTCAGGCTAGATCCTTAAAAGGTTGGGTCCTTGGGCTAGATCCTTAAAAGGTTGGGTCCATAGGTTAGATCCTTAAAAGGTTGGGTCCGTAGGCTAGATCCTTAAAAGGTTGGGTCCTTAGTAGTCTAGATCCTTAAAAGACTGCATTCTTTATCAACTACATCCTTAAAAGGTTGGGTCCTTAGGCTAGATTCTTAGAAGACTGTTTTCTTCATAGGCTGCATCCTTAAAAGGTTGGGTCCTAAGGCTAGATCCTTAAAAGGTTGGGTCCATAGGCTAGATCCTTTAAAGGTTGGTCCTTAGGCTAGATCCTTAAAAGGTTGGGTCCATTGGCTAGATCCTTAAAAGGGTGGTCCTTAGGCTAGATCCTTAAAAGACTGCATTCTTTATCGACTACATACTTAAAAGGGTGGTCCTTAGGCTGGATCCCTAAAAGGTTGGGTCCTTAGTAGTCTAGATCCTTAAAAGACTGTATTCTTTATCAACTACATCCTTAAATGGTTGGGTCCTTAGGCTAGATCCTTAGAAGACTGTTTTCTTCAAAGGCTGCATCCTTAAAAGGTTGGGTCCTTAGGCTAGATCCTTAAAAGGGTGGTCTTTAGGCTAGATCCTTAAAAGACTGCATTCTTTATCAACTACATCCTTAAAAGGTTGGTCCTTAGGCTAGATCCTTAAAAGACTGCATTCATTATCAATTACATCCTTAAAAGGTTGGTCCTTAGGCTAGATCCTTAAAAAGTTGGGTCCATTGGCTAGATCCTTTAAAGGTTGGTCCTTAGGCTAGATCCTAAAAAGGTTGATCCTTGGGCTAGATCCTTAAAATTTTGGGTCCATTGGCTAGATCCTTAAAAGGTTGGGTCCATAGGCTAGATCCTTTAAAAGTTGGTCCTTAGGCTAGATATTTAAAAGACTGCATTCTTTATCAACTACATCCTTAAAAGTTGGTCCTTAGGCTAGATCCTTAAAAGACTGCATTCTTTATCAACTACATCCTTAAAAGGTTGGTCCTTAGGCTAGATCCTTAAAAGGTTGGTCTTTAGGCTAGATTCTTAAATGACTGCATTCTTTATCAACTACATCCTTAAAATGTTGGTCTTTAGGCTAGATCCTTAAAGGACTGCATTCTTTATCAACTACATCCTTAAAAGGTTGGTCTTTAGGCTAGATCCTTAAAGGACTGCATTCTTTATCAACTACATCCTTAAAAGGTTGGTCTTTAGGCTAGATCCTTAAAAGACTGCATTCTTTATCAACTACATCCTTAAATGGTTGGGTCCTTAGGCTAGATCCTTAGAAGACTGTTTTCTTCAAAGGCTGCATCCTTAAAAGGTTGGGTCCTTAGGCTAGATCCTTAAAAGACTGCATTCATTATCAGTTACATCCTTAAAAGGTTGGTCTTTAGGCTAGATCCTTAAAAAACTGCATTCTTTATCAACTACATCCTTAAAAGGTTGGTCCTTAGGCTAGATCCTTAAAAGACTGCATTCATTATCAATTACATCCTTAAAAGGTTGGTCCTTAGGCTAGATCCTTAAAAGACTGCATTCATTATCAATTACATCCTTAAAAGGTTGGTCCTTAGGCTAGATCCTTAAAAGACTGCATTCATTATCAATTACATCCTTAAAAGGTTGGTCCTTAGGCTAGATCCTTAAAAAGTTGGGTCCATTGGCTAGATCCTTTAAAGGTTGGTCCTTAGGCTAGATCCTAAAAAGGTTGATCCTTGGGCTAGATCCTTAAAATTTTGGGTCCATTGGCTAGATCCTAAAAAGGTTGATCCTTGGGCTAGATCCTTAAAATTTTGGGTCCATTGGCTAGATCCTTAAAAGGTTGGGTCCATAGGCTAGATCCTTTAAAAGTTGGTCCTTAGGCCAGATATTTAAAAGACTGCATTCTTTATCAACTACATCCTTAAAAGTTGGTCCTTAGGCTAGATCCTTAAAAGACTGCATTCTTTATCAACTACATCCTTAAAAGGTTGGTCCTTAGGCTAGATCCTTAAAAGGTTGGTCTTTAGGCTAGATTCTTAAATGACTGCATTCTTTATCAACTACATCCTTAAAATGTTGGTCTTTAGGCTAGATCCTTAAAGGACTGCATTCTTTATCAACTACATCCTTAAAAGGTTGGTCTTTAGGCTAGATCCTTAAAAGACTGCATTCTTTATCAACTACATCCTTAAAAGGTTGGTCCTTAGGCTAGATCCTTAAAAGACTGCATTCATTATCAATTACATCCTTAAAAGGTTGGTCCTTAGGCTAGATCCTTAAAAAGTTGGGTCCATTGGCTAGATCCTTTAAAGGTTGGTCCTTAGGCTAGATCCTTAAAAGACTGCATTCTTTATCAACTACATCCTTAAAAGTTTGGGTCCTTAGGCTAGATCCTTTAAAGGTTGAGTCCTTCAATGTCTGGATCCTTTGAAGGCTGTAGGCTCAGAGTTGAAATACACTATAAGTAATGCTGCATTCGATTGTTCTCGGAACTCGGATAAATCTGACCTCCAAATCGGAAAAGTGCAACAGAATGGCCCTTGAGCTCGGGACTCTGACTCGGATTTCGGGCAGGATCCAAGCAGCCCGAGTCGGTTGGAATGACGTCATTGCAAAATGGCATTGCACACCGTGAGAGGTAAACAGAGTCACTTTCTCCTCAACTTTTACTTCTATATGTTGTCTAATTTTGCATTTGTGTTGCTAAAAGTGTAGGATTACTTTGTAGTGGCATTTCCATTCCCACTCTGTTAATCTGTGATTTAAAAAGCTCTGTGTGTATGTAGTAGGGATGAAAAAACACAGTAACGGTAACGTTACTGAAGTGTGTTCAAAATATTGTAGGCCCTACACTGAATATTGTTTTTCCCATATTTAAACTGCAGTAGCCTATAATTATAATGTTTAGCAATAATGTAGTTTTTATCTCCAGAAAATGGCAGTTTTGACACATGGAAGTAATAATAATTACTGCACTTATCTATCGTTAACGGTTTCTAACGTGTCTAACGGTAACACAGTCAGTTTGCTTTTACATTCATTTTGTTGTTGTTAACTCGTTGGTTAGTGCTTCTGTAAACACTTTCTGAATAAAAAGCATGCTGTGTATGTTGAAACAAGCATTCTCTAAAACGGATAAGGGGTATGAAAGGACAAGGCCAACATTTTACTGTATCTTGTACCACTGTTTTAAATGGTGTAGCACTTTAATCTGCACTTTTGCACTTTGAACTGCACTTCACCTGACTGAAACCGTGAATCTATGAAGCACTTTGAGTTCCATTTACTTGTATAAGAAGGTGCTATATAAATAAAAGTGATTTGATTGGATTTGATTTTGTTTTTTTTCTCTCTCTTTAAGTATTTTCAGACCACAACTCCAACCTGTATTTAGATGAAGAGAAGACCCAGCCATCCAACTGTGTGATGTACCAAGCAGCATCTGACCCTACCACCTATTACCTCCACTATGGGCTGAGATTTGTGCCTCTAGAAACTGAATTTGGATATGATATTGAATTTGAATAGCATAATTTGACTTTTAATTTAATGTTTTGAAACTGAATTTATTTTCTTTGAAACGGAATTAATTTGCTTTGAAATTGTATTTTAATCACTTGAGCATTCAACTCTATATATTCCTTAAATTCAAAAATAAAAAATTCAATTTCAGTTCATTCAATTCAAATTCAGCGCTACAATTCTATTTCAGTTCAGCGTGGCGCCCACAGACTGTAGAAAGAATTGGACAAACCCCGTGTCATGTCAGTCGTCTGCTTACAATAGGCGGACTCAAACGGCTCTTGAAGCCAATCCGCAGAGGCTTCCATATCAAAATCGTGGTCTCAACCGAACTTTGGATCAACCTAATGTCCCGCCCACTAAGTGTGACTTCCTGTCAGCTAGCTAGCTAGTATTCTGCTTGACAGAAAGGAAGCCTCTGCCTGCCGAGCTATCTGTCAATCAAATGAGACGCGCCAATCAGCTTTCATCCTAAATATAATCCAAACAATCGTGGTTCAAAAAAATTCACCCCCCGTACAATGGGAGCACAATAAGACACTAGCTAATGAGACACGTTTGGTGTTTGAACTAGGCTGTAAACCAGTTTATTTCTACTGTAAAACCCGGCTGTTTAACATGTCCAGACCGGACAAGTTGACTGAAGATTGCTGCTTGGTGGCACACCGTTTGCGTCATCTACTTCCATGAGGAAGAGTAATCGAGCACAGATTCTCGTATACGTTGTGGAAAAGGCAACAGCTCCACTCAGTTCTTCTTCTTGTATTTTCAGCAGTCCCTCTCAGTTAATAATCAGGTTTGTTTTAAACTTCAAATTATTCATATTTATCATCGTTTACAGGGAAAAAAAACGCAATGTAAGTCCTAACATTACTGTAGCTATTAGAGCTAGCTACTAACATTTTCATGTTTTTAACCCTGTAGCAGGATTTTCTTTAAATGTAAAGTGAGTTACAAATAAAATTTATTATTATTATTATTATTAATATGGTTCTGCATAGCTTCAGCCAATCTGACAGGGATAGCTGGCTTACAGTATTTTCCTCCTGCACATGTAAAGCCCAGCTATTGAAGTAGAAGGGGAGGGTGGTGGAAGTAGTTCCTCTAAAACAGCCAACTTACCTTAACGCCACTTGAAATAGTTATTATTCTGCTATTCTGTGCTCCGTGTATGAATGAGGCTTTTAAATAATGACGAAGCGTAACGAGCGAGGAACGCCACGCCAGAGGAGACTGTTCGGTAGTTTATTGATCACAGAGAGAAAACTTTTATGAAATTAAGTCAAGTGAGCAGATTGTCGGCAAAACTCCCTCTCACTGATGTGAAACCCTGCGCTGTCAGACAGCCATTCCCCCTGTTCACGCTTACCTGTCAGTAACAGGTGCACTGCCGCTGTCAGACAGCCTGTCTGTCCCGTTTCCAAGGAAACGAGTGACAGAGAGGAAACGAGCGAGAAAGATTTCAGTACAAGATTGTGGTAACCGCGCATAAAACGTTCAATTCCCAAAAACCTGCTGCTCATATTGTGCCATCACACTCAAAAATCACTATTAGTAATTTTGCACGAAAGGAAACGGGACAGACTGGCTGTCCGACAGCTGCAGTAGCACCTGTTACTGGACAGGTGAGCATGAACCAGGGGAATGACTGACAGCTGCAGTAGCACCTGTTACTGGACAGGTGAGCATGAACCAGGGGAATGACTGTCCGATAGCGCAGACTGACTGAAGCTACACTGAACCGTTAACTCGCTCCAATAGCTACAGTAATGTTAGGACTTGCATGGTGTTTTATCCCTGTTAATGGCAAAAAATAAGAATAATTTTAAGTTTAAAACAAACCTGATTATTGCGCCCCTGGTCTTGAGACATCATGGAAAAGACGCCAGCTCCACTCAGTTCTTGTATTTTATTTTCAGCAGTCCTTCTCAGTTGAGAGCTATCTGTGCTCGATTACTCTTCCTCACGTAAGTGGATGACGTAAACGGTGCGCCACGCTGAACTGAAATGGAATTGTAGAACTGAATTTGAATTTTGAATTTAAGGAATATATGGAGTTGAATGCTCAAGTGATTAAAATACAATTTCAAAGAAAATAAATTCAATTCAAAGAAAATAAATTCAGCTTCAAGAAAATAAATTAAAATTCAAATCATGCTATTCAAATTCAATATCATTATTCAAATTCAGTTTCTAGGGGCACAAATCTCAGCCCATACTGACCAGCAGCTCACAATCAAGATTGAAATCATGTCACTTGGTGAGTGAAATATTGATTATACTGTTTCACTGTAGACGTGAGGTAGCTGCAGGTCCTCCAGGTCTCTTCTGAGAGGGACCAGCTACTATGAAAAGTGGTGGAAAAAATTCCCGAAGTGGGTGTCTTTGCTATTATGTTTTCATTCATGTTTATAATCGTGCATTTAGAGCTGCAACTAAGGATTGTTTTCACAATTGATTCATCCGTCTATTATTTTTTCGATTAATCGCTTTGTTGTTTGGTCCATATAGTGGCAGAAAAAGTTTTAAAAAATGCTGATCAGTGTTTCCCAAAGTCAAAGATGACATCCTCAAATGTTTTGTTTTGTCCACAACTCAAATATATTCAGTTTACTGACAAAAAGAGGTAAAGAAACCAGGGAATATTCACATCTAAGAACATGAAAGCAGAGATTTTTTTGTATTTTTTTCTCAAAAATGACTCAAACCAATTAATCGATTTTTTTTTAAAAACCACACAAACAGCCGGAGATTAATTTAATAATCGGTTAGTCGTCCATTAAGCGGTTAATTGTTGCAGCTCTATTATAGCATTTTTATGTGTCAACGCACAGATTAATAACAAAAGCAGCTAAGAAGTTTAACTGAACTGAATCAGTGCCATCACCTTCATCTGTTTACATGTTTAGGGCTGATGACAAAGAGGGAGCCGAACCCATGGAAGATGAAGAGGGAGAGGAGAAGCCTGCCACAGCCTGCTCCACCTCACAGTGAATGCTTCACTAAAGACCAGACTTTGTTCATCATCGATTTGATGAGAAACAAGCTGGAAGAGGACGGAGGTGAGCTGCCCAAAACGTTGAGAGAATTGAACGCCAGGGTGAAGGCGGGAAAGGGATCAAAAAACTTGTGGAAGGAGATGGCTGCCAAGCTGACAGCCCACTTTAAAGTGATTTTTGACCCTGACAGAGTGGACCAGAAACGGGGAACGCTTGAGGAAGCGTACAAGAAAATTAAAGATACCAACCACACCACAGGAAAGGGGGCACTGCGCTTTCAATTTTACAACGACATGGAGCAACTTCTGGGAGGGCACCATGATACTGAGTTTCCAGTGGTGGGCGCTCTGATGGCTTGGACATTGACCCACAGCAGCCTTCTGCCAGCCTTTCCTCAGGGTCAGCCAGTCGTTCCTCAGGCCCTCCATGTCGTCCCCGTCGCCAAGAGGAAAGTAGCCTCTTGGGATTTCTTCGTGAATCTGAGGCTGCATCCCAGCGCAGACATGAGGAGATGCTGAACCACATGAAAGCCTCCCGGCCTTCGTTTGAGAAGAATTAGTTACCCAAAGAAGAACGTTCAATTGTTTGCACTGCATTGTGTGCCCTGTTTTTGTTTTCTGGTACATGTTATTGATATTTTAATGTGGTGTTTCCTGTACCTACTGTTGGTATTAATATGAGATAAAAGGAGATTATATATATTTGATATTTATATCACTCTTGTTTCATACTTTTGTATGCACTTAAGCGCTTTATTTTTTCAAAGTCAATGTCAAAGTTAAGCACAGTCAAACACTTAATGTTTGCAATGACAGTACATGTGCTTTCATATTTGTTAAATAAAATGTCAAACTTCAACAACAGTGGAACTTCTACTGGTCATTAATGCGATGAATGCATGGATACTGAAGATGCACAACATGTTGGATGTTTTTCACATAAAGCTAAAAGCTTATTGTGAGATTAGAAGAGAACATACTGGTAAAACCATTCATTGACAGATTCAAAGCAAAAACAAAACATGTCTAGCTGCCATCACCATCTAGTCGTGCAGTCTATTCATTTTCATCACCCCGTCTTGGGAAGCCCTGTGGATGCTCTTCGCACACACCTGCGGGGTCTGTGCACATACTGTGTAGGATGCAAGCTGACATAATTGTCAGTACAACAATGTCCACTCCCCTCCACTGACTATCCATCCTGCCAAAGGTCTGCTCCATAATCCCTCTGCCCCGGCTTATTTGTAGCTTTCTTGCCTGTTCCTCTGCTGACAGGGCTCCGTTGTCGCGTTTTGGTGTAACCACAAAAGGGTAGGCATTCCCACAGTTAGCACTATCCCCCAACAGCTGGTATTCTCCCATCTTGTCCTCCCAGGTGCTGTAAAATGTGGACGAGCGCAGCATCCGTGCATCGTGCACCCTCCCTGGTGGTCCCACAAAAATGTCCTCAAACTTTCCCCTCTGGCTCACTATCCCCTGAAGGAGAACAGAGTACAAACCTTTCCAGTTCAGGTAGTAGCCGCCTCTGATGATGGGCCTCTGGATTTTGATATGGCATCCATCAGTGGCACCTATGATGCCGCTGGCCACGCTCTGTAGGCCAGGAGATGAAGGAGGAAGTTCCAGAATGGCATGGTGAGCTGTCGACTGCGAGACGTTGAATTTATCTGATAGCTCTCGAAGAGTTTTGGTTGCCTATATACCAAAGAAACATGGCGAGCTTCTGGTGAAGGGGAACCTCTGGTCTGCCTCCAACATGAAGGGCCTGGATGTGTTGGCAGAAAATCAGATTGCGCCCATGTCAGCGAAATGTGTGCTAATCTGTCTGCAGAAGTATTTCCCATTCTGTCCCCGTCTTTAAAGTGGACTTTCTGATGGATCAACCATCCATCAGACTAGTGATGCACGATAACTATTTTTTTGAACCGATACCGATAACCGATAAATTCCTACTCCTGATGGCCGATAAACGATAATAACCGATATATTTTTTCAATTGTTGATTTAACAAAAGAAGTTTATTTGATGTGTTTATGCACATCTGGGGGTAAGAAGGGGTTAATATGTAGTGAGCAAAGATATTTATAACCAATTTTAACTAATATCACTCGTGTTTTTCAAAAAACAAAGAATCATTCTGACTTTATAACTGTTGTTACAGTTAACTTTTTTTAGTTAAACATTTGTGTACCAAGTACAACAAACACAAACAACTGACAGACGGTTTTCCCCCATAAAACCAAATGATAACAGGCTGCTATGCTTAACAAATGGAGATATTTGGGGGTCTGGGTTTTTTTGTTTGTTTGTTTTTGCTTAAGCTGATGTTTTACATAAAGATTAAAATATGCACTGACATAAGTCATATCAGAGATAGTTAGGAATTTAAAGTCCACCGTGGTCTGTGGCTAAACTTCTGTTCATAACGTGGATCGACTGAATGAAACCACATCAAACAGAGCAGGCAGGTACACGTCTATGAAAGTAGCGATGGATCAGGAGACTGTCACACTGATTTTGTTATTATAACGTTGCACCTTTTGGCTCTGGCAAGCTTTCTGCAGTTTTCAATGCCTGCTAACGCCCGCGGCTGAGGCTAGTGACTGCTGCCGCTTCGTTTTAACGTCATTAGGATGATGACTCTTAAGTGACTTATAAGATCTGTCGAGGACTTCTTTCTACTCTTTGCTTTCTACTTGTACTGCGGCGCCACCTGCTGTTTCGGAATGTGTAGTCTCATGAGAAAGAAAACAAATGCCAGCACAAAAATATAAATGTTATCGGGCTCGTCTGTAATGATATCAGACCGATAAGAATGACGTAATAATATCGTAATAATTTGTGACAACAGCAAAGCTTACCTGTAGACGTATATTTATTTATTTAGGCTGTTTGTTTTACAACCTAGATGTTAAGCCAGGTCTGTTATGTTTACCATAACAACCTTATCCAGAATATAACCTGCTCTGGAGCAGGTTAGCTGTTCAGAGTAAGTTACCATGGTGATTTACCCCGGTAAGACGTGAACCAGCGTCGTAGGATGGAATCCCCAGGGTTAACCCTGAAGTTACATGGATATTAAATGGATATAAAGAGATATAAAGAGAAAATCCAGCTTAGTACAGGCCTCTGCACAGCTCACTTTGATGCCCATATAAGTTCAATGACACGTGCAGGACTCCCCTCGCTGGTGCGTTCTAGTCGTACTTACAGCATTTGACATTTCTCTTTCTCTCTCCCTCAAGTAGCTAATATATTTACCCAGCAGGAATTTTTGAAAAACATCCAAACAAACATCGGCTTACTGCGGCCAGCCATGTTTTTCAAGCTTACGCAATGAAACGCATTTACCTCGGAAGTTGGAATTTCCGACCCAGATCTTTCCGAGTTCCGGGTACAATCGAACGCAGCATTAGACCAGGTCAAACAGACACCAGGTGAGATGTTTCTGTGTATTAGTGACGTGGGAACTGAATAAATGGACCAGACTGTTGTCAGACCCCCTAACCTGGAGACATTCGTTCTTGGACCGTATCAGGATGGTACGCTGTGAATCATGTCATTGTGTGTTTGTGTAGATCACAGAGTTGTGTGAAGATGTTATCCGGGTGCATGCCCCCCTACACACCAAGGTTTCCATGGCGATACAGCTGGATGGACAGATGACGGCCAGAGATGTTGCTGCCCGCTTCGAGTGTAACAACAGGTAAAACGAGCGCTCTAAGACAGCAGAAATATGAGAACCAGAAGTGATCTCTTCATCATGTCCCCTCTCTCTCTCAGCTCACCTGGTCAGCACCTGTATGAAGTGGGAGGGAACATCAGTGAGTGATCGCACTAAAAACAACAGCAGAAGCTGTTTCAAATCTTTATCTAAATACTGCTGCATATTAAAACCCACCTCTCCCTCTCAGATGAGCGTCGCCTCCATCCTGACTGCCTGCTATTGGATGTTTACCGAGTAAATCCTCACTGTGATTGGCTGATTAAACCCTGACACGTGGACTAACAACCAGAGTGATGACATCACTTCCTGACATCAGATAAACATCAGTATTTCATTTTATTAAACATGTTAATAAACTTTTTGTAATCTTTATAAATCAGTTGTAATAAAATGTTGTCTTTGTTGTTGACAATGTGTAAAAACAGATTAAAAACACAGATGCTGCAGATGTTGGTCTCCCCCTGCTGGTCACACTTTATACCTACACACTTGTTTTAAACCCACACAGACATGTTCATTTATTAGGGGTTGTAGATCTCTGCTGTAGATGACAACAGTTGGTTTAATCAACCTTGTTTAAAGAAAAACACGATTTACTTACTAGTTAAGGGATTCCAAAAAAGTTGGGGCGCTGTGTAAAGAACAGAAGTCAGTGATGGTCAAATCTCATAAACTCATATTTGATTCACACTAGAACAGAAACAACAGATCAGATGTTAAACTGATGGGACTTTTCCATTTCATGGCATTTTCGTGGTTTGACTCGGCACGGCAGCCCAGCACAGCAGGGGGTTTGCTTTTCCGCCACAACTGAGCTACCCGTTTGAGGGCGTGTCTAGAACTGATGACGCAGTGATTTGAGCCCTCCTCCACCTCTCTACACTGTCTGGTCTGAATGCTACATCCTGTGCCTCATTTTGAGCAGAGCTCACTTTGAATTTAATGGCAGCAACACATTTCAAAAAAGTAGGGACAGGGCCATATTTACCAGTGTGTAGCATCCCCTCTTCTTCTAAACAACAGTCTGCAAATGTCTGGGAAGTGAGGAGACCAGCTGATGGGAGAGGAATGTTGTCCCATTCTTTCTTATCTGCTCAACAGTCCTGGGTCTTCTTCCTTTTCTGAGTCCCCAAATGTTTTCTATTGGTGAAAGGTCTGGACTGCAGGCAGACCAGTTCAGAACCTGGACTCTTCTCCTCTGAAGCCATGCTGTTGTGATGGATGTGGTCTGTGGTTTAGCATGGTCTTGCTGACAGAGACGTTGTCTGGATGGGAGCAGATGTGTCTCTAAAAGCTCTCTCTACTGTCCAGCATTGATAGTTCCTTTCCAGATGTTAGAGCTGCCCACGCCATAGGCACTAATGCAACCCCATACCATCAGAGATGCAGGATTTAGACCTGAGCCAGGAGAACCAGCTGGATGCTCCCTCTCCCCTTTAGTCAACAGGACACGGCATCTGTGGTTTCCTCTGACCACAGAACAGTTTTCCATGTTTACTCTGACCACAGAACAGTTTTCCATGTTTACTCTGACCACAGAACAGTTTTCCATGTTTCCTCTGACCACAGAACAGTTTTCCATGTTTCCTCTGACCACAGAACAGTTCTCCATGTTTCCTCTGACCACAGAACAGTTTTCCATGTTTCCGCTGACCACAGAACAGTTTTCCATGTTTCTTCTGACCATGTAAATGAGCTTTGGTCCAGAGAAGACAGAGGTGTTTCTGGATCCTGTTCACATATGGCTTCTTCTCTCCATGATCCAGCTTTAACTGTCATTGGTGGATGGCACAGCCAACTGTGTTGACAGACAATGATTTCTGGAATCATGGCTGTTTTTAATACAGTGGCCCCTGAGGGCCCCTTCAGCCTTGTCCCTTGCTCTCAGAGATTTCTCCAGATTCTCTGAGTCTGTTGTTGATATTGTGGACTGTAGATGGAGGGAGATTTAAAGTCTTAGCTATTTTACATTGATGAACATTTTTCTGAAATTGTTTTTAGACTCAGTTTTCCAGATTGGTGAACCTCTGCCCATTTTTACTTCTGCCTCTCTAAAATGATCCTTTTATACCCAGTCATGTTACTGACCTGTTGACAATTAACCCAAGTAGTTTCAAAATACTCTTCCAGCTGTTTTTGATCAGCACCACATACTTTTCTAGCCTTTTGTTGCTCTGTCCCTACTTTTTTGAAACATAACGCTACCATCAAATTCAAAATGAGGTAATATTCTTCCTGTAATGGTAAAATGTCTCCATTTCAACATCTAATATGTTGTTTCTGTTCTACTGTAAATCAAATATGGGTTTATGAGATTTGACAATCATTGACTTCTGGTTTTATCTACATTTTACACGGTGTACCAGCTTTTTTGGAAATGGGGTTGTACAGTACCCACAATCCAAGACTGTTACAGTGTTGTCTCTGACTGTTGGACTTTACTGTTGCCATGGAAACGTGGTCCATCTCCGTTCATTTCTGTTACATTAATATAAACATTTAAGGTGTCCCTGTTTAGTATCTTACAGTCGGGAGTGTCCTCTCTGGGCCCCCGTAGACACATAACCATAAAATACATCAGACAGAGATTAAAAATGGCCGCTCTGCTCATGAAACTGAACAGAACAGGTTTATTTCATCACAAATGTTTTCTGTACACGGTTTGGTCCGGACCATAAAAAAGCTCCGGTTCATTTACAAAGACGTTATTTACATCAGACACAAAGCCTGGGGGAGGTCGGCCAAGGTCAACATGTCACAGCATGATCACATGATCAATGAGGTCATCAGTTCATGATTCAGAGCAGAACAAGCTTCTTTTACATCCTGATCAAATCAAAAGGAGAAAAAGTTAACTCTAAATACAGACACGCGGTGAGGAGCAGCAGGAGGAGGAGGAGGAGGAGGAGGAGGAGGAGCTGTTAGGAGCAGCTGATGGCATCCAGATGTTGCTCCTCAGCAGCCATGGCGGCGGCCTGCAGCGTTTCTGTGTCGCTCTGCAGAGGGTTTAGCTGCTTCCTCTCACTGTGCATGTTGTTCTCATGACGCTTCAGATCAGACGCCTGAAAACAAAGAAGAGCAGCGGTGAAGGAGCAGAGCAGCAGCAGGAAGGTAAATGTGGGTTTATGCCCACTTTCATGTAAGCAAGATAAATGAGAGTAACCAGTGTTTATGTACTAAACCGCTCAAGCTCTGCCAGGCTGCACAGGGAACAGCCCTTTTCAAGTCCAGACACTAATCCTCTAGAGGATTGAGGTCTGGACTTTGACTTGGCCACTCCAGAACATTCCTCTTGTTGTCCTTAAACCATTTATGTGTAGCTTTCTCTGGATGCTTCGGCTCATTGTCTGACTGGAAAATAACACGATGCTGCTGAAAAGCATCCCCACAGCATGATGCTGCTGAGAAGCATCCCCACAGCATGATGCTGCTGAGAAGCATCCCCACAGCATGATGCTGCTGAGAAGCATCCCCACAGCATGATGCTGCTGAGAAGCATCCCCACAGCATGATGCTGCCACCATGTCAGGTAAATCAGTTAAACAGTGAAAAAAGTAACTGTTTTCTAAAGTGTAAGGATTGTACTCAGCACATGTATGCTGATGAGAACTGCAGAATACAGGTCCATTTAGAGCTGTAAAGTACTAACATTCCTCCGTCCCCCACTTCCTGATCCCCAATGGACATTCAGGATCACATGACTGCAAACAACCTATAGCAGTTAACTGTGGAGCAGGTGCTGTGTGCACAAATGGTAACAATGAGTGAACTGTCAGTAGGACAGAGCTCTTAGTCTGTGCTAACTTCTGATTAAAGATTAATTTCATTAATCATTTTCATTAATATCATAGCTGCTGCAAATCGTCACTGACTGTAGAAAATTCACATTCTGTGCCTCTCCACTCTTCAAGGTCCCAGAGTCTGGAGGAAGAGTGTAGAGGACCAGAATCCACGTTGCGTGAAGTCCAGTGTGAAGTTTCCACTGTCAGTGATGATTTGGGCTGCCATGGCATCTGCTGGTGTTGGTCCACTGTGTTTTCTGAAGTCCACAGTCAACGCAGCCATCTACCGGGACATTTTAGAGACCTTCATGCTTCCTTCTGCTGACAAGCTTCATGGAGATGCTGATTTAATTTTCCAGCAGGACTTGGCACCTGCCCACACTGCCAAAGGTACCAAAAGCTGCTTCAATGACCATGGAATTTGACTATTGTTATTGTTATTGACATGACTATTGAATTCCCCTTTGGGGATAAATAAAGTTCTTGTATTGTTTGGTGTTACTGTGCTTGATTTTGACCTGAACCCCATAGAGAATCTGTGGAAGATGAGAGACACCAGACCCAACAATGCAGACGACCTGAAGGCCGCTATCAAAGCAACCTGGGCTTCATTACACCAGAGCAGTGCCACAGGCTGATCGCCTCCATGCCACGCCACATTGATGCAGTAATTCATGCAAAAGGAGGTCCAACCAAGTATTGAAGGCATAGAAATGAACATACTTTTCAGAAGCCTGACATTTCTGTTTAAAATATCCTTTTTTTATTGATCTTATGTAATATTCAAATTTTTTGAGACACTGAATTTGGGGTTTTCTTATCTGTAAGTCATAATCATCTGCATTTCAAGAAAAAAAGGCTTGAAATATTTCACTCTATGTGTAATAAATCTATATAATATAGGGGTTTACCTTTCAGACAAGAGTGACGAAAAACATTGAACTTTTTCATAATATTCTAATTTTCTGAGATGCACCTGTAGATCAATACAGCCACACACTGCAGAAACTTTACGTTTATTGTTAGGGTAAAGATTTTGATGACAGATTTTTTTTTGTTTAAATTACCATTTAACTCCAATAGTACTAATGTTATCATTACACAGATATATTTATTTATTTAATGTTTATTTGTATACTGATGAAGCAAGTAAACCGTTGCCACACACTACAGCATTTGTAGCTGTAGAGAAAAAAAGAGGGATTTATTTGTTTACATTAGCATTATAAACATCAGACCCCAGTGAGATAGTACAACATGGACCAGACTCTAACAGCGTTTAATGAATGTCCAATAATGTTAAGAACAGTTTACTATTACACTGAGTATCAGTAAATATATAAGGGGTGTCCAAGCTGTGGGCTGCGGGCCAACTTGGTCATTTTGAATTGGCCTGCAAGAAAAACATTAAAAAGGCCCACATAAGAACACAACACTTGTATATTATTCTGTTTCTTAGTTTGACTAGGATTAACAATATTGGGGTTTATACAATATGGAGATATTTACAAATCAAATTTAGCCAAAACTAATACCAATATATAAATAGACCTAACACAATGTGGAGATGAACCATCAGCGTCCCTCTTCTCTGCTGCACCCAGACGTTGCGTTAACCAAATATTCTGTCATTGATGGATTTTTTTGAAGGATGACGGGGAATTTTGAAGGCTCTCCGTCATTTTGATGCACTAGAATGATGAGGATGAGCGTGCCTTTCAGCGCGCACACACACAGACAGATGCACAACACTGAGAGGTTGCTGAAGGTGTCTCAATACACAGGTCAGCATGCAGTGTTAAGGCTTGTGCATAATGAATCTGTTTCATATTGTTCTAATCATGTCTGCACACTGATGCCGAAATTGTTGTTTTATTTTCCGGGTTTTTTTCGGAACAGGTTCGAATTTATGCGAAATTATGTGTCCAAGGTGACCGGTGATTCAAAACAGTTCCTGCTGCTTCCACCTCGCTTGCTCAGTACCGAAACTTCACTTTAAACACTACAGTTTGATCATTTATCATGTGGACATCAACCATGAAAATATAACAGAGAGATGGTGAATGATGATTCAGATCAGCGCCTGTTGCTTTTTTCTTTCTTGCTCGCTCACCACCGCCTGACCCTCTCCCTCTTTCTCTCTCTCTGAAAACATCACTTTGAGCACCGTAGTTTTCCCGTGTATTATGTGGATATCAACTAGGGAAATATAACAGGTAAAGGCATATTTTTGTATCCTACTCACAGATCATAACAGAGACAGAATTAAAAAGTTGATCTTCATCTCTCCAGCTTGTCTCAGCGCTATGAGGCATGAGTGTGTGCTGTATGAAGCCCTCTGTCAGGGTGGATCCAGATGGATTTTAATGAAGTGACAGAGACACAGGCTCGCAGTACGAAACTATTTGCCACATTCTACAAATTTTCGCCGTCAAGGCCAAAAACACCTGACTCAGTGTGCAAGGTCAGAGTGCATGACGTTTTTTTCAGATTAGACTCCTGTGGAGCAGACAAATGCGCACAGCTCCACAGTGCAGCCTTTTAACAACTTATCAGCTATGGTTGTCAAACTACAACAAATTGACATTAAAAATATCCTCAAAACTGCATGATATCTTAAATGGCGCAGTTCATAGCTGATTGCTTAAAGACAGGGATTGTTGCTCCACCATCACTGCAAAAATGATGAGAAGTAAACGCTGCTGCTGTGTTCATCTTTCTCTCAGTGCCCTTTAAAAATGCAGAACCTCATTGATTGTTTTTGGAATATAAGTTTAGCAATGGTGTGTCATGAATTAAACACTAGAAATAAAGTCATATTGAATTATATCATATTACAGATATTAAAGAGAAAATTATAATGACAGATTGTAAAATGGCATGACGGAATTTTTACGACCCTTTCCGTCAAAATGACGGACAACAAAAAAGTCCAACGCAACCTCTGGCTGCACCCCAAGGTTGTAAACAACGATTGGCTGTTGGCTTTGTTGGACATTAAATGAAAGCTGTTATTTAGGCGGTGTTGGTTTTGTATTTCAAGTACATTCTTTTACTAAGCATATATTTTGTTTGCCAGCCAGCATGGCTTGGACAGAGAACCAAGATGGGTCGCTCTCATCAGTTACCCTGATCTCAGTATGAATCAGAGGAATTCTGATTATGATTTCTGACAGAGTAGAGCAGCCGTGAATCATTACCTTGGCGAAGGCCTTGGTGCAGGACGGACAGACGAACGGTTTCTCTCCTCGATGTCTGCGCTCGTGATCCTTCAAGTGAGACTTATGTTTAAACGCCTACAGACAGACGGGAGAGAGAGAGAAACAGGTAAAAGCAAGTCAATGTTGATTTATAGAGCACATTTAAGAATATCATACAATGACCAAAGAGCTGTACAACCAAGAGACAAAACACAGAGGTAAGGGAACACCAAACATAAAATAATTTAAAGGAGAATAAAGTAGTGAGAATTATTAGGAACAATTAAAAAAACTTTAAATACATAAGAGATAAGAGACTGTCCACTCCATATAAAATATAAACTAAAGGGAGAAGTGGGAGGGGATATGGTTAATTAGACATTAAGGCCAATTCAAAGAGACAGACTTCAAAATGTGGATGGACTGGGCAGATCCTGTGTGGATGGGGAGATTGTTCTAGAACTCAGGAGCATCCACTGCAAAGGTGAGCAGGGTGAGAAGACAGACAGGTGAGCTGACCTTGTCACACATCTGGCAGGCAAACGGCCTCTCGTTGCTGTGAACCCGTTCATGTTTTTTCAAGTCTGGAGCTCGAATGAACGATTTCCCACAAACGTCACAGCGGTAGGGTTTGAAGCCCGTGTGGATCTTTAGATGTTCTGAAACACACAAGAGGGGGGTGGAGCCAACAGGTGAGGGCATTCCATCAGTGAATGAAGTCATTAGATCATATATCACACCGAAAACCTTATGACATGTTAGCCCAGGTGTGACCTCACCTTTCAGGTGAGCATGTGTGGTGAAAGCTTTGGAGCAAATCTCACAGGCGAATGGACGCTCAGCAGAGTGAAGCTTCTCGTGTTTCCTACAGTTAAAGAGAACAGGTGAGATGACATATTTAACAGTTAAACAGGTGCACCTAGGATTGAATATTTTATAGGCATCATCTTCAAAGGCAGAGGACACGATGCTTCCAGAGCTTTAAAGGATGACACCATCTTCAAAGGCAGAGGACACGATGCTTCCAGAGCTTTAAAGGATGACATCATCTTTAAAGGCAGAGGACACGATGCTTCCAGAGCTTTAAAGGATGACATCATCTTCAAAGGCAGAGGACACGATGCTTCCAGAGCTTTAAAGGATGACACCATCTTCAAAGGCAGAGGACACGATGCTTCCAGAGCTCTAAAGGATGACATCATCTTCAAAGGCAGAGGACACGATGCTTCCAGAGCTTTAAAGGATGACATCATCTTCAAAGGCAGAGGACACGATGCTTCCAGAGCTCTAAAGGATGACATCATCTTCAAAGGCAGAGGACACGATGCTTCCAGAGCTTTAAAGGATGACATCATCTTCAAAGGCAGAGGACACGATGCTTCCAGAGCTTTAAAGGATGACATCATCTTCAAAGGCAGAGGACACGATGCTTCCAGAGCTTTAAAGGATGACATCATCTTCAAAGGCAGAGGACACGATGCTTCCAGAGCTTTAAAGGATGACATCATCTTCAAAGGCAGAGGACACGATGCTTCCAGAGCTTTAAAGGATGACATCATCTTCAAAGGCAGAGGACACGATGCTTCCAGAGCTTTAAAGGATGACATCATCTTCAAAGGCAGAGGACACGATGCTTCCAGAGCTTTAAAGGATGACATCATCTTCAAAGGCAGAGGACACGATGCTTCCAGAGCTTTAAAGGATGACATCATCTTCAAAGGCAGAGGACACGATGCTTCCAGAGCTTTAAAGGATGACACCATCTTCAAAGGCAGAGGACACGATGCTTCCAGAGCTTTAAAGGATGACACCATCTTCAAAGGCAGAGGACACGATGCTTCCAGAGCTTTTAAGGATGACATCATCTTCAAAGGCAAGCATGGAATACTTTCAGAGCATTCAACAAAAGGAGACGATTATTGGTTTATCTGTGTATGAGACAGAGTGATGGCATGTCATTCACCAACAACCAGTTCTACAAGCTGACTTTTGAACATGGATGACAGGAACTGTCTCTCATTTGAGAGTCAGTTTCCTTCTTTCTTTTTTGTAGTTTTTGTTCCACATTTAAAAAGCCAAACTGGTTCCAAATGAACAGCCATTAAGGGGCCTAAAGACTGGTGTTAAAGGCACACTCACACTAGGCCATCCGTACCATGCCTGGGCCCATTTCAGTCTTAAGTCCGGTATGTTTGGCCAGTGTGAGTGCAACCGTTCTTTGCTTTGGCACTTCACGCTTCACGGCCCTGGGCACAGGAGGACGAGGTGGGCCTAGGCACGGCAAGGATGCAAATGAAAAAGCATAAGCGCGGGAATGTGACGTAACATGAAGTAACAACAGAGGGACCTGGTTGACAGCACAGAGTGCCAAATACATGGACAAGTGTGTGCGCAGGGGTTACTCTCACGGCTGATTTAACCTTATTAAAAAATTATAATTATTATACTATCGTTCACTGAATCAACTTACCTTTTATTCTATTTCATGTTATCAAGAAGTGAAATTGTGGTCTTGGCCGCTGACGTTTGAATGAACATCGTTTATTAATCCTGTGGCATTTTCACTTCCAGCCCTCATCAGATGGTCAAAATTGCTTTTGTTGCGGTAATAATAATAAAAAAAAATGTAACCTTTTTAATCCTGCTCTGAATACAGGCTGTCCTATGACATGAGAGCTTGTTTGGTGTTGCACTGAAAGGCATCCAAAAATGAGACAGAGAGATTGCACAGTTTATGGTGCATAAAGGAATGCCAGGGGGATTCAGATAGTACACGGACATGCAGAAGAACAACTGTAGGGGCTCATACAAGTTAAAAAGTCTGGGTTTCATTCAGCAGAAGTGCTTGATCAGGCTCCAGATTATACGCTGTGAGCGATAACTCTCCACTATGAACAGCTTTCTCTCTCCTCACTGGGCTCCGTATAGTTAACCTAGCTACTGATCCCAGGTCAGGTGAAATAACTCTGGTGTCAGATTAGATTTTGTATAAATCTGTACTTATTTTACAGCCAAAAAACAACACTCATGTACACCGAGTCATCAACACGTACAAGTTCATCAACAGTGGAGGCTTCGTGTGATGACGTCAGTGCGTGACGTATCCGTGCCCAGGCCTGGATGCGTTGAGCAGTGTGAGTGCGGGCCAAAGGGGGGACAGGGGAGGGGTTCAAATGGGTTTCAGCATGGTTAGAATACAGCACGGTACGGATGGCCTAGTGTGAGTGCACCCTTACTGTGCTAAGTCAAATGATACTGATCACAGCAAGCAAGGCTAGAGCTAGCTAGCTACTGTGGCTAATATGGTGTGCCTCAGGAATTTGTACAAAGATGTTATTAATACACGATAGATTCCATGCAGATGATGTCACACCATGGTGGAGAACTCTAGATGGGGGGCAGGAAGTAATCTTTGTACAGAGAAGTGCTATCATAATGCAAGAGTACTGTGCTGTTTAGGAATGTATCACTGTACTACTGTACTTCCTGCCCTCCATCTGACATTTGCACATCATTGGATCACATGACTGCAAACAATCTATAGCCATTATGAGTTATATACAGTGACGGGACAACGTGGAAGTACAGATTGGCGTTTCTACGAAAATTATACATCAGACGTGGCACACGCACTGGTCGTTAACCTCCTCAGACAGGAAGAAAGGCATTTTTAAAATCACTGGCATTATAAGTGTGTTGACTAGGTAGATTTAGCGTACCGTAGCTTGCTCTCGTCCAGGAACGTCTTCCCACACACCTGGCAGGCAAGCTGCTCTCGTGTTCCGTACAGCAGGTATTCAAACTTCATGTCTGCGGTGGCTGTGGACCAGCC
Organism: Cheilinus undulatus; assembly: GCF_018320785.1. NCBI lineage: Eukaryota > Metazoa > Chordata > Actinopteri > Labriformes > Labridae > Cheilinus > Cheilinus undulatus. The sequence continues at coordinate 1,086,955 of NC_054883.1, read as the reverse complement.
AGGCGGCTGCTCGTCCTTCACCTCCCCCATACTGTCTGCAAACGTCAGCGTCTGAGTGGCGTGGTGCTCCGCCCCCAGGTCTTTAGGCTCCGTCTCCATCTCTGTCACCACATCCTGGTCGTAGCAGGTCACCTGGAGGAGTCGACCAGGTGATGTCATACAGGTGTTGACGTGTGTTGCTGTCTTTGAGGATGCGATAATAGTCTACCTTGTGAACGTCCTCATTGGTCAGTTCTTTCAAGATGGCCTCCTGAACGCGCAGCGCCGCACTGGGAGACTTATCCAGCTCCTGATTGGTCGATGCCTCAACGAGGTCATCTGTGGTGGGTGTGTCATCGTGCTCCCCGAGTACCTTTTCATAAAAACACAGAAAAATCCTCATCATCAGGAGGTTAACGTCCATGTTTGTGCTGAATGTCGTCACTGAATGCTTCAGCTACATGTGAGGAAAACTCAGAGGTGGACGGGGTACGGGACTGTAGAAGTCTAGTAAAAATACGGGCACTCTGAGTAAAGTTTACTGAAACAGAAGTGGATATAAAGGGCTATACAGCTACTCAGGTAAGAGTAAAATATTTAATCCAGAATTTACTTTAACCCTTTACCTACCTAGTCTAAAAATGGCTATTTGGACATATTTTGTTATTATGGCTGTAAAATAGTCAGGAAATGCCCTAAGTCTGAGAGTTTTGCTCCCTTTTCCCAGAAGTACTTGAACTTGACTTTTCAACATCTGGTTAATGATTATTGCACATTATATGGAATTGTCAGCAGTTTGAAAGAAGAAAAACACAAACAGATTTGTTTTTCATGGCTTTTATGAGAAGAAATTTTGTTTTTGCTCATGAAGTTTTGATTTGACATTTGAAATGTGAACCTATACATGTTTAGAACAATCACCAGTCATTTTTTGAGTCTAGGACTCTGGGTGTGCAAAACACAGTGCAAAAGATAACTATATACATAGGTGACAGTTAATGCAAATAAAGGTGGAAAAATGCATTCTCAACATTCTCAGTAACATATTGTTATTGCACATGACAGACACGCACAAATGCCACTATCTAACGCTATTTTTAGAAAACAAAACACCACTCTCTTCCTTACTTCTTCTACTCTCCTTTTCTCACTTGTCTTCTGCCAAAGCTGCTGTTTTCGCTGTACTGTTCGACATTACCGTAATATATATACCACACATCATATATTGCCAGAAAGCACACATTCTCAGCTCTCTGTCAGCGTTGGAATTTTTTAGATTGAGCAAACTTTTGAGGAGTTACAGTGTTGAGAATCTGTGTAGCGGTCTCATGATACTTCCGGTGTTTTGCTATGAATGCCCACGTCATATGGTTGCGAGTACCGTAATGAACCATATATGGGCGCATGACCACAGTTCTCAGCTTTTCAACACCAGAGTTACGGTAATAATACTCCAGACATATAAAACACAGCGCCAGAGCTGAGTCAGTAGGTAAAGGGTAGGGTACTGAGTATCTACTGAGGAGCAGTCGTAGAAGCTGATTTTTCTTTATTGGCAATGGTGGACCGTGGACATTAACCACCTGTCCATGTCCACCTGATCTTAAGAGGCCAGGATGGATCTCTGTTGAGTCCAGGTGTCCATCATCCAGATAGATATTAGTCAGAAGGACGTCAGTGCTTACCTCTATTGAGTGTATGGAGTGTATGGTTATCGGTCGTAGACGTACCTCTGCGTCAGCGGCCAGCTGGGCTTCAGGCGGCAGCGCCATCTTCACTATATCGTATGGAAACTTCTCTTTGTCTTCTGACGACATGTCTCGTTTCTGAGGACACATGAAGGCATCATCAGACAGAGGGCGGAGCTTCACCTGTCCACAGGTGACACCAGCACTGCAGTGGTTCCCAGTGTTATCTCCTAGGAGCCCCCCTACCTGTTGAAGGTGAGCTGTCTAGCTTTAACTGAGATTGTCAAATACAATTACCCACTGATTTTACAAAATTACACACATTTATCAAAGTTAAAGCAATATAGCAACATAAAAGAGGGGGGAAGCAGAAGTATATGAAAATGATGATATATAATAAGAACAAATAAACAAAATCACCTCTTTAATGGCCAAATTATTTCAACACAAAATAGAGAAAACCTTTGAACCTAACCAGCTGAACGTGTGGCACAGTAACGGCTGACTCATGATTATTTTGTTCTTAAAACCAGAACTGTGACTAGAACTGAAACGGGATAACTGCTGGTACTACCGTTACCCCCGCTGACCACATTCCACTGAAATGGTTCCAGTCAAAGCTGGACACTTGGGGACCAGAAATTCCTGAGTTTCTGAGTCAGCATTTCATGGACTTCAGACCATTTCACCCTAAGACTCAGAGCTGGTTAGACAGGTGTGAGTTACCTGTGTTCCTGTGTTACCTGGGAGCAGAGCTTATCCAGGAAGCGGATGCCGAGGATCTGCCCTGATGACATCATGAGGTTAACGTCTCTTTTCTTGACGGAGATCTTGGCGGTGTACATGTAGTTTAGAACTTCCTCGAAGATGTCAGAGCGGATGAAATCAATCTCAATCACTGATGAGTTATCCACCTGAGGAGACAGGTGAGTCAGAGTCACTACAGGTGAAGCCTGGTTTAACCTTCTGTCACAGAGACCCACTCCAGGTTACTCTGAGTCCTGCCACATTTCCTGCATGGTTGTGAACAGGAAACATGGCGACTGATCTAACATACTCACGCCATGTCTATATGTGTGAAGCACAGGTGTATCACAGGTGTGTAGTTTAAGTACCTCGTGTTTCTTGAAGAGCTTTTTGAAGTAGTTTGAGCAGGCGGCGAGCACACAGCGGTGAGCTCGGAACTTGACGTCTTCGACCACGACGGCGATGTCGCAGTGCTCGCCCTCCAGACGCTGCTCGTTCAGCAGCTTCAGGAAGATGCTCTTGTGTTCATCATCCACGTACTTCACCGTTTCTGCCATCTGCGTTCACACAGGTGAGACAACGGTGATTAGAGGGTTCCTGCTGAGAGCATCTCCTCATCCTCATCCGTCAGAGCGGACTTATTCATCACTGCGAGCGTTTGTACCTGTGTGGCTCTGTCAGGCAGTTTGACGTTAAATTAGGAATGAAAAATTGAAAACAAAAAAATGATTTGATTTTTGTGTCTTCCTTTTTTCCCAAATAGATCTGAAAAAAGAACTCTGGTGATGTAACATTCTTTTTCAACAACACCTACGGTTACAAAATAAAGGGAAAAATAAGGTAAGTGTACCCATTAAGCCCAGGCACCATTTAAGCCCACTTGCAACTTTGAAGTCAATTTAAAAAAAAAGAGTGGCCTGTCTAATGTTATACATTATTTTGTCCAATCACACAGTTTCTTAATTGTATGTCAGTTTTTGTTTGGCACCAATCACATTAGTCGATGCTGAAAAAGGCTCACCTACATTCGTGCAGTCTCAAGGAGGCTCAGATAAAGTCGCCTCAAAACTTTGGTGTTTTGGGACCCCTCAGAAAAAACCTCTTTTCGACTATTTTCAGCCACTGAGTTGGTAAACACATTCATATTATGTAATTTGAGAGATTATTGATTTGTTTTTTTGTGTTACATCACCAGAACCTGTGTTTCGTCTCTTCATTTAATTGTTGATTGGGAACTGAATAACAAATAAATGAAAAATGGCTCCTTTTTCACTTTATCTGTTTTTCACTAAATCTGTTTTTATTTCTGATATTTAGAATGAGATCAAAGAATAGAATGTAACAGAACAACCACAAGCAGTCAGTTTGATCACACTGTTCATTTACCTAACTCTGCTGGTGTTGTGCTCAGAAAAGCATCCTGAGAATCACATGCCCATCACTGAGGAGTTCACGCTTCCTGGAATGATATATATACAAACGCCAGCAGTTAGGGCGCTCTCACACTTGGCGATCTGTACTGTGCCTGGGTACGTTTGAGCCTAAAAGTCCAGTACATTTGGCCAGCATGAGTACGCTCTTCCGTGCTTGGACACGGCATGCATCCCTGGCTCCGACACGGAAGGACAAGTCGGACCAAAGCATGGCACGAATGCAAATGAAGGAGCATAAGTGCGGGAACGTGACTTAACTTGGTGCCGGTGTTTGTGTTCCGTGTATCATTCCAGGAAGCATGAACTCCTTAGCGATGGGCATCTGATTCTCAGGATGCTTTTCTGAGCACAACACCTGCACCAGGTAATGCAAATTAATATTAAAATCGTACTAACTGCTTATGCCCATTTTTTCATATTACATTCTCTGAGCCCAACATTAATAGCAAAAGTCAAAAAGACGAATCATTTCTTGTTTATTTGATTTAGTTTTAGAAATGAAATCAAGAAAATGAACCATTTTTTCATTATTTGTTATTCAGTTATCAACCAAATATTAACTGAACGAATGATACACAGATTCCTAACAAGGGTCAGGGGACGAAAGTATAATTTTTTTTCTGTCAAAACCAATAAACGAAAAAAAAATGCGCCCTTTTTCCTTTTATTGTTTTCAAACAAAAATGAAAGAAACGTTTTTTTTCTTTCTGAACAAAAAACAAAATGAAAAACCAAAACCAAATAACGGCCCGATATCGGTTTTTGGATTTTCCCTTTTTTGTTTTGCCATTTTAGGTGTGGAAACGAAGAAACGGAAGCACATGACCATGAGGTCAGGGGACTCCCTACCAAAATAAAATCCAAACTTATAAATTCATAATAATAAAAAGATAAGTTACGTTAAAAAGCGATTTTATTTTTGAACAATGTTACAGTGTTTATCATACACACCATTAGGCTCATTATGATAATTGCAGGAAATGGAAATTAAAAATATAATAAAAAATAATAATATTGCGTGGCCACGAGATATTATTTTAATCAGTTCTTCCTTTATGCCATTTCTGACATTTCCTGAAAATTTGATCAAAATCCATCTGTAACTTTTTGTTATGTTGCTAACAAACTGTCATAATTCTGTGTGTGTTTAGTTTCTTTGATGTTATCTGTAGCCCTTGTATTTCTATGTATTATGTGCTGTACATCATGTTTTAGTGTTTAGTTCAGTTTATTTAGTGTTTCTTGTAGTCCTTGTGTTTCTGTGTATTTTGTGCCTTATGTTAGTTCATGTTTAGTTACTCCTTGTATTTCATGTCTAGTTTATTCCTTGTTTCATGTCTAGTTTTACTCCTCGTGTTTCATGTTCAGTTAATTCCTGTGTCTCATGTTTAGTTTTCCTCCCTGTGTTTCTTGTGTAGTTTATTCCCTGTGCTTCTTGTTTAGTTATTCCATGTTTAGATTTACTCCCTGCGTTTCATGTTCAGTTTTCCTCCCTGTGTTTTAGTTTCCCTCCTTGTGTTTGGTTCTTTGTATCCTCCTGTGTTTCCTTTGTTCAGCTTCTAGAGTTTAGTTTTGTCATTCAGTCCTCGTGTGCTTTTTGTGTTAGGTTTCATGTTTCCTGTTTTATTCTGTAGTTGCCTTTCCTTGTGTGGGATTCTAGTTTTGCTTCCTTGCCTCAGTTTCCCTCCACTGTGATTACCTTCACCAGTTCCACCTGTGTCTGATTGTCCACACCTGTCTTCTGTTGTTAATCACTCCCTGTGCATTTAAGCTCTCTGTCTCCGTGTGTCTGTGTCGGTTCTGTCGATGTCTTCTTTGTGCCAGTTACTCCTCGTGCTTCCCTTGTGCCTTCCTTTGGATTTTGTTTTGTTTCTTTGATTTTGATTCCAGTGTTTTAGTTGTAAGTTCTTTTGTTTACGGCTTTTTCCCTCGTGATCCTCAGTTGTTTTTACTTGGACTTTTGTTTGCTTAATTAAATCTTTCTTTATCTGCATTTGGGTCCTCCCTTTTTCCTGAAACCTGACACTAACAAACAAAAAAACAAACAAACCCTGCCGATCACATAACCTCCTTGGCGGAGGTAATAAAAACACTATTTAACAAAACTTATCTTTTTATTATCATTAATTTATAAGTTTGGATTTTATTTTGGTAGGGAGTCCATTGACCTCATGGTCATGTGCTCCCGTTTCTTTGTCTCCACACCTAAAATGGCAAAATGGAAAAGGGAAAATCCGAAAACCATTATTGGTCCGTTAATTTGATCTTGGTTTTACGTTTTCTATTTTTTTGTTCAGAAAGAAAAATAAAAATTTTCTCGTTTTTGGTTGAAAACGAAAAAAGGGCGCCATTTTTCGTTTATTGGTTTTAACAGAAAAACGGATTACATTTTAGTCCCCTGACCTTTTTTGAGAATGTTATTTGTTTTTTTCTTTCTTGTGACCAAAATGAAAAAATGAAAAAAAAAAAAAAAACACAGTAAAACAGCTTGTTTTTCAATGTTTTTTCTTTTTCAGTCAAGAATGGAAAAACCAAGTGGCAACCTCCGGTCCTGAAAAATGAAGCCAAAGAGAAAGTGCAAAAAATTGCAATACCACGAGTGTCCACTTGAGGCTGGCTGCAGGAACACCAGAAGTCCCATCTGAACACCTGTTAAACAGCTGATTTTAGACCTGAAATAAACTGGTTTACAGCCTGGTTCAAAAAACCAAACATGTCTCATTAGCTAGTGTCTTCTGGTGAATTTTTTTGTACCACAATGTTTTAGATTATATTTGGGAAAAACCTCACTGCAGACTGATTGGCGCTTCTTATTTGATTGACAGATAGCTCAACAGGCAGAAGCTATGTTTCTGTCAACCAGAATGCTAGCTTGCTAGCTGACAGGGCGTCACGCTTAGTGGGCGGGCCGTTAGGTTGATCCAAAGTTCGGTTGAAACCGCGATTTCAATATGGAAGCCGTCGCAGATTGGCTTCAACAGCTGTTTGAGTCCGCCTATTGTAAGCAGACAGCTGACGTCACACAGGGTTTGTCAGATTCTTTCTACAGTCTATGGGAAAAACATAAAAATTGCCATTTTTCATTTTTGGTCAAAAATAGAAAAACGGAATAACGAGACTTTTTCTCCTGTTTTTTTTTTTTCAGTCTTGTTTCAACCAGGAAATGGATCCGCCAGAAAGTACACTGACCCAGCAGTCTGCTAACTCTGGGTATCAGTATGTATAGGACTGCAGGAACTTTCACCTGCAGAATGGGATGTGCGCAACATTACATCTGTTGTATTAAGAAATATAAATATACTGTTTTCATTCAGAAATCCCTGTAAACCAGAGTACCTCACAAACTTTGCTTGTCCCGTGGGACTGTACTGCACCAGTGAGGGGGAATTCACAGATGATCAGAGGTCTACAGGTAAAACTAGTCCACATATTCAGCAGTGCTAGAACTTCTGGAGTATTTTTTCACATTAAGGAAACTGTGGTAAGTCTGAACTGGAAACTTAATATGACCAATGATTAAATCCACTAAGGAGAGAATGGACTCTGCTTCTGGAACCAGGATGTGGAGCCCCATTTCTAAACAGTGATGGTGATTTTAGATTTCTCGTCTCACACTAAAAATCAGTTTGTCTCAGAATAAATGAGCTCTGGCCCCCAGCTGGCCTGTGTTGGACTGGCTGTGTGTTAAACTCAGATCACATGACCTACAGGTGGTTAGTGCCTTGCTCAAAGGCAGTTTGCCCCCCTCCCCCTTTTCTCTATGGCCTCGGACACGCGCTCCGTGTGCACGCTTCATTTTAGTGAACGTGCGGGCAGAGCACACAGCACCGAGCACACTGCCGGTGTTTACCAGGACTGACCCGGGCTAACGGGCCCCAGTGAGCTGCACCGAAGCGGACACCGAGTCAACTCTGACCGGGACTGATACCTAACCCGGACATCACCGAATCGAGCTAACAGGCTAACAGATGCGAGGCGACCGTGGCACACCGGACCCGGCTCGCTACCGGGACGTCATACGGGGGGTTCTAATGGGTGCAACACTGTCAGAGAAACGGCTGCAACCGGGGCGTCAGAAGAACCGGCAGTAGTTTATTTCAGAGATACTGCCGTTAGCTCCGGTTAGCATGCTAAACACAGATTAACACGGTTAAATTTAAAGCTCCGGTTGACGGCTGCTGACAGGGGATTCTCACGGTCCTATCCAGAGTCAGTGTGGGAGGGAGTGTGAACCGTGTGTGTGTGTGTCTGTTTGTAAATAGACTCGTTTTTTTAGTTTAATCTCGGTTTAGTGATTAATGGTGGACAGGTCGGCCTGCTGCTCCGCTCTTTAACAAAATGGCGTCTCTCCCTCCTTCATCCTCATCGTGGTTCTACATGGCTGTTCTCTTTTTCTCTCCGGTAAACCCGCGCGCCGTTCGGACGGGGAGCGGGGCCGCGTGCTGGCTCGCGGACCCTCCTTCCCGCCGTCCCCGGGACCGACACGCAGGCACGCGAGCCTCGGCGCCGCGGCCTCACGAGCAGACGGGGCTCGAGCGGCCGTGAGCGGCTCGAGAACGCGCAGACATTCCCGCGGAAACGGTGGCCGGAGCGCGAGACGAGGAGAGCGCGGGGCCGGGAGCAGGCTCTTACCGTCACAGGGGCCCGGTGGGAGCGAGTTCCTCTGGGTCTGTCGGAGCACCGGGGGCCGGTAAACGCGGTGTCCGCTGGTTGTTGTTGTTGATGAGGACGAGCGCAGACGGAAGGCCGCGCTTTGCGCCAGCACGCAAACACTGCAGGGGCACGCAGGCAGCGGGCCAAAGATCCTCTATGGGCGAGACGGATCACTACCTCTCACGCATGCGCACTGCTTTTGTGACCGAGCCTGTGGGAGCGTGCAGTAAAGTGCCTGTTAATGAGGAAGCCTAAGTTTGATCTCAAGTTTCCGCCTTGAACAGAATAGTCATGTTACCCGCTGTCACACACTTTATCTGAGCTTCATTTAAATTCGAATCAGACACACCGGATACCGTTAGGTCGGGTAAAACAGGCAGGAGGAATCGGCCTCCACCCGGAGACCCTAGACCCACATGACCCTAGGGTCCATCATCAGGACCCACCACAACCTCCCTCATGAGAAATCACGTCCGGTTTTTCTGAAACATGCTTGTTAAGATGGAAGAAAATTACTGAACAAACATGCATGCAGACATTTGATTTGACTCCATTTCCCCTGTGTTATGAAATGAACACGTTTCATGAGAAACCCAGCTTTTTTGTTCCAACATGACGAGATTCCTTAGTCAAGATCTAAAAAAGATCACAGCGAAATAGAATCAATTAAAATACATTTATGTCCATTTTTGACTTTTGTTTATATTTGAGCACATTTCTTCATTCAGGCACACTATAGGGTCCAAACTCACCAGTAGACATAGAGAGTGCTAATAATCCTCATGAAAAGATCAAAGCATGGAATATTTATATATATAATATATATATATAATTAAAAATACGGTTTTTTTGTGTGCTCTCTAAAAAAAGTTTGTTTTTGATCTGATAAGAAAGGAAGATCAAAGAAGAGAACACTGGTGAGGTAACATTCCTTTTTCCCAAACTGACTCACTGCAGGTGTTGTCAATAAAAAGTGACATCAGCAGTATTCCATTCTTTGATCTTCCTTCACTGACAACAACAGAAAGAGGAAAAAGAACTGTTTCCATCCCTCTTATTCTTTTTTTCCTTCCAAAAAATATTTTTCACTAAAAGAAAATGATTTTTTAATCTTATTTTTTGTGTTCTGATAAAAAAGAAACAGAACACTGGTGAGGTAACATTCTTTTCCCTACATGTGTGCAGGAGTGTAGCTAGGGATTTTGGGTCCCCAGAAAAAAATATAACAAAGGGCCCCCTTTAACCAGCCAAGCATCCAATGTTGCATCATTTTTTTCAGAGTTTTCAGAATTCTGACCGTTTATCTCAGAATTTTGACTTTTTATCAAGTTCAAGTTCAATTTTATTAGTGTCCCAGAGGGCAAACTGGGTACCAGCGAGAAGCACAAAAAACACAATAAGACATGAAGTTACAGTACAAACATATAACATGCACACAATAGATATTACTGAGCAATAATTACACGCAAGTAAAATAAAATAAGACGCTAAAATAGTACTGAAATGTAGGGTCTGGGCACACGATGACCAGTAGAGTGCACAAATTAATATCTAGACACACAGTGTCTGGTAATTGCAGTCTCTCATGTAATAATAATAATAATAATACATTTTATTTGAGAGCGCCTTTCCTAACACTCAAGGACACTTTACAAGAATAAAAAACACAATAAAATAACACAATAGAGAATAAAACCAACAAAGGAGCACAAATTTAAAATGAATCAGAGGGATTTACAGAGAGTATGCATTTGAAAAAGATGAGTTTTGAGATGGGATTTTGAAAGGGGTAAAGCGTCCATGTTTCTGATGTCAGGAGGGAGTGAGTTCCAGAGTTGGGGAGCATGTAGGCATATAACAAGTGACAGCTGCATGTACATTACTCCCTTCCCTCAGCAGCATTCAACGCTCCAATGGAGACAGGAACAAATGAGTGTTTGTACCTGTTTTTAGTGGCCCATGGACACAGGCGAAGACCAGAAGGAAGGAGCCTGTACCCAGAATTAAGTGGCTGAGCATCATCTGAGCGACTAGACGGAGCTTTTAGGAGCACCTGTCTGTTAAAGATGTGATCTCGGCTGTCCAACTGGATACCAGCTACTTTAGATGCCATCTTTACACCTTTATCTGCTGTTTTTTTTTCACTGAAAGTCTCCAAAATATATAAACATATCCCCAAAATCTCCTAGAAAACACTTGAAAATTCCAAAACTCCAAATTAAATTCCCCAAAAAACAGAAATAATTTTTCAAAATTTCCATGAAAATACCTGAGAATTTCCAGTAAAATCCTTCAAACAAGAACACAGTTTGCACATTTCTTTTAAAAAACTCCATATATATATATATATATATATATATATATATATATATATATATATATATATATATAGTCTGATGATTTTTTAACTATACGAATGTCTCTAAACTTACCATGAAAATACTTTAGAATTCAAGCAAATTCCACAAAATTCCTAAAACCTCTTCTGAATACCAGACAAGTATTTAAACTTCTAATAGCAGAAGTTATTATGTTGCAGGAAAGCCAGAATATTTTGTCGTCATCAGGGGCACAGCTAAGGATTTTGGGCCCCCAGAAATATAACAAAGGGCCCCCCTTAACTGGCTAGCCAAGCAACGAATGTTGCGTCATTTTCACAGATTTGTATGCATTTTAATGTATTTTTCAAACTTTATTTCCCATCAATAATAAATATTTTTACTCTGGTTAAATTAAATTTACTTGCATTATTTTTCAGTGCTGTACTACAACATCTGGATATTTTAAGGGAGGAGCAGGGCCCCCCAGTATTGTATTTTACTCTATTTGATGCAAATGTCAGGCTGTTGACTGACTCCTTTAGTGGCTTCTGATTCAATAATGACAGTACTGATTAAGAAAAAGTAAATAAAACTTTTCATTGCGGGCTCCGACTGTGGGCCTGGGCAGAGCCGTTTAATGAGAGCTGCGACATTCCCGTTGACTCCAGTAGAAATGAAGGAATGCAGAAGTGACGCCTCATGGGGAGCCAAACAGTTCCAAACAGCGAATAGTTCCAGCCGAGAGCCCGCGTTTTCAGCGTAGCTGAGGCCAACTCACCGAGTAAGTACACAAAATTAGTTCATTTTTACATTTTGTCTCATGAGCTGACATCGTGTTAGCCTAGGCAACAGTTATTATATTTGGACAGCTTTAGTTAATGTTTATCCAAATACGTAGTTAACTTCCATGTGCAGTAAGCTAATATGAGCAGCACTTAAGTTATCTTATAGTTAGCAGAAGCAGATGTCAGTTTGTCCACATTTACCTCAAAATCATTTCACAGGTTTGTGCTCTTAGCGTACAAAGTTCATCCTTAGTTATGAGATTTTGTTGTTTAGCGAAGGAACGATGGTGACAGTATAGACTCGGTTTCATTATGCCGAATAGATGTTCTCTCTTATAGTTTATATTGAGTATCTTACAGTTCCCTGTTTACCTGGCTATCATTCAATTTCACCAGGGGTGTCCAAACTGTGGCCTGTGGTCCAGATTTAATTAGCCCATGGTAAATGAATGAAAGCAGGCTCACATCAGAGCATGAAGCTTGTGCTGTATTGTACTGTTATACTCTTAGTTTTGACGAGGGATGCAGGATATGCTGATAATACAAACTTACTGTAGCCAATACTGAGACAACGTTTCTAAAGGACAACAGCAGCCTGAATGGCACTTATTTACTCTGCTCCATCTCATGGTCCACTTAACTAAACATACTGCTCAATAATCTTCATCAGCAGCACTCCTCCAGAGTGTGACAGTTTGCTCTGATTCTCTGAATGTTGATGATGTGTCAGCGTCTCCCCTCTCTGCTGCAGAGTCGTTCTTGTCCTGAAGGCCAGATCCAGCAGACAGGCCGTTTTTAAAGTCTATTCACTAAGTGTATTGTTGGGTCATTGAGTGGATCTGGAGATGTAACAGGCGTTCTATGTGAGGGCTGGGTTATTATGGCAAAAATCTAAATCATGATGAACTTTGACCTCAGTTACAACCCCAACCCCAACCTCTGACTCTGTTTGTTCTGTAAATATCTGGATAATTTTAGAAAAATCTTAACCCATTATAAGCTCGCTTTGGACAAAAGAGTCTGCTCAATGACATGTTAGCGTCTGCTAGTGACATGTAAGCATGTGCTAAATCACATGTAACATTTAGTGTGGTAAATGGAGGAACAGTTCGTGTGGCGAATGTTAAAACGGTGGGATTTTTGACGTTCCTATGACGCTGTATTTGGCGTACTGTCATGTTCGGAGCATTGTGTTTCTAATCAGAATTGAGAAAGTAAGACTTCAAATCTTTGACCACTGAAAGGTTTTTATTTGGGGTTCACAGAGACTCTAACAACCAGCTGAAAGACAGAACCAGACAGACTTCAATATTAACAGAAAAGAGAGATAATGAGAGAAAGAACGGGGAGGTAGAGAATAAAATCACACTTATTTTTACAAGATATGAGAACCTGAATATTCAGAGTCATACTGACTGTGGGAACATAATAAAAAAACGTGTGAGCTCATATTTATCACAGAGGTTTTCACATTTCATTTGTAGTTTTCTACATGGTAATCCTCCGTCACGCCCCTAACCTCCGCCTAGGTAGAGTGAAGCTGAATTCCCGAATCACCGCGCCCCTCCTTCCCTATCCTCTCACTCCCACCTTTCCCTGACCCTGTGATGGTTTTCATCGGGGTTAAGAAGAAGTGATAAAAAGGACTGAGGCAGTCATTCTCCAGCTGCACCCCTTCTGTGGCCTCCCCTGCTTGTGGAGGTGTCGGTGAGAGTCCAGTCAGCAGTCTTCCCCATGATTGTGAACTGAACCAGAGAATGAACGCTCAGGAAACCGTTGCTGATTGGACCTTTCCACAACCCTCCAGTATTCAGAGGAGGTGCAGTTTAGATGTTCTGAGCTGTCAGCCGTAATCAAGATTATACAGAAATATAGAATTTTAAAATTTAAAAAGCACACACAGCAGCTTTCTCTTAAATAAATGTTCTTTTTTGATTTTTTAGGGACAAATTTAATTTTTACATGTCTGATAAAGTACATAATGTCATTACTGGCTCAGTCCCGTAAACGTAGTCCTAATCCCCGTTCACATTTAGTGTGTCCTAAATCCTGTTGAATGGAGGGGTAGCTTGAAGGTCTCGGTCTTCGTGGACCGTCAACTGGAGGGGAACTTTCTAAAACCAGTACTATAGGAAATCTCCCTGATTGCTTGGGAATCATCAGCAATAATAATATATATTGGTCGGGGGACAAAGATCTAAGAAGAAGATTAATACGTACTAGCTAAAATAACAATAAAACACTATAAATAGAAGACATTTAGACATATTTCTGAAGGTCTAATTTTAAAAAATCCCCGGTGGTAGATTGTCCGGTTCTCTCGTCTCTGTCCATAAATGCGGTCATCGACTACTGATGTCTGGAACCTGAAGGGTCGTCCCATTTTATGTGGAAAAATTTCACGACTACACCTGTAACTCCAAAGGGCACTGAAACTGATGGGTTAATATTACAAATGGGACCAAGCCACAGTCTGGATCAGCCAATCAGAGGAAAGATAAGTATAAACTGAAAATATTCTTATGTTATAAAACTTTCTAAAAATATTTCCTAAAATCTGCTAAACTGCACATGAGGTCAGCTGGTAGTCACAACAGGAAACCCCCGTCCTCTGCACCCACCCCATAAAACTACACTTCCCACAATCCTCTGCACCAGACAACAGCAGGAAGAGACAACAGCAGGAAAGACATTAGATAATCAGCCGAGGGATAAATGACTCATCCGTATTGATCACCTATTAGCATCGATTAGCTACCACATTAGCCTTCAGGTCACAAGTCTATGTTCATGAGTGGGCGGGGCCAGGTAGGCTCCCAGCAGCCAATCAAAGCAGCTCGTACTGACGCAGGTGCATGCGCTGGATGATGTCACGACAGTCATTGAAGACACGGCGAATGTTTTCAGTGTCGACCGCGCAGGTGAAGTGAGGGTAACAGTAATGTTTGCCATCGCCGCTCGCCGTGCTGATCCTCTGAAAGAGAGAGAGAGAAACAGGTTATGGTGACGACCCTACCCACATTGTCCTCCAGACATAACAGGTTACTCCATGGTACTTTTTAAGACCCAGGTAACAACACTCTTCCTACTCCCATATCTATGGCGCTGCTCAGAGAATGAAATGGACTCATGCTGCACAGATACAACGCTTTTTTAAGGCCGGAGATGCTCAGTCTGCTGACCCAACCTTACCCACAAACAAGCACCCATACTTGAGCCCAGCTGCATTCACATCTACTGTGAACTCTGCTTGAGTGCACACAAACTGTGCCATAAACCAGTTCTATGGAGTCATTATTGTCACAAAACTCAAGCAAATTTTAACATGAGAGTATGGGTGCTTTCACATAAGGCCCGCCAAGGAGGAGAAAGAAGAAAAAGCTACCATGGCAACCACTGGGGTCATGACCTGAGTAAAGATTGTTTTGTTTTGACCGGGTAGAAAGTCCATCCTGCAGCCATGGATGATTTAAAATCACTTTTTAAGATGCCAGCAAAGTCACTCTTCATATCTGCACATCTACTACCACCCAGAGGATTAAATGGGCTCCGATTAAATGCACAGATACAGCAGGTTTTGAGGTGACAGGAGACTTTTATTGCCTTTGCACCTCCTCTCACTGACTCCAACTTGTGTTCATCTGTAAGGTGAGTCACAGCAGACCATTTATTGACTGGATTCTGATGATTTCCAGTTTAGCTTTTACGATGACGTCATAAAGCTGATACAGCGCTCTGTGTGGTGTATTGTGAAAATCTTGTTTTATTTTTGTGGACTTCCGGTTTCCAGTTGCTCCTGTGTTGTTGCCGGTAACTTGTCACATGCTTCCCTTGAGGTTCACCATCACCCACGGCACAGCGGAGAGTATCGCACCTGCGGTGTATCACCCAATTAGTCTCCCTTCTTGAGGACCTGGAGAACTCTCTGCTGTGCCAGAGTCTCGCTGACTACTCACCGTGTGCCTCACTTACTGATCACCTGCAGCCGAACCATAGCACTCTCTCCACCACCAAGACTCTCACTCCCCGGACCTGGGGATTCTTACCTTTACCTGTGCCATTAAAACCTTTAAAACTGCATCTGTGTCCGCATTTTGGGTCAAACTCATACCACACATAACACTCTGTCCTGTATCCAGGCTCGGTTGCATTCACATCTCATCCAATCTGAGCCAGAGTCCACTTGAATTACACCCGAGACCACCTCCCCAAGTGGGCCCGGGCCCGGTGCCCAAGCGCGGTTCGTTTGTATTCACACTACCAAAACAAACCGGACTTTGGGCTCAAGTGCACTCAGATACGGGACTGGGCCCCTAGTGTGAAAGCACCCTCTGACTCATTCAGAGCTCAGGTTTTTCTTCAAACCTGCCTTTGTGCTCACAGAACCACTGAAAATGACTGAAATCGCTGTAGTGCATATGCCAAGCCTGTATGTGGCGCTGTAATGCTGCCACGGAAATGCACCAAAAGAGAGAAGAAGATCACAGAAAACTGACACAAACTTTCTTCTAGTTGCCCTTCTGGTTGTTCTCCAAGGCGGATTTAAGAACATCTGGTGTGTGTGTTTTGCGGTGGTGGTAAGGGATCAGATTTTGCTGTCAAAGCCATAACAAGCTCAGTAGCTTCTGCAGCAAGAACACAACCCTGTAGTCCGCCATTGTTGTTTTGGCCAGACCCAAGCAGGCGTCTTAAGAGAGGTACGCTATGTGTGACGTAATTGTTTCAAGAAAGATGCGGAGACGAAACGGTAGTCGTTTATGGATTTATGCACTCTGGGACCCGTTTTCAGAAAGTATTGTTTACAGTCACCCAAAACACTGTTTCCACGTGGATGAAATGCCGATACAACAAAAAACTTTTGTGCATACACCTGAATTCATCTCCGTGTGGACAGGGCCTCAGTGAGATTAAAGCTGTCTCCTGGAGAACAGCATAGCAACAACGGGCAGAGCTAATCTGATTGGTAAATCCTCTACCTGCCACACAGAGAAAGTTTCGTACACAAACTTAGAGAAATTTTGTTTGCTCTACAAAGAAAGCAGAAGCAACCAAAATGGGGGTGTGTGGGGGGGTGGGGGGGGTGGGGGTGGGGGGGGGGGGTGTTGAGATCAAGTAGACAGAGAAATTCATCAGTATTTCTCAACTGGTCCAGCACAGGACACACAAAAATCTCCTTATAACACACTGTGACCCAAATTTCTTAAATTTTTGAACCTAACCAAATGTTTACAAAAAATGGACTTGAGATGGAAAAAGTGATGAACACATATCCTTCAAAATAAGGGCACATCATAGACTGTTGGCAGCACATTTTTTTTCAAGCACACGTTTGAGGCACACTGATGATGGCTTCGGGACCCACTATTGGTCTTGATCCACCAGTCGAGAACTAAAGTCCTCGGTCAGCTCTTCACTTAGACTCAGGCGCATGTTTACATTTACACTGAACCCGGCTTGGGGGTCAGATCTGAGCCTAGGGCCCTGATGTAAAACCATTTTCATAGCTCTCTATCACAGCACCAACTTCATCATTCTTCTTCCCCTTCACCATTTAGTTTGTTTACACATGTGATTATATGCAGAGCTCTCATTGGTCAACCCTACAACTTCTGGATCAGGATATAACTGTGTTTTTGATCTTGCCATAAGAGAGAAAGCTGTTTTTTTTGGTTTGTTTGTTTGTTTTTTTTACCAGAAACTCGTCTCTGATGAAGAACTTGGCTCGGGTCACTTTGGGGTCTTCATCAGCGTCTGGAACAGCTGCACACAAACATATAAATACCTTCATCAACCACTTTATCTGGGACACATGTTCAGCTGCTCGTTAACACGACTATCTAATCATCCAATCACATGACACAAACCAATTTACATATGCAGACATTATGAGTTAGTATAAGTTAGTCTGTTGAAGCAACTAAGGATGACATCATCTTCAAAGGCAGAACTTGGAATTTTTTAAAGACATCAAAGGATGACATCATCTTCAAAGGCAGATTTTGGAATGTTTTAAAGACATTAAAGGATGACATCATCTTCAAAGGCAGATTTCGGAATGTTTTAAAGACATTAAAGGATGACATCATCTTCAAAGGCAGATTTTGGAATGTTTTAAAGACATTAAAGGATGACATCATCTTCAAAGGCAGATTTTGGAATGTTTTAAAGACATTAAAGGATGACATCATCTTCAAAGGCAGATTTTGGAATGTTTTAAAGACATTAAAGGATGACATCATCTTCAAAGGCAGATTTGGCAGATATTGGAATGTTTTAAAGACATTAAGGGATGACATCATCTTCAAGGCAGATTTGGCAGATATTGGAATGTTTTAAAGACATTAAAGGATGACATCATCTTCAAAGGCAGATTTTGGAATGTTTTAAAAACATTAAAGGATGACATCATCATCTTCAAAGGCAGATTTTGGAATGTTTTAAAGACATTAAAGGACAACATCATCTTCAAAGGCAGATTTGGCAGATTTTGGAATGTTTTAAAGACATTAAGGGATGACATCATCTTCAAGGCAGATTTGGCAGATATTGGAATGTTTTAAAGACATTAAAGGATGACATCATCTTCAAAGGCAGATTTTGCAATGTTTTATAGACATTAAAGGATGACTTTTTCAAAGGCAGAGGATGGAATGTGAAAGCTGGTGATTTCTGGGCCTTTTAACTCTAGTTTAAATTACTTCCTGCCCTCCATCTGGAGTTCATCATTTTGAAGTGGTGTTATCTGAAAACAACCTAAAAGGGGGTGCATATATTGTGTGTAGGCAGGTTTGTGAGTATTGTGTATCAGTTGTCATGTACCTTCAGCAGGTACTTGGTAGTTTGCGTATTCGGGGAAATAATCTTCCAGTTTAGATTTCCCTGCCAGAATCTTATCAGCAAGGACGTCCTGTTTGTTCAAGAACAGGATCACTGAGATCGTCTTTAGGAACCTGCAGCCAATCAGAGTGCAGAGAAGGTTAAATACAGCCAATCAGAGAGCAGAGGGGGTAAGCTAAAGCCAGTCAAAGAGCAGGGAGTTACCTATTGGTCCAGATGGATCTGAAGAGGTCGAGGCTTTCTCTCAACCGGTTGGTGGAGTTGTCCTCTCTGATCACCATGTTGTAGCTACTGCTCGCCGCCACGAAGATGATCGCTGTTACATCTAAATAAACACACTCAGGCTCACTGATGCTTTACACTCAATAAGGACACAGACAGATGTCTTGATCCTTACTCTTAGCTCATTTCTTCCACATTCCTTCCCTTTTTCTGGAAGGCCATGAATATGGACCAACTTGTGGGGGCAGTTTTTAGTAATGAGCCAAAAGTTCAAGCAAGAGAACACAACAAATAAGAATGAGACAGTTCCTCCCATGTCCAGAGGCAGTTAGGAGAAGCAGCAGACGTCATATGCACCTCTGCGTCAAAATGTCAGTTTTAACAGCAAAAATAAACCTGTGTACAGCCTGGTTCAAAAAATATTTTTGGTATGAATAGTTCATGCATTTATGGACACGTACATTTCCCAAGCAACATTCTGCAAGTGTTACAACAGCACGGCTTCACAGTGAGAGAGGGCAGGGCCTGCATACAAAAACCGATGATGGGATGTTTTATAAACTCTCAAGGATGACATCATCTTCAAAGACAAGGAATGCTTGTGAAGCTGGGGATGTTAGGGGCTTTTTCCCTCTATTCTAACCAAACAGCTTCTCTACATGCTCTACAGTGGTTAGGAGCTGCAAAGAAAGATATGATGTTAGTTCACCTGGCCACAAGGAAAAACAACCACAAAAGAACAGCAGGGCAGAGTCAGACAGGAGCTGGATGTCAGCTAGAAGACGTGGGGGTTCATGAGAGACAGCACCCTCTAGTGGATGGACGATTTAACATCCACACTAAATTCAAGTGGCATGGGAGTGCAAGGGTAGAGACGGTGGTGTTGTTTAATAAATAGAGAGGCTATTTTCATATGTGAAGGATGCATAAACAAGCCTGTCTGATCCCACATGTACTCACCATTGAAGCACTGAATCCACTTCCTACGTTCGTCTCTCTGTCCTCCTACATCAAACATACTAACAGACACGGACAGGTAGAGGGAAAGGTGACACATCTGAACCCTTTTTTATACAATAATAATACATATAAAGTTTCAAAGATTCTGCAGGGACTAACAGAAGGGGTGCATGCTGAGTTATCTCCTCTAAACCTTATGATTCTTTCCTTTTTTTGGTCTCCTATTGATCTCATTATTGGTGCAGAACCTGCCTTTGTGGTTTAAACCTCCTTAGGATTTCTCTGTTGGTACTCTAAATGTCTGCTTGCTCAAATTTTCTGTGCTCATGCTCACACCATTCTCATTTTATTCAGCTTGCTTTTGCTTGTTTGGGAAACTGATACTCCCTGATTTTTCTCTGCATGTGTGTTTGAAACGTTCTCTAAAGTGTACAAAAATCTCTCTGCACATACATAACACTTTCTCTGCACATGGACAAAACTCTCTCTGCACATGGACAAAACTTTCTCTGCACATGCACAAAACTCTCTCTGCACATATATAAAACTTTTTCTGCAAATGGACAAAACTTTCTCTGCACATGCACAAAACTCTCTCTGCAAATATATAAAACTTTTTCTGCAAATGGACAAAACTTTCTCTGCACATGCACAAAACTCTCTCTGCACATATATAAAACTTTTTCTGCACATGGACAAAACTTTCTCTGCACATGGATAAAACTCTTTCTGCACATGTATAAAACTTTGCACATGGACAAAACTTTCTCTGCACATATATAAAGCTTTCTCTGCAAATGGACAAAACTTTCTCTGCACATATATAAAACTTTTTCTGCACATGGACAAAACTCTTATTGCACATGCACAAAACCTTCTCTGCACATATATAAAACTTTCTTTTCACATGCATAAAACTTTTTCTGCACATGCACAAAGCTCTCTCCTCACATGCCCAAAACTTTCTCTGCTGCCCAAAGCTTTCTCTGTACATGCCCAAACATTTTTCCATGCACATGGACAAAATTTTCTCTGCACATGGACAAAACTTTCTCTGCACATAGACAAAATTTTCTCTGCACATGGACAAAACTCTCTCTGCACATGCACAAAACTCTCTCTGCACATGCACAAAACTCTCTCTGCACATGGACAAAACTTTCTCTCCACATGCATAAAACTTTCTCTGCACATGGACAAAACTTTCTCTGCACACGCACAAAACCCTCTGTGCACATGCACAAAACTTTCTTTGCACATGCATAAAACTTTCTCTGCACATGCCCAAAGCCATCTCCGCACATGCCTAAAGCTTTCTCTGCTGCCCAAAGCTTTTTCTGCACATGCTTCCCACAAGAATATTCATCTTTGGGGGTACAGAGCTTTACCTTTATTCTCAAATTTCTTTCAGCAAAAGTACAAAACTTTATTTATATGAAGGGGGCTGGGCTAAACACTCACTGGAAGTTGACCTTGTCGACTTGAAACCTGGTCTCAAAGATCCCAGAGGTTAAAACTCTGCAGCGCAACAAATCCTGCCGGTAAAGATGGAGAAAGTTGATCAGACAACAATGCTGGCAACACTTGAGTCACTACCGGGCTCCATTGTGATTGGCTGGTTGTTTACCTGGTCAGTAGGTGTGTAGTCTGTCCTCCTGACGGCGTCCAACCTATCCAGGAAGCTGCACACACAGACACGTATAAACTAGATTAGTGCAAGTCTGTTCTTAACTGACTGTATCATCTGCCCCCTCAGGGTTAGTGGAGCGCTCTGATTGGTCCACTGGGACAGAACATGTCAAAGTGGCTCCTAAAGGAATGGTAGCTGTACTGATGGGCCATGTGTGCTTTCATACAGACACTCGACAAAACTGACATACCATTTAGTGCATGTGCATGAGCTTGACTTACTACTTAGCACAGTCAATGAGCTGATACTCATTGGAGCGTTCAAAACACGCCTTCACGCCGTCATCCTCCCACAGCTTCTGAGCATGCTCAAAGAACTCCTGAGAGACAGACATGAACATTAAAGAGAAAAACCACTTCATGATAGAGAGTGTTTAGGTTCACACACATGAGCTCTGAGTCATTTAGGAGGTAACCAATAGGAAACCGGCTTCAGTGTCCAGCCGAAGTTTGGTTTGTAACATTTAGGAATCATATTAGAAATATGATCGTTTCTGTGGCTCGCCTGTTAGTTCTACATGCAGTGTGATATGACGCTGCTGATCATTAGAATAAATATGGGCCAGCTACGCACTAGCTAAGAGGCTAGCTGAGACTCTTTAACAGCTTTTCTCCTTTGTTTTGGGCTAAACATGCATTTAAAGGACATTCTGATATCCTATTTAGACATTAATCTAATGAAGTACTGGTTAGACTGGAATGAAAACTGGGGGCCTAGACTGGTCTGCTTTCAAAAGGCAAGAATGAAATGTTTTATAGACATTAAAGGATGATGTCATCCTCAAAGGCAAGAATGGAATGTTTTATAGACATTAAAGGATGATGTCATCCTCAAAGGCAAGAATGGAATGTTGTGTAGACATGAAAGGATGATGTCATCCTCAAAGGCAAGAATGGAATGTTGTGTAGACATGAAAGGATGACATCATCTTCGAAGGCAAGCATGGAATGCTGTATACTAGTGCATCTCAAAAAATTAGATTATCGTGCAAAAGTTGAATATTTTTTGTCACTCATTTCTGAGAGTGAAACCCATATATTATTTAAACTCATGACACAAAAAGTATTTCAAGCCTTTATTTCTTGAAATGTTGAAGATTATGACTTACAGATCATGAAAACCCAAAATTCAGTGTCCCAAAAAATTAGAATATTACATAAAATGAATAAAAAAGGTTATTTTAAACAGAAATGTCAGGCTTCTGAAAAGCATGTTCATTTCTATGCCTTCAATACTTGGTTGGGCCTCCTTTTGCATGAATTGCTGCATCAATGCGGCGTGGCATGGAGGCGATCAGCCTGTGGCACTGCTCAGGTGTAATGAAGCCCAGGTTGCTTTGATAGCGGCCTTCAGGTCATCTGCATTGTTGGGTCTGGTGTCTCTCATCTTCCTCTTGACAATACCCCGTAGGTTCTCTATGGGGTTCAGGTCAGGTGAGTTTGCTGGCCAATCAAGCACAGTAACACCATGGTCATTGAAGCCAACCTTTGGCAGTGTGGGCAGGTGCCAGGTCCTGCTCGAAAATGAAATCAGCATCTTCATAAGGCTTGTCAGCAGAAGGAAGCATGAAGGTCTCTAAAATGTCCTGGTAGATGGCTGCGTTGACTGTGGACTTCAGAAAACACAGTGGACCAACACCAGCAGATGCCATGGCAGCCCAAATCATCACTGACTGTGGAACCTTCACACTGGACTTCAAGCAACGTGGATTCTGGGCCTCTCCGCTCTTCCTCCAGACTCTGGGACCTTGATTTCCAAATGACATGCAAAATTAACTTTCATCTGACAAGAGGACTTTGGACCACTGAGCAACAGTCCAGTTCTTTTTCTCCACAGCCCAGGTAAGACACTTCTGACATTGTCTCTGGTTCAGGAGTGGATTGACACGAGGAATGCCACATTTGTAGCCCAGGATCCGTCCGTGCGTAGTGGCTCTTGATGCGCTGACTCCAGCCTCAGTCCACTCCTTGTGAAGCTCCCTCAAATTCTTGAATGGATTTTGCTTGACAGTCCTCTGAAGGCTGCGGTTCTCCCTTATACTGGTGCACCTTTTTCTACCACACTTTTTCCCTCCACTCAACTTTCTATGAATATGCTTGGATGAAGCACTCTGTGAACAACCAGCTTCTTTAGCAATGACCTTTG
The DNA here is from genome assembly GCF_018320785.1 of Cheilinus undulatus. NCBI lineage: Eukaryota > Metazoa > Chordata > Actinopteri > Labriformes > Labridae > Cheilinus > Cheilinus undulatus. The sequence continues at coordinate 1,063,495 of NC_054883.1, read as the reverse complement.
ACCTTACCCTCCTTGTGTCTTCTGGACATCTGTCAAGTCTGCAGTCCTCCCCATGATTGTGTAGCCTACTGACCCAGACTGAGAGACCATTTATAGGCTCAGGAAACCTTTGTAGGTGTTTGGAGTTCATTAGTGGGGATGCTGACAAGCATCCACACTATTGATATCCACGTCGGCCATTTTGTTTATTAGTGGGGATGCTGACTAAGCATCCACACTATTGATATCCACGTCGGCCATTTTGTTTATTAGTGGGGATGCTGACTAAGCATCCACACTATTGATATCCACGTCGGCCATTTTGTTTATTAGTGGGGATGCTGACTAAGCATCCACACTATTGATATCCAAGTCGGCCATTTTGACTTTATTATTATTAAACTTCTTCCGTGCCGGCTATCTCCTCCTTCATACTTTGTCGTATCGACACCGTTCAAACTTCAAAAAATCACATTTCTCCGCCATTCGTGCGCTATGACTTTTCTCATTTCTAACTTTTATAATTTTTAAAATATTTAACTTTGTTTAACAATGTTAAGCAGATGGCAAAAATTTCACAAATTTGCACTTTTTTCACTGCTCATAACTTTGGCACTCCTTGGGCTATTTTCACTATTTTACTCTCATACTCTTCAGCTTCTTGTGCAGAATTTTGCGAACTATAATACTCTTTTCTACTATTTATACTTTTTGAACTAGCATACGAACAGCCAACAGAAAAATGTAGCTACACCTCTCCTCTTGCTCACAAAAAAAGATTTGAGGTCAATAGGATTAACGGTTTTGGCACAGTGATCTTCAAAGCGTGACCAACTCCTCTACAGCTCCTAATCTGCAGCAATGCATTTTTTGATCAAAGACTCCTGGGTGAGAGCTTTCGGTACCACTGTTTTTAACTCGCTCTTGTAGCATGAATTTTCACTTCCCACACATAAAAAACATATCACTGCGTTCCTCAGCTTCTGCTGATTCTCACGGTACTTTTCTTTTTCTGCTAGCTTTCACAACAACAGCTTAAATTGACTTTGTTTGAGTGCATGTTTTGGCCACTAAACTGAGCTTTCTGTGCAGTTTCAACAGAAACTTTTAGCTTGTTTTTGCCACTATATCCTATTTTTGCCCCTGTTTGACCAATTTTTTACACTTTTCACCCATTTAAGCTACCTTTTGCTATTGAATAGCACCTTTTCCTACTTTTGAACCTAATTCATTTTAAAGGCTACTTTGAGCTATTCATATGCTACTTTGAGCTATTCTTATGCTATCTTCAGCTCATTTTAGGCTACTTTGAGCTATTCCAATACTACTTTCAGCTCATTTTAGGCTACTTTGAGCTATTCCTATGCTACTTTCAGCAATTATAGGATACTTTAAGCTATTCTTATGCTACTTTCAGCTACTATAGGCTACTTTGAGCTATTCTTATGCTTTTCTCAGCTATATATAGGCTACTTTGAACTATTCTTATGCTACTTTGAGCTATTTTATGCTACCTTGAGCTATTCTTATGCTATCTTCAGCTATTATAGGTTACTTTAGCTATTCTTATGCTACTTTGAGCTATTTTAGACTTCTCTGAGCTGTTTGTATGCTACTGTGAGCTATTATAGGCTACTTTGAGCTATTCTGTTGCTACTTTGAGCTATTTAGGCTACCTTCAGCTAATCTCATGCTACTTTCAGCTAATCTTATCCTATTTTCAGCTCTTTGCAGGCTACTTTAAACTATTCCTATGCTACTTTTAGGCTACTTTGAGGTATTCTTATGCTACTTTGAGCTATTATAGGCTACTTTGATCTGTTCTTATGCTATCTCCAGCTCATTTTAGGCTACTTTGAGCTATTCCTATGCTACTTTCAGCTATTATAGGCCACTTTGAGGTATTCTTATGCTACTTTGAGCTATTATAGGCTACTTTGAGCTATTCTTTTGCTTTCTTCAGCACATTTTAGGCTACTTTGAGCTATTCCTATGCTACTTTCAGCTAATATAGGCTACTTTATACTATTCTTAAGCTACTTTCAGCTATTATAGGCTACTTTAAGCTATTCTTATGCTACTCTCAGCTATATATAGGCTACTTTGAGCTATTCTTATGCTAATTGCAGCTATTATAAGTGACTTTTAGCTATTCTTATGCTATTTTGAGCTATTTTAGGCTACTTTAAGATATATTGATGCTATTTTCAGCTATTTCAGGCTACCTTGAGCTGTGCTTATGAACCTTTGATTATTTTTAGGCTACATTGAGCTATTCTTTTGCCTCCTTTCAGGTATTTTATGCTACTTTGAGCTACATTGATGCCATTTACATCTATTAAAGTCTACTTTGAGCTGTGCTTATGCTAATGTCAGATATTTTCAGATTACTTTGACCTTTATTTAGGCTACTTAAAGCTATTTGTATGGTACTTTAAGCTATTCTTATGCTACTTTAAGCTATATTTAGGCCCTTCTGGCTATTTAAGGCTACTTTGAGCTATTCCTACGCTACTGTAAGCTATATTTAGGCTCTTTCTGGCTATCACAGGCTACTTTGAGCATTTCTTATGCTTTTTTCAGCTATTTTAGATGACTTTTAGCCATTCCTATGCTACTTTCAGCAATTATAGGATACTTTAAGCTATTCTTATGCTACTTTCAGCTACTATAGGCTACTTTGAGCTATTCTTATGCTACTTTGAGATATTCTTATGTTATCTTTAGCTCATAGTCGGCTACTTTGAGCTATTCCTATGCTACTTTCAGCTATTATAGGCTACTTTAGCTATTCTTATGCTACTTTGAACTATTTAAGACTTCTTTTAGCTGTTCGTATGCTACTGTCAGCTATTATAGGCTACTTTAAGATATATTGATGACATTTTTCAGCTATTTTAGTCTACCTTGAGCTGTGCTTATGAACCTTTGAGTTATTTTTAGGCTACTTTCAGCTATTCCTACGCTACTTTAAGCTATATTTAGGCTCTTTCTGGCTAGCACAGGCTACTTTGAGCATTTCTTATGCTTTTTTCAGCTATTTTAGGTGACTTTGAGCCATTCTTATGCTACTTTCAGCTATTTTACTCTACTTTGAGCTGTGTTTATGCTACTTCCAGCAATTTCTAGACTACCTTGACCTGTTTTTAGTCCACTTTGAGATTTTCTAATGCTACTTTTAGCTTTTTAGGCTATTTCTGGCTATTTCAGGCTACTATGAGCTTTTCTTGTGCTATATTCAGCTATTTTAGGTGACTTTGAGCTATTCTTATGCTACTTTCAGCTATTTTAAGGCTATTTTTTTAAGCTGCTCAGAACTTTTCTTTTGCTGTTTTCAGCTATTTTGCTCTACTTTGAGCTGTGTTTGTGCTACTTTCAGCAATTTTCAGACTACTTTGACCTTTTATATAGGCTACTTTGAACTATTTTTAGGCTACTTTGAGATTTGCTTATGCTACTTCTAGCTATATAGGCTATTTTGAGCTATTATCAGGCTACTTTCAGCTGTTTTATGGTATTTTCAGCAAATGTTTTGCTTTTTCTGCAATTTTTAGTAGTTCTTCCACAGTTTAGCTCTCAGCATCCCCACGCAATTTCAGCTGAAATTGCAATCTTGATCTAGTTAACTGATTGAGGTGTGACACCGTGACTTTCCAATACTGAACTTTTTTACAATATTCTAATTTTCTGAGACACTGAATTTTGGGTTTTCTTATCTGTAAGCCATAATCGTCAACATTTCTTCTTCCTTCGTCAGGGCTTGAAATACTTCACTCTGTGTGTAGTGAGTCTGTATGATAAATGGGTTTCACTTTCAGAAAAGAGTGACAAAAAATATTGAACCTTTCATGATATTCCAATTTTTTTGAGATGCACTAGTAGACATTAAAGGATGACATCTTCAAAGGCAAGAATGGAATGTTTTAGAGACATTAAAGGATGACATCTTCAAAGGCAAGAATGGAATGTTGTATAGACATTATAGGATGACATCTTCAAAGGCAAGAATGGAATGTTGTATAGACGTTAAAGGATGACATCTTCAAAGGCAAGAATTAAATGCTGTATAGACATTAAAGGATGACATCTTCAAAGGCAAGAATGGAATGTTGTATAGACATTATAGGATGACATCTTCAAAGGCAAGAATGGAATGTTTTAGAGACATTAAAGGATGACATCTTCAAAGGCAAGAATGGAATGTTTTAGAGACATTAAAGGATGACATCTTCAAAGGCAAGAATGGAATGTTGTATAGACGTTAAAGGATGACATCTTCAAAGGCAAGAATGGAATGTTGTATAGACATTAAAGAACAACATCTTCAAAAGCAAGAATGGAATGATGTATAGACATTAAAGGATGACATCTTCAAAGGCGAGAATGGAATGTTTTATAGACATAAAGGGATGACATCTTCAAAGGCAAGAATGGAATGTTTTAGAGACATTAAAGGATGACATCTTCAAAGGCAAGAATTAAATGCTGTATAGACATTAAAGGATGACATCTTCAAAGGCAAGAATGGAATGTTGTATAGACATTAAAGGACAACATCTTCAAAGGCAAGAATGGAATGTTTTAGAGACATTAAAGGATGACATCTTCAAAGGCAAGAATGGAATGTTGTATAGGCATTAAAGGATGATGTCATCTGTCTAAAGCCATTTAAGGTTCTAAAGGATGACATCATCTTTAGGGGCAGAAGACAGAGTGTTGGTGAAGTTGGGATGTTTGGGGGGTTTCTCTCTATTTCACTAATCAGGAAGCTGTTTTAAAGTCAACATGAGGGAAAGCTTTCATGATATACATGCTTATCTGCTATTTAGCTGTTAATCTTGTGGGGTACTAGTTAGTTTGAAATGACAACTTAATTCAAGAAAAGTCACGAGGAAGTTGTGATGGATCATTTATGGACGAGCTAGTTCTAAGAGCTGGCTCCGTGTGTGAATCACAGGAGTAAGCTCTTGTTTGAGATACAGTTTCAGTTTTCCATTTCTGATCTTGTTTTAAGGACATTAAGCCAAAATACTTCCAAATCAAGAGTCACTTGAGCAGCTAGAGATGGGCTGGTATTTCTGAGCTGAGAGAAATAATCCAGATCTCTAAAAGCTGACGGGCTGGTCTTTAATGGGCCACAGTACATGATGCTTCCACACAGCCAATCCAGATCCAGATAAGGACATCCCTACCACCTCTGTATCAGTCAGAGCCATCAGATACCCGGCTGTTTCACTGAGCTGTGTTGACACAAAGCATTAAGGATTACCACGTGGTATATGGATGCCCAAATGAAGATGGATTCCTCTTCATGTGCTGTATTAACAGGGTGTTAAAATGTTCCTTCTTACAGACTCATTAAGCACCTAAACACATCACGACAGGTCCAGGTGATGATCTGCATAGTTGGACAGAAACAGGAAGCTGTTTGTTTTGTCTCGTTGGGTCTTCAGAGACCTGACATGCTCAGATAATGAGGCCTCATGTGACACACACAGGGACAGCCAGGTGTGTGTTGGTCCCGAGTTAACTCGTTACATCAGGTCATTATCACCATTTAAACAAACAACCATCATCTCTCTGGGTGCTTTAAAGGAACAATTCACCTTTTCATACACACGGCCCAGTTCACCTGCTAATAGTGCCTCCAGGTGAGGCCTCACTCCTACAGACCATGAATCGTAGTCATTTTTAAAAGGTCCATCGGACCTTCATGTCTGGACTTGTTTTTCCTTGATCTGCCATCTGAACAGTGACATTTTATTTAAGCCCTGTATGAGTGTCTCATGGCATTTTTTTGATGATTTTGATGTTGATGTTTTTCAAAACAACGTAATTGCAGACAAGATTATTTTTTTGAAGCGGAAGAGGAAAACCTCCATTTCCAAAAATACCTGCCTATGTGTTGACAATGCCTCAATATGATGTCACAAGGAGAGCAAATTCTGATTGGATCATAAGATTTCTGGTTTTCAGATGTATGCAGACCATGAACAAAGGACTAGTGTGACTTGTTCCACTTTTCATGGGTGAGTCGATCCTCCTGATACACAAATATGAAGAAACGGTGCAGACAGACTGCATGGATGCTGTCAGTGTGTTAGCGTGTCACCTCTGTGTATTCAAAGTCCGACAGCGGTGCGATGCTCTTGATATAATCCACTCTAAACTGGTTGCCAGGGTTACCCAGAGGAATGGGTGGAGTCAGCATACTCATGGCGGACACGATGGTCTATAACACAAACACCACTGATATCAGACCTGGTAAAGGTTCATAATATTCACATAAAAATGTTTAACAACCTCATTAAAGCAGTATCTTAACCACTGAACCAATCACAGATGTTCTGCTTCAATATGGTCATGTGACGTACCACAATAGCATCCTTCACATTCTTCCTGATGTCTTGAATTTTCTGCTGCTTCTCCCTGTAAAAACAAAGGTTTCATCTGAGCAGAGGACAGATGTTTGTTTAAATAATCAGCCAATCAGATCAATACTTTGATCCTTTGGATTAAACACTGTTGATTTATTATCAATCAGCAGGAGTGGACTGGCAATCTGGCGTACCCGGCATTCCCCCGATGGGCCGACGTACTTTTGGGCCAGTATGATTTATATTTAATGACATTTTCTGCTAAGGGGTCCATTTTACAGCCAAAGACTGGACCCAAAGACGGCTCAAAGGTCTGACATCACTCAGACTTCATCCAAAACTTTATACTGTCCATGAACAACACACGAGCTACAACATGTGAGAACATTATCATGAACAACAGAAACACATTAGAAACACACTAGAAACACAGATGTCCCTGTGCTGTTTGACCCACTGAAAAGCTCTCATAAACATTTCATCAAGAACATCACAATGGACTGTGGGATATGAATGCTTTCACTTCTGTGGCATATAACAATAGAAATGTAAATGATAATGATAATAATGAAAATAATAATAATAAAATAATAATAACAAAATAATAATAATAATATTAATAATAATAATAATATCATTATTATTATTGATATTATTGTTATTATTTTTTATTATACATTGGATTTATATAGCACCTGTCATTGGGCACAAGGTCATTTAAACAGTAATATTAGGGCCACTCGATATATATATATAAATATATGTGTGTGTGTGTGTGTGTAATAGATGAAAACATTGAAAATAATCTATTTGCATGGAAGAAATTTTGTTTTTGTCTTTTTTGCTCAACTCCTGCAGCTGAGAGCCTGATCAAATCGAACTTTTATCCAGGACAGATCAATAAGGAAATACTCAAAGGTTTAGCTCAGAATCATCACATTATCATTAATCTGGACAATTCTATTAACAGGGTTATCTTACTACTGTTATTAGTTTAGATTCTTGTAAATTTATGAATTTATAATGTTGTTAATATCATCCAAATTTAGGCCTTTTTAAACAAAAAAAATAAGAGTTTTATTTCTTGTAAATTAATGAATTTAAAAATCATAAAAATTCTGAGCTAAAATTTTCTTTTTCAATAACCAGATTCTCTTTATTGATTGTATTTTTGAGATTATCTGTAAATAAGGAAAATCAGCTGCTGCAGATTTAAATTAGCTTTAAACTTAATCTGGTTCCCTGAAACAGAGCTAACATTTATATTCTATATTGCTCACGGTCCCTGTACAAATAAAATGAAATAAATTATACTTCCCATCACCTGGAGTGTAAACAAACATGTAAACACTGACAGAGACTGGAGAACTAAAGTCTGACTTACTCAGCATTAAAACCGTCGACGTGAAGAATCCTCATCTGCTTCACGATCGTACTTTTACCTGATTCTCCTGCTCCTAAAACGGACAGGTGACAGGAAGACAGGTGAGCCAAGGACAGAGACAGGACAGAGGAAACACAGGTCCGCCCCCCCGCCCCCCCGCCCCCAATAATCTTCAGGTCTGTGGTGTCACTCTGATTATTCTAAGCTTCTGATCGAGTTAGAGCCTCCCTGATGTGGAATCATTAAAAGTCCAACATGTTTGTTCCTTATGATTCTGCTTTAAATAGCCAATCAGTGAGCAGGCCGGGGATCATGACCAACCAGATGTCTAGTTTCTGTGAGAGCTCATGTCTGTGGAATCTCCACGGTCAAATCGTTCTACAAACATCAGCTCTGTGGTCTGACGGTCTAAAGAATCTTTAACTTTACGCCGTCAGAGGTAAAAAAAAATAAATAAATCAGCTCAATCTCTCCTGATGTCTGTGGTCTCTCTTACTGTCTCGTGTGTAGCCAGCCTGATATGAACGTTGAAAGGGCGTTTGGCGAGCTCACCCAGTAGTAAGAGTCTGTGTGTGGCCTTGTACGCCTGTCGCTCCTTCTGCAGCTGCCTCTCGATCTTCTTATTCGCTTCTCGTTTGGCTTTTTCATCCAGACGTTCTTCCTCTGTCTTTCCTCCCAGACAGCCCATTTCACCTGGGACCATGGAAACCAGTTATCAGATGTGTACGGGTGGGATCATCCCAGTACAACCAGTAAAAACCATACTAGTAGGAACCATTCCAGTACAACCAGGAAAAAACATACTAGTTAGAACCATTCCAGTACAACCAGTAAAAACCATACTACTGAGAACCATTCCAGTACAACCAGTTAAAACATTTCTAGTTAAAACCATTCCAGTACAACCAGTAAAAACCATACTACTGAGAACCATTCCAGTACAACCAGTTAAAACCATACTAGTTAGAACCACTCCAGTACAACCAGTAAAAACCATACTACTGAGAACCATTCCAGTACAACCAGAAAAAAAACATACTAGTTAGAACCATTCCAGTACAACCAGTAAAAACCATACAGCTGAGAACCATTCCAGTTCAACGAGTAATAATCATACTAGTTAGAACCATTCCAGTACAACCATCATTAGAAGCATTCCAGTACAACAGGAAAAACCATACTAGTTAGAACCATTCCAGTACAATCAATTAAAACGATACTAGTAGGAACCATACTAGTATAACCATTAGAAACCATAAAAGTTAGAACCATTCCAGTACAACCCGTTAAAACCATACTAGTTAAAACCATTCCAGTACAACCAGTAAACACCAGACTAGTAGGAACCATTCCAGTACAACCACTAAAAACCATACTACTGAGAACCATTCCAGTACAACCAGTTAAAACGATACTAGTTAAAACCATTCCAGTACAACCATTAGAAACCATACTAGTTAGAACCATTCCAGTACAACCAGTTAAAACCATACTAGTTAAAACCATTCCAGTACAACCATTAGAAACCATACTAGTTAGAACCATTCCAGTACAACCATCATAAGAAGCATTCCAGTACAACTCGTAAAAACCAGACTAGTTAGAACCATTCCAGTTCAACCAGTTAAAACCATACTAGTTAGAACCATTCCAGTACAACCAGTAAAAACCAGACTAGTTAGAACCATTCCAGTTCAACCAGTTAAAACCATACTAGTTAGAACCATTCCAGTACAACCAGTAAAAACCATACTACTAAGAACCATTCCAGTACAACCAGTAAAAACCAGACTAGTTAGAACCATTCCAGTTCAACCAGTTAAAACCATACTAGTTAGAACCATTCCAGTACAACCAGTAAAAACCAGACTAGTTAGAACCATTCCAGTTCAACCAGTTAAAACCATACTAGTTAGAACTATTCCAGTACAACCAGTTTAAACGATACTAGTTAAAACCATTCTAGTACAACCATTAGAAATCATACAACTGAGGAGCCATTCCAGATCAACGAGTAAAAATCATACTAGTTAGACCCATTCCAGTACAACAGGAAACACCAGACTAGTTAGAACCATTCCAGGAAAACCATACTAGTTAGAACCATTCCAGTACAACCAGTAAAAACCATATAACTGAGAACCATTCCAGTTCAACAAGTAAAAACCATACTAGTAAGAACCATTCCAGTACAACCAGGAAAAACCATACTAGTTAAAACCAGTTTAGGACAACCAGTAAAAACCATACAAATGAGAACCATTCCAGCTCAACGAGTAAAAATCATACTAGTTAGACCCATTCCAGTACAACTTTTAGAAACCATACTAGTAAGAACCATTCCAGTACAACCATCATTAGAAGCATTTCAGTACAACCAGTAAAAACCAGACTAGTTAGAACCATTCCAGTAAAACCATACTAGTAAGAACCATTCCAGTACAACCATTAAAAACCATTATACTGAGAACCATTCCAGTAAAACCAGTTAAAACCATACTAGTAGGAACCATTCTAGCACAACCATTAGAAACCATACTAATTAGAACCATTTCAGTACAACCAGTAAACACCAGACTAGTAGGAACCATTCCAGTACAACCAGTTTAAACGATACTAGTTAAAACCATTCTAGTACAACCATTAGAAACCATACTAGTTAGAACCATTCCAGTAAAACCATTAGAAACCATACTAGTTAGAACCATTCCAGTACAACCATTATTAGAAGCATTCCAGTACAACCAGTATTAACCATACTAGTAAGAACCACTCCAGTACAACCAGAAAAAAGGATACTACTGAGAACCATTCCAGTACAACCAGGAAAAACCATCCTAGTTACAACCATTCCAGTACAACCAGTAAAAACCATACAACTGAGGAGCCATTCCAGTTCAACGAGTAAAAATCATACTAGTAAGACCCATTCCAGTACAACAGGAAAAACCATACTAGTTGAACCATTCCAGTAAAACCATACTAGTTAGAACCATTCCAGTACAACCAGGAAAAACCATACTACTGAGAACCATTCCAGTACAACCAGTAAAAACCATACAACTGAGAACCATTCCAGTACAACCAGTTAAAACCATACTAGTTAGAACCACTCCAGTACAACCAGTAAAAAGGATACTACTGAGAACCATTCCAGTACAACCAGGAAAAAACATACTGGTTAGAACTATTCCAGTACAACCAGTTAAAACCATACTAGTTAAAACCATTCCAGTACAACCATTAGAAACCATACTAGTTAGAACAGTTCCAGTACAACCAGTAAAAACCATACTAGTAAGAACCATTCCAGTATAACCAGTAGAAACCATACTAGTTAGAACCATTCCAGTACAACCAGTAAAAACCATACTACTGAGAACCATTCCAGTACAACTCGTTAAAACCATACTAGTTAAAACCATTCCAGTACAACCAGTAAACACCAGACTAGTAGGAACCATTCCAGTACAACCAGTAAAAACCATACTAGTTAGAACCATTCCAGTAAAACCAGTAAAAACGATACTACTAAGAACCATTCCAGTACAACCAGTTAAAACGATACTAGTTAGAACCATTCTAGTACAACCAGTTAAAACCATACTAGTTAAAACCATTCCAGTACAACCAGTTAAAACCATACTAGTTAAAACCACTCCAGTACAACCAGTAAAAAGGATACTACTGAGAACCATTCCAGTACAACCAGGAAAAACCATACAACTGAGCAACTTTCCTGTTCAACGAGTAAAAATCATACTAGTTAAAACCATTCCAGTACAACCATTAGAAACCATACAAGTTAGAACCATTCCAGTACAACCATCATTAGAAGCATTCCAGTACAACAGGAAAAACCATACTAGTTAGAACCATTCCAGTAAAACCATTCTAGTAAGAACCATTCCAGTACAACCAGTAAAAACCATACTACTGAGAACCATTCCAGTACAACCAGGTAAAACGATACTAGTAGGAACCATTCTAGTACAACCATTAGAAACCATACTAGTTAAAACCATTCCAGTACAACCAGTTAAAACGATACTAGTAAGAACCATTCTAGTACAACCATTAGAAACCATACTAGCTAGAACCATTCCAGTACAACCAGGAAAAACCATACTGGTTAAAACCATTCCAGTACAACCATTAGAAACCATACTAGTTAAAACCATTCGAGTACAACCATTAGAAACCACACTAGTTAGAACAGTTCCAGTACAACCAGTAAAAAGGATACTACTGAGAACCATTCCAGTACAACCATGAAAAAACATACTAGTTAGAACCATTCCAGTACAACCAGTAAAAGCCATACTACTGAGAACCATTCTAGTACAACTCATTAAAACCATCCTGGTTAAAACCATTCCAGCACAACTAGTAAACACCAGACTAGTAGGAACTATTCCAGTACAACCAGTAAGTACCATACTAGTTAGAACCATTCCAGTACAACCAGTAAAAACCATACTAGTTAGAACCACTCCAGTACAACCAGTTAAAACCATACTAGTTAAAACCATTCCAGTACAACCATTAGAAACTATACTAGTAAGAACCATTCCAGCACAACCAGTTAAAACCATACTAGCTAGAACCATTCCAGTACAACCAGGAAAAACCATACTGGTTAAAACCATTCCAGTACAACCATTAGAAACCATACTAGTTAAAACCATTCGAGTACAACCATTAGAAACCACACTAGTTAGAACAGTTCCAGTACAACCAGTAAAAAGGATACTACTGAGAACCATTCCAGTACAACCATGAAAAAACATACTAGTTAGAACCAGTCCAGTACCACCTGTAGAAAGCCATACTAGTCTGAGAACCATTCCAAGTACAACTCATTATTAGAACCATCCTCAGCACAACCAGTAAAAACCATACTAGTTAGAACCACTCCAGTACAACCAGTAAAAGGATACTAGTTAGAACCATTCCAGTACAACCAGGAAAATCCATACTAGTTAGAACCACTCCAGTACAACCAGTTAAAACCATACTAGTTAAAACCATTCCAGTACAACCATTAGAAACTATACTAGTAAGAACCATTCCAGCACAACCAGTTAAAACCATACTAGTTAGAACCACTCCAGTACAACCAGAAAAAAGGATACTACTGAGAACCATTCCAGTACAACAATGAAAAAACATACTAGTTAGAACCATTCCAGTACAACCAGTTAAAACCATACTAGTTAGAACCACTCCAGTACAACCAGTAAAAAGGATACTACTGAGAACCATTCCAGTACAACCAGGAAAATCCATACTAGTTAAAACCATTGCAGTACAACCATTAGAAACCATACTAGTCAGAACCATTCCAATACAACCATTATTAGAAGCATTCCAGTACAACCAGTAAAAACCATACTAGTTAGAACCACTCCAGTACAACCAGTAAAAAGGATACTACTGAGAACCATTCCAGTACAACCAGGAAAATCCATACTAGTTAAAACCATTCCAGTACAACCATTAGAAACCATACTAGTCAGAACCACCAATACAACCATTATTAGAAGCATTCCAGTACAACCAGTAAAAACCATACTAGTTAGAACCACTCCAGTACAACCAGTAAAAAGGATACTACTGAGAACCATTCCAGTACAACCAGGAAAACCATCCTAGTTACAACCATTCCAGTAAAACCAGTAAAAACCATACAACTGAGGAGCCATTCCAGTTCAACGAGTAAAAATCATACTAGTTAGACCCATTCCAGTACAACAGGAAAAACCATACTAGTTGAACCATTCCAGTACAACCAGGAAAAAACAATACTAGTTAGAACCAGTTCAGGACAACCAGTACAAACCATACAACTGCCAACCATTCCAGTACAACCAGTTAAAACCATACTAGTTAGAACCATTCTAGTACAACCATTAGAAACCATACTAGTTAGAACCATTCCAGTACAACCAGTTAAAACCATACTGGTTAAAACCATTCCAGTACAACCATTAGAAACCATACTAGTTAAAACCATTCCAGTACAACCATTAGAAACCATACTAGTTAGAACAGTTCCAGTACAACCATTAAAAACCATACTAGTAAGAACCATTCCAGTATAACCAGTAGAAACCATACTAGTTAGAACCATTCCAGTACAACCAGTAAACCCATACTAGTTAGACCCATTCCAGTACAACAGGAAAAACCATTCTAGTTAAAACCATTCCAGCACAACTAGTAAACACCAGACTAGTAGGAACCATTCCAGTACAACCAGTAAAAACCATAGTAGTTAGAACCATTCCAGTAAAACCAGTAAAAACGATACTACTGAGAACCATTCCAGTACAACCAGTTAAAATGATACTAGTTAGAACCATTCTAGTACAACCATTAGAAACCAAACTAGTTAGAACCATTCCAGTACAACCAGTTAAAACCATACCAGTTAAAACCATTCCAGTACACCGAGAAAAACCATACTAGTTAGAACTACTCAAGTACAACCAGTAAAAAGGATACTACTGAGAACCATTCCAGTACAACCAGGAAAAACCATCGTAGTTAGAACCATTCCAGTACAACCAGTAAAAACCATACAACTGAGCAACTTTCCTGTTCAATGAGTAAAAATCATACTAGTTAAAACCATTCCAGTACAACTATCAGAAACCATAGTAGTTAGAACCATTCCAGTACAACCATCATTAGAAGCATTCCAGTAAAACAGGAAAAACCATACTAGTTAGAACCATTCCAGTACAACCATACTAGTAAGAACCATTCCAGTACAACCAGTAAAAAACCACACTACTGAACCATTCCAGTACAAACAGGTAAAACAATACTAGTAGGAACCATTCTAGTACAACCATTAGAAACCATACAACTGAGAACCATTCCAGTTCAACGAGTAAAAACCATACTAGTTAAAACCATTCCAGTACAACCAGTTTAAATGATACTAGTTAGAACCATTCTAGTACAACCATTAGAAACCATACTAGTTAGAACCATTCCAGTACAACCAGTTAAAACCATACTAGTTATAACCATTCCAGTACAACCATTAGAAACCATACTAGTTAGAACCATTCCAGTACAACCATCATTAGAAGCATTCCAGTACAACGAGTAAAAACCATACTAGTTAGAACCACTCAAGTACAACCAGTAAAAAGGATAGTACTGAGAACCATTCCAGTACAACCATTAGAAACCATACTAGTTAGAACCATTCCAGTACAACCAGTAAAAACCATACAACTGAGAACCATTCCAGTTCAACGAGTAAAAATCATAGTAGTTAGACCCATTCCAGTACAACAGGAAAAACCATACTAGTTAGAACCATTCCAGTAAAACCATACTAGTTAAAACCATTCCAGTACAACCAGGAAAAACCATACTAGTTAGAACCATTCCAGTAAAACCAGCAAAAACCATACTAGTTAGAACCATTCCAGTACAACCAGTAAACTAAAAATTAGTTGGAACCATTCTAGTACAGCCAGTAAAAACCATACTAGTAGGAACCATTCCATTACAACCAGTTAAAACCATACTAGTTAGAACCATTCCAGTACAACCAGTAAAAACCACACTACTGAACCATTCCAGTACAAACAGGTAAAACAATACTAGTAGGAACCATTCTAGTACAACCATTAGAAACCATACTAGTTAGAACCATTCCAATACAACCAGTAAAAACCATGCTAGTTAGAACCATTTCAGTACAACCAGTTAAAACCAGACTAGCAGGAACCATTCCAGTACAACCATTAGAAACCATACTAGTTAGAATCATTCCAGTACAACCAGGAAAAACCATACTAGTTAGAACCATTCCAGTACAACCAGTGAAAAACATACTAGTAAGAACCATTCCAGTAAAACAAGTAAAAACCATACTAGTAAGAACCATTCCAGTACAACCAGGAAAAACCATACAAGTTAAAACCATTTCAGGACAACCTGTTAAAACCATACTAGTTAAAACCATTCCAGTACAACCATAGAAGTAAGAAGCATTCCAGTACAACCAGAAAAAAACATCCTTGTTAGAACCATTCCAGTACAACCAGTAAAAACCATACTAGTATAACCAGTGCAAATTATACTAATAAAAACCATTCCAGTACAACCAGTGAAAATCGTGATAGTAAGACCCATTCCATAAAACCAGTAAAAAATTTTTTAGGTAAGAACCATTCCAGTACAATCAGTGAAACTATACTAATAAGAACTATGAACCAAGTTTACCCAGTCTCTGAGCCAGTTTAAACCCAGTTAACCCTGTCTTTGAACCTGTTTAAACCCAGTTAACCCAGTCTCTGATCCTGTTTAAACCCAATTTACCCAGTCTCTGAGCCTGTTTAAACCCAGTTAATCCTGTCTCCGAGCCTGTTTAAACCCAGTTTACCCAGTCTCTGAGCCAGTTTAAACCCAGTTTACTTAGTCTATGAGCCTGTTTAAACCCATTTAAACCCAGTCTTTGAACCTGTTTAAACCCAGTTTACCCAGTCTCTGAGCCAGTTAAAACCCAGTTACCCAGTCTCTGAGCCAGTTTAAACCCAGTTAACCCAGTCCCTGAGCCAGTTTAAACCCATTTAACCCAGTCTCTGAGCCAGTTTGAACCCAGTTAACCCAGTCTCTGAGCCAGTTTAAACCCATTTAACCCAGTCTCTGAGCCAGTTTAAATCCATTTAACCCAGTCTCTGAGCCAGTTTAAACCCAGTTAACCCTGTCTCTGAGCCAGTTTAAACCCAGTTAACCCTGTCTCTGAGCCAGTTTAAACCCAGTTTACCCAGTCTCTGAGCCAGTTTAAACCCAGTTAACCCAGTCACTGAGCCTGTTTAAACCCAGTTAACCCAGTCTCTGAGCCTGTTTAAACCCAGTCAACCCAGTCTCTGAGCCAGTTTAAACCCAGTTAACCCAGTCTCTGAGCCTGTTTAAACCCAGTCAACCCAGTCTCTGAGCCAGTTTAAACCCAGTTAACTCAGTCTCTGAGCCAGTTTAAACCCAGTTAACCCAGTCTCTGAGCCAGTTTAAACCCAGTTAACCCAGTCTCTGAGCCAGTTTAAACCCAGTTAACCCAGTCTCTGAGCCAGTTTAAACCCAGTTAACCCAGTCTCTGAGCCAGTTTAAACCCAGTTAACCCAGTCTCTGAGCCAGTTTAAACCCAGCTGGTCTTGGTTACCTGTTGGTGATTAGGAGCTGTTGTGTCTCAGCTCATCCAAACCTGCCCGCCTTTTTTTCTGTCCATTTAAGTCCACTGAAAAAAATCTGCTCTTCAGCCAATCAGCATCCCTGTCCACCTGTCCAGGTGAGGTCCAGGTGCAGTTCGAGGGGACAGCGGTGGATCTGGTGTTGGTTCCCTGACGTTTTCTTAAACACTGAGGAGAGATGAACAGTCTCTGAGCCAGTTTCTCTTCACCTGCAGTCTCTGCACCAGTTTAAACCCACATTAGTGTCTCATTAGCTGGTCTTCTCTCCCTCTCTCTGGTGATTAGGGCTGTTGTTTCCTCATCCTGTCACTTTGTTGTCCATTTAAGTCCACTGGTCGATCACAAACAATCAGCACTGTCCACCTGTCCAGGTGATCGCTGTAAGTCTGTAAAGCGGTGGATCTGGTGTTGGTTCTCATGCTAAACACTGAGGAGAGATGAACACCTGAGCTGCTCTCTCTCATCAGCTCCCAGAAACTTCCTCATGTTTGTCCATGCAGGAGGAGACTGTTTTCTCTCCTGTCACTTTGTTGCCTAACGGACTGACAGCTAACCTGGGACTGCAGGACGAGGAGCTGCATGGGAACAGTTAAAATCATCAGCTCCCAGAAACTTCCTCATGTTTGTCCATGCAGGAGGGGAGACTGGGGTCTGTTGTCACAGGGCTGACTGCATCTATGTGAAAAGGCTCTGTCATGTTTCTATCAAATACTTGGACCACGCCCTGCTGAGGAGCTGAACCCAATCTGATCCGTCCAGTTCTTCCCTGGAATTCCCATTTGAGAACAGAGATGGTGCCTATAGTTTATTAGGGAATGAAGATCAGGATGAACTAGATCAAAACTGCAGTTTCAGCTGAAATTGCGTGGGGATGCTGAGAGCTGAATTGTGGAAGAACTGCTGGAAAAAGCCAAAAGCACAAAAAAAAGCTAAAAATAGCATAAAAATAGCATGAGATACCATAAAATGACATTCAATAGCTAAAAAGGATAAAAAATAGCTGAAAGCAGCCTGAAAATAGCTGAAAGTAGCCTAAAGATAACTGAAAATAACATAAAGATGACTGAAAATGGCTTTAAAGTAGTTGAAAATAGCATAAAAATAACTGAAAATAGCCTAAAAGTAGCTGAAAATGGCATTCAATGGCTGAAAAAGCATGGAAATAGATTAAAATAGCATTGAAATAGCTGAAATTGGTGGAAAAATAGCTAAAAAGCTGAAGAGTGCAATCCCTGATTTGTGAAGAATGTGAAATCATTGCTCAAAATATAGAATTTAGTAAAAAATAAAAATAAAATTGAACACTGCCTTATTGACAGAGTAGCCTCTTGAGTCTAATGGCTGAAGGTGTGTGAGATTGTGCTATAGATGGTGGAGACATTGTTCACAGCAGTGTTACTCAACCCTGAACCAAATCATCGAGAAGTGCCTTTGCAAGAGCCACAATCTAAGAGGTGAAACAAAAACAGCTGGAAGTAAAAATAACAATAAGTTAAAGGTGGCAAAAATGGTAAAAAAATAAAAAATAAAAAAATTTAAAAAATGGATGAAAGGGGCTGAGAATGGGGAGGAAAAGTAGAAAAGAGGTCAGAAAGTAGAAAAAAAATGGGTGAGAAGTGACAAAATGAGTTATAGGTGACATAAAATGGTCCAAATGTGGCAAAAAAATGAGGAAGCAAGTGGTGTTTAATGGCAACAGGTAGCTTCAGTGGGTGAAAATGGCAACAGAAATTGTGAAAAGGGGCAAAAATGGGATAAAAGTGGCAACAAGAAGTGGCTAAAATGGCACAAACTAGGAAAAAAGTCAAATATGACAAAGTATGGAGGAGGAGATAGCCAGCGCAGAAGAATAATAATAATAAACACGAATAGTACTCAGCATCCCCACTAATGATCCAATTAAGGAGGGAGATCTTTAATTTTAGTTAATACCACTGAAACATCTGAGTCCTCATCCAAACACCATTAATATTTGTTCACATCTCATGTGTCATGAGAACAATAAGAGTAGTTCACTTCTGGTTTGGGCTTTTCAAAGTAAAATCCCAGTTTGGAGTAACTCCTGTCATTTGTAGAGAATGCTTTTATTTTGGATCATTTCCATCACACTGAATCAAGTCACTTGTATGGAGGTTAACTGAGGTTAAATATATGGAGACGGACAGGGGAGGGAGAGCATGGAGATGGGGCCAACATGCCGTGACCTCACGCCTAATGCGGCACATGCAAACGGAAAAACACGTCCAGTCTGAAACGGGCGTTTGGCCCTTTTACAGTCAAAGCCCTGCCCCCTGTTTCAGGTAAATTAGCGGCTGTGCCAACAGGCTGACGCCGTAGTCGAGGGTGTAACTTAATTTATTGACTCTCATGTAAACAAACAACATGTAAACAAAAACTGAAATGTGAGCGAGCTCTGGAGAGAGCTGTGACTGGAACAAATCTGTAGTGAGTTTCTCCCTGATTGGACGACTTTCCTCTCCTTTTTCCTCTTCTCTCACTGACTATTGGGACGCTCAACTCTGGACCCCCTGCTCTCCAAAGTCTTCAACCTAAAATGAAAAAGACGGACTGCATGAAGGCATCTGCACACATTCAGAACCACAAACAGATGATACAATGGTCAGACTCACCTGTGCAGGTGTTCATCACAGAACGAGCAGAGTCGCTGAGTCTCACTCTGAAAAAAACTCTGAAATTATCAAAAATAAATAAATAAATTAAAAAAAAGGATTTAAAGGAAAGAGGTGCATCTGAGGACAAAAATCTGTTTACTGAATTCATTTTAATCAAATAATGCAAATTAAAGATAAAAGCTAAGTGTCAGAGTTGTAGAATCACTGTAGAATCACCACTGGAATTTTGTTATTATTATTTCATCTTTAAAACTATCATCATTAAAACTACCATCATTAACATTATCACCATTAAAACTACCATCATTAACATTATCACCATTAAAACTACCATCATTAACATTATCACCATTAAAACTACCATCATTAACATTATCACCAGTGATATTATCACCATTAAAGCTATCATCATAAACATTACCACCTTTAAAACTATCATCATTAAAACTATCACATTAACATTATCACCTTTAAAACTACCATCAGTTCCATTATTATCATTAAAACTATCATCATTAACATTATCACCAGTGATATTATCACCATTTAAACTATCATCATTAACATTATCACCATTAAAACTCTCATCAACATTATCATCATTAAAACTATCATCATTAACATTCTCAGTACCAGGATCTGCGTGTTGATGTCGTTCAGACTACTCGAGTTCTCCTGCAGATTCTTCAGCTGATCGTTTACACTGAGCTCAAACCTCTGCAACAACAACAGCCTACAACCACACACAGACGTTATCCTGGACTCAGCTGTTACTTTAAAAGACAGGTGTTGGAGTGGGTGGTTACTTTGTTAATTAACAGGTGTTGGAGTGGGTGGTAACTCTGTTAATAGACAGGTGTTGGAGTGGGTGGTAACTTTGTTAATTGACAGGTGTTGGAGTGGGTGGTTACTTTGTTAATAGACAGGTGTTGGAGTGGGTGGTTACTTTGTTAATTGACAGGTGTTGGAGTGGGTGGTAACTTTGTTAATAGACAGGTGTTGGAGTGGGTGGTAACTTTGTTAATAGACAGGTGTTGGAGTGGGTGGTTACTTTGTTAATTGACAGGTGTTGGAGTGGGTGGACACTTTGTTAATTAACAGGTGTTGGAGTGGGTGGTAACTTTGTTAATAGACAGGTGTTGGAGTGGGTGGACACTTTGTTAATTAACAGGTGTTGGAGTGGGTGGTAACTTTGTTAATTAACAGGTGTTGGAGTGGGTGGTAACTTTGTTAATTGACAGGTGTTGGAGTGCGTTGTAACTTTGTTAATTGACAGGTGTTGGAGTGGGTGGTAACTTTGTAAATAAACAGGTGTTGGAGTGTGTGGTAACTTTGTAAATAAACAGGTGTTGGAGTGCGTGGTAACTTTTTTCTTAAAGTGTAAGTGAACCCCCGGCTCAGAGCTAACTCCGCCCACCTCCGTAATTCAAAAAATGCACAGAAAGTGAACAGTTTGGTTTTGAGGGGAGAGAGGGGAAAAGGAGTAAGTTCATCGACCATAAAACAAAACAAAATAAAATAAAAATATGACCTTTTAAGACCATCTACTGACATGGAGAACACATTTAAAGGACAAAGCTGCTTCTATGACCTGTTAAATCCTGACTGTATGATGATGAGCTTTAACCTACTTTGTCTCTGTCACTGTCTGTGGCAATAAGGTGTTTCTATTTAGTTGATGTTAATATAACTCTTATCAAATCATTCAGGATGCTTAACATTTTTAAAAATACGCTGCAACCAAGACGTCAGTGCGCTGAATTTTAGATAATTTATATTTCAATGTATAACGCGTGCACGCGGAAAAAAGAGAGAGAGAGAGAGAGAGAGAGAGAGAGAGAGGGAGGGAGGGAAGGAGAGAGAGAGGGGGGAAAGCACCAAAACAGGACTTGAATCATAAAGCCTGATGGCGCTCTGTAAAACTGTCGGGTCAATCAGAGAAGTTTATGAAATTCCCTGAAGTCTGCAGACACAAAAAGAGCACTGCGAGTCATGCAGGCAGCACGTCAACCCAGAGATCTGCGTAGGTTTACAGGCGTAGTGCCGTATCTGCCATGAAGCCGCGGCCAGTGGATGCGTAAAAACGCAGGACGAGTGCCTGTAAGCATCACTGCATCTCTTTCTCTTCCCTTGTTATTTTCACGTCTCGTATCATGCATGTAACATTGCAGTAACAGCGAAAACAAGGGCATTGTGCCACACGAATAGCCGTCTGTGCGAAACACAGCATGCCGCGCAACACACGGCACGATGTCCACGCTACAGCATGGGCGTATATGGATACAGGACTGATTTACGCGAAGCCTCGAGTCAGATAACTTGCCTCGAGGAATTTTTTGAATTGAATTACCTGGATAATTCGAGGAATCGTTTCAGTCCTAGTTCTGAGCACTACCTGTTCGGTCCATTCGCTCCAGCAGCGGCGTTACTACAGTCGGAGCCGAGACAGTTCAAGTGCCGAAGAGGATGGCAGTGGTCTCTGAATGGTAAAGTCAGTTAGAGGCGGTAACACTCTACCTTTTATACAGAGTTTGTGACATAGCAACATACCGATGGTGGGTTTCTATGTCACATAAACCCCACCTTTTTCAAGGCAGATGTCCGTTTGAGCTAATTAAAAGACATAAAATCCAGATTTTTCTCAGTTTGGTGCAGATTTCAGCTATAACACCAACACTGATGTGTTTTATTATAGTTCAGTAAATTACCTCAGTGTACAGTTGAAAAAAAAATGTTAAAGTGTTCACTACCTCTTTAACAGACAGGTGTTGGAGCGGGTGGTACCTTTGTTGATGGACAGCTGTTAGCAGAGAGGAGACCTGTTGTTGACATTCTTTTAGAGAGAGAAGAACTTCGGCTTCAATGTTCTTCCAGCTTTCCTAAAATATAAATTACCAACAATTATTCATAGTTATTGATCAGCTGTGATCAGATCAATAACCAGCGATCGATCTTTGTGTGTACTGACAGAGAAGTGTGTTTCCAGGTGTGTTGTGAAGGTGTTGAAGGCAGCCTTGACGCCTGATGTTACGTCTGATTTAGTCTCCACCCCCAGCTCTACCAAAGGCTCCTTTATTTCCTCATGTGGCCTGGTCCATTCATCTATCAGCCCCTCCCCCTGCTCTACTGGCTCCACCTCCTCAGCTGATGAGTCTGTGAAAGGTAGGCAGCAGAGTGAAGAAAGTCGTGATGCTGCTTGGTTTACAAAACCCACCCCCCCGGGTAAAGTTTTCTGAATTGAATAGAAAACCTATCAGCACTGAGTTAGGCTCCTCCTTCTGGGGCTCAGGCTCAGCCCTCTTCTTACAGGCTGGCACACCCTCAGTTTGGTCTGACAGGTAGCCTGCATTGGTTTAGAAACAGAACATGAATTAAAATTTTCCTGTCACATATAATCAATAATTTCTAACAGAAAAAATCAGATCAAACAATTAAAAATACCTGACTCTCTAGTTGACCTCTTTCTGTCCAAAGTCAACTCTTCCTGTTTCATAAATAAAATACATAAATAAATAATCAAATAGAAAAACAGCTCATGATTTTTACACAAAAATGAAAAACCTTTTTAAATGGGGAGCTTCTTCCTTCAAACTCCTTGGTCTGTTCCTTTTGGATGTGAGGCCCCGCCCCTACAGGTACACCTGAGAGACAGACAGGTAAAATCAAGATTCTCAAATGGTTTGGCAAGGCACACTAGTGTGCCTTAAGGCAAATCTAGCTGTAGGAATTTGTACTATAAATTATTACAACTTTGTGGCAAGTACTGTAACCAGGCCTGCCCACAGATCTGGACCCCTGAAAACCCCCAGAGAATGGGACCTCCCCAGTTGTGATTTATTGATATCAGTGTATGAGTCTTGGATCAGTAGCATTGATGTTAGCATCCTGGCTAACAGTTACCTCATTAAGAGCTGAAAAACATGGCAAGCTATTACTGGGTTTAAATTGGTGTTCAACTTATTCATTCATGCTATTTTTAACCAATTTAACCAATTTTTCTACCCATTTTTGCCACTTTTTTTGACAACTTAAACCCTTTTGTTACTTTTTTGCATTTTTGCTACTTCTCATTACTATTTTTGACCCATTTTTACAACTTTTTGGGAACTTTTTGCCACATTTAACCAACTTTTGCTGCCTTTTTACCATTTTTCACCCAAGTTTGCTATCATTTGGCCATTTTTCCCATCACTTTTTACCCCTTTTATCACCTTTTAGCAATTTTAACCCTTTTTTGTCACTTTTCTGCCACTTGTGACCTATTTTGCTCCCTTTATGACAACCCATTAATGCCACCTTTTTGCCAATGTTTGCCCACTTTTGCCCTTTTTAAATAATTTTTAACACATTTTTACCACCTCTTTACAACATTTAACCCTTTTAGGCCACTTCTAACCATTTTTTTTCACTATTCTGACACTTTCAACAAGTTTTTGCCAATTTCAACCTATTTGGCCACTTGTACCAATTTTCACCCATTTCTGACTTTGTTTTTGCCACTTTTTGCACTATTTTGCCATGTTGTTTTCATCACTTTAAACCCATTTTTGCCACCCTTTGCCCACTTTTTCCATCTCCATGATCGCCCAGTGGGCTCAGCCCCAGAAAGCTCTCCCCTTTATCTCCCCTTATAGGCCACCTTGACCGTTATATTATTTAAAAAGTCTATTTTGTATCAATTTGAATACGGTGTGCCCTGAGATTCTGGCTTAACCTTAGGTGTACCTTGGGCGAAAAAAGTTTGAAAACCTCTGGTCTAAAGTATGTGACAAGTGAGTTAGAATATCCCCAGGAAAATGTATATTCATCAGTTTTTACTGAAGAATGTGTTGAATAGAGGCCGGCTCTGACAATTCTCCCTCTCACCATCTAGTGGTAGAACCCTGGGACTGCAACTGAAGCATTACCAGGCTGGAGGTTTTGGAGTGGTCTAGTCAAAGTCTCCACAGCGATGTGAAAGGGTGGAACTAACAGTTAATGGGTTTAGGGGGCAATGACTTTTTCACAGAAGATTTGGATGGCTAATAAATAAAATCATCATTTAGAAACTGACTGTTGTCTAATATTTTAGATTTTTGACTAATTGTGAATTTCAGACGGAGGTCTATTCTGCATTTTTCTGATGTTCGATCTTTAAACTTAAGGCCGCTGAAAAAAGGGTTAAATTAAGTTGGACCTGAGTGGTACTTGGGCGTCGAGTGTCTGATCTGATCGAAGAGGAACTCAGCTGAGTGTCGCCTCGGAGTCTGAAAAAGAAAACATTTAGCCTCCACACCATCAGCTCGTATTTCTACAGTGTAGTGGAGATGAATTTGAAATTTTACAGTGTAGTTAGTAACAGTTTTTACAGAGTAATGATGATAATGCATTTGTACAGTTTTAAGTTATGCAATTTTTACAGTGCAGTTGTAACGAAGTCTTAACAGTGTTGTTATAATAATGTAGTTTAACAGTGTAGTATTTACAGTGTAGTTACCTTTGTCATGGAGGATTCTTCTTCACTGCTGGGAGATGACAAAGGCAGGACTGGGCAGAAAGACATTCAAATTAACCTGCTGTTACAAATTAAGTTTGGCATTAATGAGTCAATCACAGTGGGATTAGTCTGAAAAAGTTCATAGAATTTTATATGAAAAGCATGTAATTTGTCCTTTTAAGGCTTATTTATGTTCTATGTTTTCGTACAGATGCAGTCTGAGCTTTCTGTTTTCATTACATCTAAATTTCTGCATACTCTTATGGATATAAACTTATGTTGTAATACCAGCAATAATCATGGGGGCATTGTTGAGCGGTGTAGCCAACAGTTCAAGCCAGAGCAGCAAAACACAGCAAAGAAGAAGAAGAGTAAAGTGTCTCAACTTGGTGAGTACAGTTCAGACTGTATCACGTGTCTGGACGTCTAAAGCTGTCTCTATCTGAGCTCAAACAGGCCGCTGAAAGCATCAAAGGAAAATCATATTTCATATTCTTCAGAGCACTCACTCTTCAGCTGAGTCTTGCTCTGCTGTTTCTTTCTGCCGTATGATCGACCACTCAGTCGGTCCACAGAGGGGAACTGCTGGGCCGAACCACAAAGGTCCTCAGCGTGGGGGGAACTCGACACTTTCTGTCAAGAGGAAAGAGCGAAAAGGCCATGGCAAAAGGAGTAAAAAACCTCCATATCTTCAGGGGGAAAAAGACATCGCTTCAACAAAGGAAAAATGAGCTACAACCAAAATCATTGCCTACAGACAGAAAAAACTCTTACAGCAAAGAACATCAATTACAGTCACACAGAACTCCTACAGCCAAAAACATCAACTACAGTCACACAGAACTCCTACAGCCAAAAACATAAACTACAGTCAGACAGAACTCCTCCAGCCAAAAACATCAACAACAGTCATACAGAACATTAACAGTTTAAAACATCAACTACAGACAGAAAGAACACCTAAAGCCAAAAACATCAACGACAGTCAGAAAGAACTCATACAGTCAAAAACATCAACTACAGTCACAGAGAACTTCTACAGCCAAAAACATCAACTACAGTCACAGAGAACTTCTACAGCCAAAAACATCAACTACAGTCACACAGAACTCCTACAGCCAAAAACATCAATTACAGTCAGAAAGAAGTCCTCAGCCAAAAACATCAATTACTGTCCGACAGAACTCCTACAGCCAAAAACATCAACTACAGTCAGACAGAACTCCTCTGGCCAAAAACATCAATTACAGTCAGACAGAAATTCTACAGCCAAAAATACCACCCACAGTCAGACAGAACTCCTACAGCCAAAAACATCATCCCCAACAGTCAGAAAGAACATTAACAGCCAAAAAACATCAACTACAGTCAGACAGAACTCCTATAGCCAAAAACATCAACTATCGTCACACAGAACTCCTACACCCAAAAACATCAACTTCAGTCAGACAGAACTCCTACAGCCAAAAACATCAACTACAGACAGAAAGAACTCCTACAGCCAAAAACATCAACTACAGTCAGAAAGAACACCTACAGCCAAAAACATCAACTACAGTCAGAAAGAACTCCTTCAGCCAAAAACATCAACTACAGTCAGAAAGAACACCTACAGCCAAAAACATCAATGACGGTCACACAGAACTCCTACAGCCAAAAACATCAACTACAGTCACACAGAACTCCTACAGCCAAAAACATCAACTACAGTCACACAGAACTCCTCCGATCAAAACCATCAATTACAGTCAGACAGAAATTCTACAGCCAAAAACATCAACTACAGTCAAACAGAACTCCTACAGCCAAAAACATCAATTACAGTCAGAAAGAAGTCCTCAGCCAAAAACATCAATTACTGTCAGACAGAACTCCTACAGCCAAAAACATCAACTACACTCACACAGAACTCCTATAGCCAAAAACATCAACTACAGTCAGACAGAACTCCTCTGGCCAAAAACATCAATTACAGTCAGACAGAACTCCTACGGCCAAAAAAATCATCCCCAACAGTCACAGAGAACATTAACAGCCAAAAAACATCAACTACAGTCAGACAGAACTCCTATAGCCAAAAACATCAACTATCGTCACACAGAACTCCTACACCCAAAAACATCAACTTCAGTCAGACAGAACTCCTACAGCCAAAAACATCAACTACAGACAGAAAGAACTCCTACAGCCAAAAACATCGACTACAGTCAGAAAGAACACCTACAGCCAAAAACATCAACTACAGTCAGAAAGAACTCCTTCAGCCAAAAACATCAACTACAGTCAGAAAGAACACCTACAGCCAAAAACATCAATGACGGTCACACAGAACTCCTACAGCCAAAAACATCAACTACAGTCAGACAGAACTCCTACAGCCGAAAACATCAATTACAGTCACACAGAACTCCTACAGCCAAAAACATCAACTACAGTCACACAGAACTCCTCCGATCAAAACCATCAATTACAGTCAGACAGAAATTCTACCGCCAAAAACATCAACTACAGTCAGACAGAACTCCTCCAGCCAAAAACATCAACGACAGTCATACAGAACATTAACAGCTTAAAACAGCAACTACAGACAGAAAGAACACCTAAAGCCAAAAACATCGACAGTCAGAAAGAACTCCTACAGTCAAAAACATCAACTACAGTCACAGAGAACTTCTACAGCCAAAAACATCAACTACAGTCACACAGAACTTCTACAGCCAAAAACATCAACTACAGACATACAGAACTCCTACAGCCAAAAACATCAACTACAGTCACACAGAACTCCTACAGCCAAAAACATCAATTACAGTCAGAAAGAAGTCCTCAGCCAAAAACATCAATTACTGTCAGGAAGAACTCCTACAGCCAAAAACATCAACTACAGTCAGAAAGAACTCCTACAGCCAAAAACATCAATGAAAGTCACACACAGATTCTACAGCCAAAAACATCAACTACAGTCACACAGAACTCCTACAGCCAAAAACATCAATTAAAGTCACACAGAACTCCTACAGCCAAAAACATCCACTACAGTCACACAGAACTCCTCCAATCAAAACCATCAATTACAGTCAGACAGAAATTCTACCGCCATAACCATCAACTACAGTCAGACAGAACTCCTATAGCCAAAAACATCAACGACAGTCATACAGAAAACATCTACAGCCAAAAACATCAACTACAGTCAGAAAGAACTCCTACAGTCAAAAACATCAACTACAGTCACAGAGAACTTGTACAGCCAAAAACATCAACTACAGTCACACAGAACTTCTACAGCCAAAAACATCAACTACAGTCATACAGAACTCCTACAGCCAAAAACATCAACTACAGTCACACAGAACTTCTACAGCCAAAAACATCAACTACAGTCATACAGAACTCCTACAGCCAAAAACATCAATTACAGTCAGAAAGAAGTCCTCAGCCAAAAACATCAATTACTGTCAGACAGAACTCCTACAGCCAAAAACATCAACTACAGTCACACAGAACTCCTACAGCCAAAAACAACTACAGTCAGACAGAACTCCTCTGGCCAAAAACATCAACTACAGTCATACAGAAATTCTACAGCCAAAAACATCACCCACAGTCAGACAGCACTCCTACAGTCAAAAACATCAACTACAGTCAGACAGAACTCCTATAGCCAAAAACATCAACTATAGTCACACAGAACTCCTTCACCCAAAAACATCAACTACAGTCAGACAGAACTCCTCCGGCCAAAAACATCAATACAGTCAGACAGAACTCACAGTCACCCACAGTCAAAAACCTTAACTACAGTCGGACAGACCACCAACAGTCATACAGAACTCCTACAGTCAAAAACATACAAGCTTCAGCCAAAAAACATAAACTACAGTCCGACAGCACTCCTACAGTCAAAAACATCAACTACAGTCAGACAGAACTCCTATAGTCAAAAACATTAACTACAGTCAGACAGAACACCTACAGTCAAAAACATTAATAAAGTCAGACAGACCACCTACAGTCAAAAACACCAACTACAGTCACACAGCACTCCTACAGTCAAAAACATTAATACAGTCAGACAGACCACCTACAGTCAAAAACATTAATAGTCAGACAGACCACCTACAGTCAAAAAAATTAATAGTCAGACAGACCACCTACAGTCAAAAACATTAATACAGTCAGACAGACCACCTACAGTCAAAAACATTAACTACAGTCAGACAGACCACCTACATTCAGAAACACTGACTACAATCAGAGAGCAAACCTACAGTCAAAAACACTGACTACAGTCAGACAGACCACCTACAGTCAAAAAAATTAATACAGTCCTATCAGCTCACCTATGGCTGATTCATATTGTAGTTAGAGCAGATTTACACAGACACACTGGTGGTACCTGAAAGACCCTTTCAGCTACCTCCTCCAGCTCTTGTTGATGTTTGGTGTTGAAGCTCAGCTCCACTGTTTGACCTCGGCTGTTATGGTGCATGATGGGATTTTTCAGCCGGACACTGAGGACTGTCTCTGTCCTGGTGGACCCTAAGTAATAATACTGTTAAATCATGGTGATTTAAAGAAAGGTCCACAGTGAGTCACAGAGAGCTGAGACACCTTGGTGTTTGAGCTGGACACTGAAGGTATCCACTTCCTCTCTCAGCAGGTGGACCGACCCCCACAGGAAACCCTGACAACGACAACAACGAGGACATCTGAACACAGTACTTTATATTTTACTTACCCATTCAAGTATAGAAACAATTTAAGTGGATACTGGTCTGCTTTCCTCGTGTTGGTTCCCTACAGAGTGGGCAGCCGTGTTTCTTAAACGTATTTCCACTGAACCTGACTGAGCAGTCATGTCACATGCTTTAAGTGAGACCACTGCAAACCCGCTATAACCATATTTTAGCAGTACAACAACTCAGATTCATACTGTACAAGAGCTAACTAAAGTTCTCACACAGACATTCCCATAAGGATGTCGGCTGTCGCCTCAGCTCTGAACATGTACAGCAGAGGAAACTGAGAGGTTACTTGGGTGTTACCTGAGGCTCATCGATGAAGAAGCTCACACATCCTGAGCTGAGGTTAAAATCGATCCAGAACTCATCCAGTTTTTCATCTTTGGGGCGAAACAGCTGCAGAGAGAACATGAGAACATTCAAACCTGTGTGTGATCTGCAGGGATTCTCCCTCCGGTCTGCTTTCATATCAGTACCGTGGTTCTGTGCCAGAGCACACCTGTACAGTCTGATACAGCAGGTGGAAGCATGAATGTAGTCAGTTTGTGACGTTTTACCTCTGTGGAGTCCAAGAACGCTCGGAGACACGGGAAGGTGTAGACCCTGACAGACAAAGGGAAACATCATCAGCTCACGTTTGCTGTTATACATTCAGATTTAAAAAGGGTTTACCACCTCCTCTGGTCTCCATGGCAACTGTTGACAAAGTTGAGGAAGTGGCGACAGTCCTAGGGGTGAGAGAGAGAAAGGCAGATCATCAGGACAGACAGGTAGAGGGACAGGTGTTCAGATCAAAAGGTTGACCCACCACTTCAAAGTCTCCATCTCTGATGTCACAGAAGGCACTGCTGATGTCACGACTGGAGAACCAATGACTGGCTCTCTGTTCACGGTCCTTCTTCGGGGTCAGACGACAGAGAGCCTCTGATAGGCTGACCTGCAGCTCGTAATCTGAAACAGGCCAATAGAAAGCAGAGTCAGAGCTTCCATCAGTGATCATTAGATCTGTTTCTGTGCAGATGACACTTTTCTGTCAATTAAAGATTAATAAAAGTTGGTCAAATCTCAGGGAATATTCAGGTGATTCATAGGTAAGGAGCCTAGAGATGAGAGAGTTTGTCTAACCTAAACATAGTAACCCAGAGTTTAATGTAGGGTGGGTTTGATCAACTCTGAACTCACCTCCTGCTGTCAGGACTGCTGCTGCCACCTGCAGTCTGTCAGAGTTTAACAGATAAAACCAGGAAGCAGAAAATGTTGAAAAAGTCTTTACTGTGTGGATTCAAGTGTGTATTATACTGTGTATTATGGTGTTTATTATGGTGTGTATTAATGTGTGTATTATGGTGTGTATTATGGTATGTATTATGGTGTGTATTAAGGTGTGTATTATGGTGTGTATTATGGTGTGTATTATGGTGTGTATTAAGGTGTGTATTATGGTGTGTATTATGGTGTGTATTATGGTGTGTATTAAGGTGTGTATTATGGTGTGTATTATGGTGTGTATTAAGGTGTGTATTATGGTGTGTATTAAGGTGTGTATTAAGGTGTGTATTATGGTGTGTATTAAGGTGTGTATTATGGTGTGTATTATGGTGTGTATTAAGGTGTGTATTATGGTGTGTATTATGGTGTGTATTATGGTGTGTATTATGGTGTGTATTAAGGTGTGTATTATGGTGTGTATTATGGTGTGTATTAAGGTGTGTATTATGGTGTGTATTATGGTGTGTATTAAGGTGTGTATTAAGGTGTGTATTATGGTGTGTATTAAGGTGTGTATTATGGTGTGTATTATGGTGTGTATTTAAGTGTGTATTATGGTGTGTATTAAGGTGTGTATTATGGTGTGTATTATGGTGTGTATTATGGTGTGTATTAAGGTGTGTATTATGGTGTGTATAATGGTGTGTATTAAGATGTGTATTATGGTGTGTATGATGGTGTGTATTATGGTGTGTATTAAGGTGTGTATTATGGTGTGTATTATGGTGTGTATTTAAGTGTGTATTATGGTGTGTATTAAGGTGTGTATTAAGGTGTGTATTATGGTGTGTATTATGGTGTGTATTATGGTGTGTATTAAGGTGTGTATTATGGTGTGTATTATGGTGTGTATTAAGGTGTGTATTATGGTGTGTATTATGGTGTGTATTAAGGTGTGTATTATGGTGTGTATTATGGTGTGTATTTAAGTGTGTATTATGGTGTGTATTAAGGTGTGTATTAAGGTGTGTATTATGGTGTGTATTATGGTGTGTATTATGGTGTGTATTTAAGTGTGTATTATGGTGTGTATTAAGGTGTGTATTAAGGTGTGTATTATGGTGTGTATTATGGTGTGTATTATGGTGTGTATTAAGGTGTGTATTATGGTGTGTATTATGGTGTGTATTAAGGTGTGTATTATGGTGTGTATTATGGTGTGTATTATGGTGTGTATTAAGGTGTGTATTATGGTGTGTATTATGGTGTGTATTAAGGTGTGTATTATGGTGTGTATTATGGTGTGTATTATGGTGTGTATTAAGGTGTGTATTATGGTGTGTATTATGGTGTGTATTTAAGTGTGTATTATGGTGTGTATTTAAGTGTGTATTATAGTGTGTATTATGGTGTGTATTATAGTGTGTATTAAGGTGTGTATTATGGTGTGTATTAAGGTGTGTATTATGGTGTGTATTATGGTGTGTATTATGGTGTGTATTATGGTGTGTATTAAGGTGTGTATTAAGGTGTGTATTATGGTGTGTATTATGGTGTGTATTAAGGTGTGTATTATGGTGTGTATGATGGTGTGTATTAAGGTGTGTATTAAGGTGTGTATTAAGGTGTGTATTATGGTGTGTATTATGGTGTGTATTATGGTGTGTATTATGGTGTGTATTAAGGTGTGTATTATGGTGTGTATTATGGTGTGTATGATGGTGTGTATTTAAGTGTGTATTATAGTGTGTATTATGGTGTGTATTATGGTGTGTATTATGGTGTGTATTAAGGTGTGTATTATGGTGTGTATTATGGTGTGTATTTAAGTGTGTATTATAGTGTGTATTATATTGTGTGTATTATGGTGTGTATTATAGTGTGTATTATGGTGTGTATTAAGGTGTGTATTATAGTGTGTATTATGGTGTGTATTAAGGTGTGTATTATGATGTGTATTAAGGTGTGTATTAAGGTGTGTATTATGGTGTGTATTATGGTGTGTATTTAAGTGTGTATTATAGTGTGTATTATAGTGTGTATTATGGTGTGTATTAAGGTGTGTATTATGATGTGTATTAAGGTGTGTATTAAGGTGTGTATTATGGTGTGTATTATGGTGTGTATTATGGTGTGTATTAAGGTGTGTATTATGATGTGTATTAAGGTGTGTATTAAGGTGTGTATTATGGTGTGTATTATGGTGTGTATTATGGTGTGTATTATGGTGTGTATTAAGGTGTGTATTATGGTGTGTATTATGGTGTGTATTATGGTGTGTATTAAGGTGTTTATTATGGTGTGTATTAAGGTGTGTATTATAGTGTGTATTATGGTGTGTATTATGGTGTGTATTATGGTGTGTATTAAGGATGTGTTATTATGATGTGTATTATGGTGTGTATTAAGGTGTGTATTATGGTGTGTATTATAGTGTGCATTATGGTGTGTATCATGGTGTGTATGATGTTGTGCATGATGGTGTGTATTTAAGTGTGTATTATGGTGTGTATTATGGTGTGTATTAAAGTGTGTATTATAGTGTGTATTATGGTGTGTATTTAAGTGTGTATTATGGTGTGTATTATGGTGTGTATTTAAGTGTGTATTATGGTGTGTATTATAGTGTGTATTTAAGTGTGTATTATAGTGTGTATTATAGTGTGTATTATGGTGTGTATTAAGGTGTGTATTATGGTGTGTATTATAGTGTGTATTATAGTGTGTATTATGGTGTGTATTATGGTGTGTATTAAGGTGTGTATTATGGTGTGTATTATAGTGTGTATTATGGTGTGTATTCAAGTGTGTATTATGGTGTGTATTATGGTGTGTATTATGGTGTGTATTATAGTGTGTATTATAGTGTGTATTATGGTGTGTATTAAGGTGTGTATTATGGTGTGTATTATAGTGTGTATTATAGTGTGTATTATGGTGTGTATTATGGTGTGTATTATAGTGTGTATTATGGTGTGTATTAAGGTGTGTATTATAGTGTGTATTATGGTGTGTATTATGGTGTGTATTAAGGTGTGTATTATGATGTGTATTATGGTGTGTATTATGGTGTGTATTAAGGTGTGTATTATAGTGTGTATTATGGTGTGTATTAAGGTGTGTATTATGGTGTGTATTATGGTGTGTATTATAGTGTGTATTATGGTGTGTATTATGGTGTGTATTAAAGTGTGTATTATAGTGTGTATTATGGTGTGTATTATGGTGTGTATTATGGTGTGTATTATGGTGTGTATTATGGTGTGTATTAAGGTGTGTATTATGGTGTGTATTATGGTGTGTATTATGGTGTGTATTATAGTGTGTATTATAGTGTGTATTATGGTGTGTATTATGGTGTGATTTAAGGTGTGTATTATGATGTGTATTATGGTGTGTATTAAAGTGTGTATTATAGTGTGTATTATGGTGTGTATTCAAGTGTGTATTATGGTGTGTATTATGGTGTGTATTATGGTGTGTATTAAGGTGTGTATTATGGTGTGTATTATGGTGTGTATTATAGTGTGTATTTAAATGTGTATTATAGTGTGTATTATGGTGTGTGTTATGGTGTGATTTAAGGTGTGTATTATGATGTGTATTATGGTGTGTATTAAAGTGTGTATTATAGTGTGTATTATGGTGTGTATTCAAGTGTGTATTATAGTGTGTATTATGGTGTGTATTAAGGTGTGTATTATGGTGTGTATTATGGTGTGTATTAAGGTGTGTATTATGGTGTGTATTATGGTGTGTATTTAAGTGTGTATTATGGTGTGTATTTAAGTGTGTATTATAGTGTGTATTATGGTGTGTATGATGGTGTGTATGATGGTGTGTATGATGGTGTGTATGATGGTGTGTATTATGGTGTGTATGATGGTGTGTATTATGGTGTGTATGATGGTGTGTATGATGGTGTGTATTATGGTGTGTATGATGGTGTGTATGATGGTGTGTATGATGGTGTGTATGATGGTGTGTATTAAGGTGTGTATTATGGTGTGTATTAAGGTGTGTATTATGGTGTGTATTATGGTGTGTATTATAGTGTGTATTATGGTGTGTATTATGGTGTGTATTATGGTGTGTATTATGGTGTGTATTAAGGTGTGTATTAAGGTGTGTATTATGGTGTGTATTAAGGTGTGTATTATGGTGTGTATGATGGTGTGTATTTAAGTGTGTATTATAGTGTGTATTATAGTGTGTATTATGGTGTGTATTATAGTGTGTATTATGGTGTGTATTAAGGTGTGTATTATGGTGTGTATTATGGTGTGTATTTAAGTGTGTATTATAGTGTGTATTATAGTGTGTATTAAGGTGTGTATTATGATGTGTATTATGGTGTGTATTAAGGTGTGTATTATGGTGTGTATTATAGTGTGTATTATAGTGTGTATTATAGTGTGTATTATGGTGTGTATTAAGGTGTGTATTATGATGTGTATTATGGTGTGTATTAAGGTGTGTATTGTGGTGTGTATTATGGTGTGTATTATGGTGTGTATGATGTTGTGTATGATGGTGTGTATTTAAGTGTGTATTATGGTGTGTATTATGGTGTGTATTAAAGTGTGTATTATAGTGTGTATTATGGTGTGTATTATGGTGTGTATTTAAGTGTGTATTATAGTGTGTATTATAGTGTGTATTAAGGTGTGTATTATGATGTGTATTATGGTGTGTATTAAGGTGTGTATTATGGTGTGTATTATAGTGTGTATTATAGTGTGTATTATAGTGTGTATTATAGTGTGATTTAAGGTGTGTATTATGATGTGTATTATGGTGTGTATTTAAGTGTGTATTATGGTGTGTATTAAGGTGTGTATTAAGGTGTGTATTATGGTGTGTATTATGGTGTGTATTAAGGTGTGTATTATGGTGTGTATGATGGTGTGTATTAAGGTGTGTATTAAGGTGTGTATTATGGTGTGTATTATGGTGTGTATTATGGTGTGTATTATGGTGTGTATTATGGTGTGTATTAAGGTGTGTATTATGGTGTGTATTATGGTGTGTATGATGGTGTGTATTTAAGTGTGTATTATAGTGTGTATTATGGTGTGTATTATGGTGTGTATTATGGTGTGTATTAAGGTGTGTATTATGGTGTGTATTATGGTGTGTATTTAAGTGTGTATTATAGTGTGTATTATATTGTGTGTATTATGGTGTGTATTATAGTGTGTATTATGGTGTGTATTAAGGTGTGTATTATAGTGTGTATTATGGTGTGTATTAAGGTGTGTATTATGATGTGTATTAAGGTGTGTATTAAGGTGTGTATTATGGTGTGTATTATGGTGTGTATTTAAGTGTGTATTATAGTGTGTATTATAGTGTGTATTATGGTGTGTATTAAGGTGTGTATTATGATGTGTATTATGGTGTGTATTAAGGTGTGTATTATGGTGTGTATTATGGTGTGTATTATGGTGTGTATTAACGTGTGTATTATGTTGTGTATTAATGGTGTGTATTAAGGTGTGTATTATGTGTATTATGGTGTGTATTATGGTGTGTATTATGGTGTGTATTAAGGTGTGTATTATGGTGTGTATTATGGTGTGTATTATGGTGTGTATTAAGGTGTGTATTATGGTGTGTATTAGGGTGTGTATTATAGGGTGTAGTATGGTGTGTATTATGGTGTGTATTATGGTGTGTATTAAGGATGTGTTATTATGGTGTGTATTATAGTGTGTATTATGGTGTGTATTATGGTGTGTATTATGGTGTGTATTATGGTGTGTATTATGGTGTGTATTATGGTGTGTATTTAAGTGTGTATTATGGTGTGTATTATGGTGTGTATTAAAGTGTGTATTATAGTGTGTATTATGGTGTGTATTTAAGTGTGTATTATGGTGTGTATTATGGTGTGTATTTAAGTGTGTATTATGGTGTGTATTATAGTGTGTATTTAAGTGTGTATTATAGTGTGTATTATAGTGTGTATTATGGTGTGTATTAAGGTGTGTATTATGGTGTGTATTATAGTGTGTATTATAGTGTGTATTATGGTGTGTATTATGGTGTGTATTAAGGTGTGTATTATGGTGTGTATTATAGTGTGTATTATGGTGTGTATTCAAGTGTGTATTATGGTGTGTATTATGGTGTGTATTATGGTGTGTATTATAGTGTGTATTATAGTGTGTATTATGGTGTGTATAAGGGTTTGTATTATGGTGTGTATTTTGGTGTGTATTGTTGTGTGTATTATGGTGTGTATTATGGTGTGTATTATAGTGTGTATTATGGTGTGTATTAAGGTGTGTATTATAGTGTGTATTATGGTGTGTATTATGGTGTGTATTAAGGTGTGTATTATGATGTGTATTATGGTGTGTATTATGGTGTGTATTAAGGTGTGTATTATAGTGTGTATTATGGTGTGTATTAAGGTGTGTATTATGGTGTGTATTATAGTGTGTATTATAGTGTGTATTATGGTGTGTATTATGGTGTGTATTAAAGTGTGTATTATAGTGTGTATTATGGTGTGTATTATGGTGTGTATTATGGTGTGTATTATGGTGTGTATTATGGTGTGTATTAAGGTGTGTATTATGGTGTGTATTATGGTGTGTATTATGGTGTGTATTATAGTGTGTATTATAGTGTGTATTATGGTGTGTATTATGGTGTGATTTAAGGTGTGTATTATGATGTGTATTATGGTGTGTATTAAAGTGTGTATTATAGTGTGTATTATGGTGTGTATTCAAGTGTGTATTATGGTGTGTATTATGGTGTGTATTATGGTGTGTATTAAGGTGTGTATTATGGTGTGTATTATGGTGTGTATTATAGTGTGTATTTAAATGTGTATTATAGTGTGTATTATGGTGTGTGTTATGGTGTGATTTAAGGTGTGTATTATGATGTGTATTATGGTGTGTATTAAAGTGTGTATTATAGTGTGTATTATGGTGTGTATTCAAGTGTGTATTATAGTGTGTATTATGGTGTGTATTAAGGTGTGTATTATGGTGTGTATTATGGTGTGTATTAAGGTGTGTATTATGGTGTGTATTATGGTGTGTATTTAAGTGTGTATTATGGTGTGTATTTAAGTGTGTATTATAGTGTGTATTATGGTGTGTATGATGGTGTGTATGATGGTGTGTATGATGGTGTGTATGATGGTGTGTATTATGGTGTGTATGATGGTGTGTATTATGGTGTGTATGATGGTGTGTATGATGGTGTGTATTATGGTGTGTATGATGGTGTGTATGATGGTGTGTATGATGGTGTGTATGATGGTGTGTATTAAGGTGTGTATTATGGTGTGTATTAAGGTGTGTATTATGGTGTGTATTATGGTGTGTATTATAGTGTGTATTATGGTGTGTATTATGGTGTGTATTATGGTGTGTATTATGGTGTGTATTAAGGTGTGTATTAAGGTGTGTTTTATGGTGTGTATTAAGGTGTGTATTATGGTGTGTATGATGGTGTGTATTTAAGTGTGTATTATAGTGTGTATTATAGTGTGTATTATGGTGTGTATTATAGTGTGTATTATGGTGTGTATTAAGGTGTGTATTATGGTGTGTATTATGGTGTGTATTTAAGTGTGTATTATAGTGTGTGTATTATGAGTGTGTATTATGATGTGTATTATGGTGTGTATTAAGGTGTGTATTATGGTGTGTATTATAGTGTGTATTATAGTGTGTATTATAGTGTGTATTATGGTGTGTATTAAGGTGTGTATTATGATGTGTATTATGGTGTGTATTAAGGTGTGTATTATGGTGTGTATTATGGTGTGTATTATGGTGTGTATGATGTTGTGTATGATGGTGTGTATTTAAGTGTGTATTATGGTGTGCATTATAGTGTGTATTATGGTGTGTATTATGGTGTGTATTTAAGTGTGTATGATGGTGTGTATGATGGTGTGTATTTAAGTGTGTATTATGGTGTGTATTATAGTGTGTATTATGGTGTGTATCAAGGTGTGTATTAAGGTGTGTATTATGATGTGTATTATGGTGTGTATTAAGGTGTGTATTATGGTGTGTATTATAGTGTGTATTATGATGTGTATTATGGTGTGTATTAAGGTGTGTATTATGATGTGTATTATAGTGTGTATTATAGTGTGTATTATGGTGTGTATTAAGGTGTGTATTATGATGTGTATTATAGTGTGTATTATAGTGTGTATTATGGTGTGTATTAAGGTGTGTATTATGATGTGTATTATGGTGTGTATTAAGGTGTGTATTATAGTGTGTATTATGGTGTGTATTAAAGTGTGTATTATGGTGTGTATTATGGTGTGTATTAAGGTGTGTATTATGATGTGTATTATGGTGTGTATTAAGGTGTGTATTATAGTGTGTATTATGGTGTGTATTAAAGTGTGTATTATAGTGTGTATTATGGTGTGTATTAAGGTGTGTATTATGGTGTGTATTAAGGTGTGTATTATAGTGTGTATTATGGTGTGTATTAAAGTGTGTATTATAGTGTGTATTATGGTGTGTATTAAGGTGTGTATTATGATGTGTATTATGGTGTGTATTAAAGTGTGTATTATAGTGTGTATTATGGTGTGTATTAAGGTGTGTATTATGATGTGTATTATGGTGTGTATTAAGGTGTGTATTATGGTGTGTATTATAGTGTGTATTATAGTGTGTATTATGGTGTGATTTAAGGTGTGTATTATGATGTGTATTATGGTGTGTATTAAAGTGTGTATTATAGTGTGT
This sequence comes from Cheilinus undulatus, assembly GCF_018320785.1. NCBI lineage: Eukaryota > Metazoa > Chordata > Actinopteri > Labriformes > Labridae > Cheilinus > Cheilinus undulatus. Next base: position 1,023,733 of record NC_054883.1, on the reverse strand, counting down.
ATTATGGTGTGTATTTAAGTGTGTATTATGATGTGTATTATGGTGTGTATTAAAGTGTGTATTATAGTGTGTATTATGGTGTGTATTTAAGTGTGTATTATGGTGTGTATTATGGTGTGTATGATGGTGTGTATTTAAGTGTGTATTATGGTGTGTATGATGGTGTGTATTAAAGTGTGTATGATAGTGTGTATTATGGTGTGTATTTAAGTGTGTATTATGGTGTGTATTATGGTGTGTATTATGGTGTGCATTATAGTGTGTATTATGGTGTGTATTATGGTGTGTATTTAAGTGTGTATTATGGTGTGTATGATGGTGTGTATGATGGTGTGTATGATGGTGTGTATGATGGTGTGTATTATGGTGTGTATTATGGTGTGTATGATGGTGTGTATGATGGTGTGTATTATGGTGTGTATGATGGTGTGTATGATGGTGTGTATTATGGTGTGTATTTAAGTGTGTATTATGGTGTGTATGATGGTGTGTATGATGGTGTGTATGATGGTGTGTATTATGGTGTGTATTTAAGTGTGTATGATGGTGTGTATGATGGTGTGTATGATGGTGTGTATTATGGTGTGTATGATGGTGAGTATGATGGTGTGTATGATGGTGTGTATTATGGTGTGTATTATGGTGTGTATGATGGTGTGTATTATGGTGTGTATTATGGTGTGTATTATGGTGTGTATTTAAGTGTGTAGTATGGTGTGTATGATGGTGTGTATGATGGTGTGTATTATGGTGTGTATTATGGTGTGTATTATGGTGTGTATTTAAGTGTGTATTATAGTGTGTATTATAGTGTGTATTAAGGTGTGTATTAAGGTGTGTATTATGGTGTGTATTATGGTGTGTATTATAGTGTGTATTATAGTGTGTATTATGGTGTGTATTATAGTGTGTATTATAGTGTATATTATGGTGTGTATTTAAGTGTGTATTATGGTGTGTATGATGGTGTGTATTATGGTGTGTATTTAAGTGTGTATTATAGTGTGTATTATAGTGTGTATTATACTGTGTATTATGGTGTGTATTAAGGTGTGTATTATAGTGTGTATTATGGTGTGTATTATAGTGTGTATTATAGTGTGTATTATGGTGTGTATTATAGTGTGTATTATAGTGTATATTATGGTGTGTATTTAAGTGTGTATTATGGTGTGTATTATGGTGTGTATTATGGTGTGCATTATAGTGTGTATTATGGTGTGTATTATGGTGTGTATTTAAGTGTGTATTATGGTGTGTATTATGGTGTGTATGATGGTGTGTATGATGGTGTGTATTATGGTGTGTATTATGGTGTGTATTATGGTGTGTATTTAAGTGTGTATTATAGTGTGTATTATAGTGTGTATTATACTGTGTATTATGGTGTGTATTAAGGTGTGTATTATAGTGTGTATTATGGTGTGTATTATAGTGTGTATTATAGTGTGTATTATGGTGTGTATTATAGTGTGTATTATAGTGTATATTATGGTGTGTATTTAAGTGTGTATTATGGTGTGTATTATGGTGTGTATTATGGTGTGCATTATAGTGTGTATTATGGTGTGTATTATGGTGTGTATTTTAGTGTGTATTATGGTGTGTATTATGGTGTGTATGATTGTGTTTATTATGGTGTGTATTATGGTGTGTATTTTTGTGTGTATTATGGTGTGTATTATGGTGTGTATGATGGTGTGTATGATGGTGTGTATTATGGTGTGTATTATGGTGTGTATGATGGTGTGTATGATGGTGTGTATTTAAGTGTGTATGATGGTGTGTATGATGGTGTGTATTATGGTGTGTATGATGGTGTGTATGATGGTGTGTATGATGGTGTGTATTATGGTGTGTATGATGGTGTGTATTATGGTGTGTATTATGGTGTGTATTATGGTGTGTATTTAAGTGTGTATGATGGTGTGTATGATGGTGTGTATTATGGTGTGTATTATGGTGTGTATTTAAGTGTGTATTATGGTGTGTATGATGGTGTGTATGATGGTGTGTATTATGGTGTGTATTATGGTGTGTATTATGGTGTGTATTTAAGTGTGTATTTAAGTGTGTATTATGGTGTGTATTATGGTGTGTATTATGGTGTGTATTATGGTGTGTATTAAGGTGTGTATTATGGTGTGTATTATGGTGTGTATTATGGTGTGTATTAAGGTGTGTATGATGGTGTGTATTTAAGTGTGTATTATAGTGTGTATTATGGTGTGTATTATAGTGTGTATTATGGTGTGTATTATGGTGTGTATTAAGGTGTGTATTATGGTGTGTATTATGGTGTGTATTATGGTGTGTATTATGGTGTGTATTATGGTGTGTATTATGGTGTGTATTATGGTGTGTATTATGGTGTGTATTATGGTGTGTATTAAGGTGTGTATTATGGTGTGTATTATGGTGTGTATGATGGTGTGTATTTAAGTGTGTATTATAGTGTGTATTATAGTGTGTATTATGGTGTGTATTATAGTGTGTATTATGGTGTGTATTAAGGTGTGTATTATGGTGTGTATTATGGTGTGTATGATGGTGTGTATGATGGTGTGTATTATGGTGTGTATTTAAGTGTGTATTATGGTGTGTATGATGGTGTGTATTATAGTGTGTATTATAGTGTGTATTATGGTGTGTATTATAGTGTGTATTATAGTGTATATTATGGTGTGTATTTAAGTGTGTATTATGGTGTGTATGATGGTGTGTATGATGGTGTGTATTATGGTGTGTATTATGGTGTGTATTATGGTGTGTATTATAGTGTGTATTATGGTGTGTATTAAGGTGTGTATTATAGTGTGTATTATGGTGTGTATTATAGTGTGTATTATAGTGTGTATTATGGTGTGTATTATAGTGTGTATTATAGTGTATATTATGGTGTGTATTTAAGTGTGTATTATGGTGTGTATTATGGTGTGTATTATGGTGTGCATTATAGTGTGTATTATGGTGTGTATTATGGTGTGTATTATGGTGTGTATGATGGTGTGTATTATGGTGTGTATGATGGTTTGTATTATGATTTGTATTATGGTGTGTATTATGGTGTGTATTTAAGTGTGTATTTAAGTGTGTATTATGGTGTGTCTTATGGTGTGTATTATGGTGTGTATGATGGTGTGTATTATGGTGTGTATTTTATTGTGTATGATGGTTTGTATTATGGTGTGTATTATGGTGCATATTATGGTGTGTATTATTGTGTGTATTTAAGTGTGTATTATGGTGTGTATTATGGTGTGTATTATGGTGTGCATTATAGTGTGTATTATGGTGTGTATTATGGTGTGTATTTAAGTGTGTATTATGGTGTGTATTATGGTGTGTATGATGGTGTGTATGATGGTGTGTATTATGGTGTGTATTTATGTGTGTATTATGGTGTGTATGATGGTGTGTATGATGGTGTGTATGATGGTGTGTATTATGGTGTGTATTATGGTGTGTATGATGGTGTGTATGATGGTGTGTATTTAAGTGTGTATGATGGTGTGTATGATGGTGTGTATTATGGTGTGTATGATGGTGTGTATGATGGTGTGTATGATGGTGTGTATTATGGTGTGTATGATGGTGTGTATTATGGTGTGTATTATGGTGTGTATTATGGTGTGTATTATGGTGTGTATGATGGTGTGTATGATGGTGTGTATTATGGTGTGTATTATGGTGTGTATTTAAGTGTGTATTATGGTGTGTATGATGGTGTGTATGATGGTGTGTATTATGGTGTGTATTATGGTGTGTATTATGGTGTGTATTTAAGTGTGTATTTAAGTGTGTATTATGGTGTGTATTATGGTGTGTATTATGGTGTGTATTATGGTGTGTATTATGGTGTGTATTATGGTGTGTATTATGGTGTGTATTATGGTGTGTATTAAGGTGTGTATGATGGTGTGTATTTAAGTGTGTATTATAGTGTGTATTATGGTGTGTATTATAGTGTGTATTATGGTGTGTATTATGGTGTGTATTAAGGTGTGTATTATGGTGTGTATTATGGTGTGTATTAAGGTGTGTATTATGGTGTGTATTATGGTGTGTATTATGGTGTGTATTATGGTGTGTATTATGGTGTGTATTATGGTGTGTATTAAGGTGTGTATTATGGTGTGTATTATGGTGTGTATTATGGTGTGTATTATGGTGTGTATTATAGTGTGTATTATAGTGTGTATTATGGTGTGTATTATAGTGTGTATTATGGTGTGTATTAAGGTGTGTATTATGGTGTGTATTATGGTGTGTATGATGGTGTGTATGATGGTGTGTATTATGGTGTGTATTTAAGTGTGTATTATGGTGTGTATGATGGTGTGTATGATGGTGTGTATTATGGTGTGTATTATGGTGTGTATTATGGTGTGTATGATGGTGTGTATTATTGTGTGTATTTAAGTGTGTATTATGGTGTGTATGATGGTGTGTATTATGGTGTGTATTATGGTGTGTATTATGGTGTGTATTTAAGTGTGTATGATGGTGTGTATGATGGTGTGTATGATGGTGTGTATTATGGTGTGTATTATGGTGTGTATTATAGTGTGTATTATGGTGTGTATTATAGTGTGTATTATAGTGTGTATTATGGTGTGTATTATGGTGTGTATTTAAGTGTGTATTATAGTGTGTATTATAGTGTGTATTATGGTGTGTATTATGGTGTGTATTTAAGTGTGTATTATAGTGTTTATGATGGTGTGTATTATTGTGTGTATTATAGTGTGTACTATTGTGTGTATTATGGTGTGTATTTAATTGTGTATTATGGTGTGTATTATGGTGTGTATTATGGTGTGTATGATGGTGTGTATGATGGTGTGTATTATGGTGTGTATTTAAGTGTGTATTATGGTGTGTATTATGGTGTGTATTTAAGTGTGTATTAAAGTGTGTATTATGGTGTGTATTTAAGTGTGTATTATAGTGTTTATGATGGTGTGTATTATTGTGTGTATTATGGTGTGTATGATGGTTTGTATTATGGTGTGTATTATGGTGTGTATTATGGTGTATTATGGTGTGTATTTAATTGTGTATTATGGTGCATATTATGGTGTGTATTATGGTGTGTATTATTGTGTGTATTTAAGTGTGTATTATGGTGTGTATGATGGTGTGTATTATGGTGTATTATGGTGTGTATTATGGTGTGTATTATGGTGTATTATGGTGTGTATTTAATTGTGTATTATGGTGCATATTATGGTGTGTATTATGGTGTGTATTATTGTGTGTATTATAGTGTGTATTATGGTGTGTATGATGGTGTGTATTATGGTGTGTATTATTGTGTGTATTTAATTGTGTATTATGGTGTGTATTATGGTGTGTATTATGGTGTGTATTATTATGTATATTTAAGTGTGTCTTATGGTGTGTATGATGGTGTGTATTATGGTGTGTATGATGTTGTGTATTATGGGTGTATGATGGTGTGTATTATGGTGTGTATGATGGTGTGTATTATGGTGTGTATTATGGTGTGTATTATAGTGTGTATTATAGTGTGTATTATGGTGTGTATTATGGTGTGTATTTAAGTGTGTATTATAGTGTGTATCATGGTGTGTATTATGGTGTGTATTTAAGTGTGTATAAAAGTGTGTATTATGGTGTGTATTTAAGTGTGTATTATAGTGTTTATGATGGTGTGTATTATTGTGTGTATTATAGTGTGTATTATTGTGTGTATTATGGTGTGTATGATGGTTTGTATTATGGTGTGTATTATGGTGTGTATTATGGTGTGTATTTAAGTGTGTATTAAAGTGTGTATTATGGTGTGTATTTAAGTGTGTATTTAAGTGTGTATTATGGTGTGTCTTATGGTGTGTATTATGGTGTGTATGATGGTGTGTATTATGGTGCATATTATGGTGTGTATTATTGTGTGTATTTAAGTGTGTATTATGGTGTGTCTTATGGTGTGTATTATGGTGTGTATGATGGTGTGTATGATGGTGTGTATTATGGTGTGTATGATGGTGTGTATGATGGTGTGTATTATGGTGTGTATTATGGTGTGTATGATGGTGTGTATGATGGTGTGTATTATGGTGTGTATAATGGTGTGTATGATGGTGTGTATTATGGGTGTATGATGGTGTGTATTATGGTGTGTATGATGGTGTGTATGATGGTGTGTATGATGGTGTGTATTATGGTGTGTATTATGTTGTGTATTATGGTATGTATTATGGTGTGTATGATGGTGTGTATGATGGTGTGTATTATGGTGTGTATAATGTTGTGTATGATGGTGTGTATGATGGTGTGTATTATGGTGTGTATAATGGTGTGTATGATGGTGTGTATTATGGTGTGTATGATGGTGTGTAATATGGTGTGTATTATGGTGTGTATAATGTTGTGTATGATGGTGTGTATGATGGTGTGTATTATGGTGTGTATGATGGTGTGTATGATGGTGTGTATTATGCTGTGTATAATGGTGTGTATGATGGTGTGTATTATGGTGTGTATTATGGTGTGTATGATGGTGTGTATTATGGTGTGTATGATGGTGTGTACTATGGGTGTATGATGGTGTGTATGATGGTGTGTATTATGGTGTGTATGATGGTGTGTATGATGGTGTGTATGATGGTGTGTATTATGGTGTGTATGATGGTGTGTATTATGGGTGTATGATGGTGTGTATGATGGTGTGTATGATGGTGTGTATGATGGTGTGTATGATGGTGTGTATTATGGTGTGTATGATGGTGTGTATGATGGTGTGTATGATGGTGTGTATTATGGGTGTATGATGGTGTGTATGATAGTGTGTGTTATGGTGTGTATGATGGTGTGTATGATGGTGTGTATGATGGTGTGTATTATGGTGTGTATGATGGTGTGTATTATGGGTGTATGATGGTGTGTATGATGGTGTGTATTATGGTGTGTATGATGGTGTGTATGATGGTGTGTATGATGGTGTGTATGATGGTGTGTATTACAGTATTGTGTTGAGGTTGGAGTCGTTCTGGATCAGTCTCCTCTGTTCTCTGCTCAACGACTCCAGAATGCTGTTCAATGTGCGGATGGCCTGAAAACAAAAACAACACACTGATGACAGCATGGACCAGCTGAGACCAGTACAGACCTGTATGGACCAGCTGAGACTAGTACCGACCGGTATGGACCAGCTGAGACCAGTATAGACCTGTATGGACCAGCTGAGACCAGTACAGACCTGTATGGACCAGCTGAGACCAGTACAGACCTGTATGGACCAGCTGAGACCAGTACAGACCTGTATGGACCAGCTGAGACCAGTACAGACCTGTATGGACCAGCTGAGACCAGTACGGACCAGCTGGGACCTGTACGGACCGGTATGGACCAGCTGAGACCAGTACCGACCGGTATGGACCAGCTGAGACCAGTACAGACTATAATGACCTGATAGACTGATAGAGGATAAAAAACAAAGAAACAAACCTGGAAGAGGAGCCTGACTCAGCAGCTGGAAGACAGAAAGACATTGAGAAGTCAGTCAGTACAGAAATACAGGGATGGACGGACGGACGTACAGATGGATGGATGGATGGATGGATGGATCAGTGATTGGTTGATTGATGATTCCCTCACCAGGAGGTAATCATAGAACTCCTCCGTCAGGCTCAACAGGGGGGTGGAGGTCTCCTGAAGGTCAGATGTCAGAAGGACACGGACCGCTTCAAACCACGACAACACCTGGACAGACGGACAGGTAAGGACAGATGAACAAGTCGAACTAGCTTCAGGTCATGGTGGTGGTCCAGGTCGTGATCATTGTCGTGGTAAAGTCATGATTGCTGCCATGGTCATTGTTTGGGAAGTAGTTGTGGTTCGGGCTGCAGTCATGGAAGTGTTTCAGGTCATGGTTCAGGTCATTGTTTAATTTGGGGCTCAGGTTGTTGTAATGGTTCAGGACTTTGTTCTATTTGTGGTTGTGGTCATGGTCATTGTTGTGGCCGTGGTTGTGGTTTAGGCGATGGTTCAGGGCATGGTTGCGGTCATGGATATGGCTGGAGTTAAGGTCAGAGTCATGGTGAAGGTGGTGGTTGTGGGTTTGGTTCTATTTTCAGGTTGGGGTTGAAGTCCTGGTAGGGGTTTAGCTCATGGTCATGCTTCTGGTTGGGATTCAGGGCCATGGTTGTGGTTCTGGTTCTGGTTCAGATCATGGTCATGGTTGAGGTCTTTGTGCTTGTTCAGGTCATGGTTTATGTTTAGGCCATGGTGGTGGTCATGGTCCAGGTTATTTTTCTGGTTCATGCTGGGGTTAAGGTCATGGCCATGGTGTAGGTCCTGGTCTTGGTTCAGGTCAGGTAGTGGATGTTCATGGATTAGATTAGATTCATGGTTGTTTGTCATGTTGTTGTCATGGTTCAGATCATGTTTCATCTCATAGCCATGGTTCAGGTCCTGGTTGTGGTTCAAGTCGTAGTGATGGTTTGCATTTAGGTCACGGTAGTGGTCGTGGTTGCAGTCTTGGTTCAGACCTTGGCCATCAGTCCGACCTCGATCAGGCTCTGCAGGTTCTCCTTGTTCTCCGAGAGAATCCCCAAACTCTTCAAGACCACCTGGACTCTGCTCAAACCGGACCCACTCAGACTCTGAAACCACAGAAACAGACCAACCTGGATGACACCTGGACTTCTCGTCATGATAACAAGAAACCACACCACACACCCCTGTACCAGACCAAACAGAGACCTGAAAACAGAGTCACATTAATGAACATCTAACGGTGGCCAAGTCCTCACGGTTAAAGACAAACATTTATTATGAACCACGGTGACACCTGATTACCTGTACACTTTATTACCCACCGTTACCTTGGTAACCAGCTGGTCCAGTCTGCTCAGAGTGATGCTGGTGAGACCTTCACCACGGAGAACCGACACCAGATCAGTGGAATCTCCACGTAGAACACAGTCCTCCATCCTGATCTCCAACTCACACAAACAAACAGATTCTACCATCAGGCAGAGGTAGGCAGTAACCAAGGGCCCCGTGTTCCAAGGGGCCCCAAGACAAGACAAAATGACGTATGCATGTGCTGACAGGCTACCGCCACTGTAGGTGGGGCTTCTCTGTGAATAAAATTGATACCAAGGCCGCTCAGGACCTGGCAAAAACATCTTCTCTGCCAAGACAAGCTTGTGGTGTGGCTCGATGCTCTTGTTAAAAAAGGAATGTGGTCCAGTTCTGATTAAACTGCTGCTTTCCTACAGCTACATCCGAGCTAATGGCTACCGCCGCAGCAGCCGTCAGATACACCAGCAAACCCACCCATAACGATCGCACACCCATGCCGAAGCAGACCGGGAGAAGAGTGACAACATCTTTCCCATCATGAGAAGTTCTTAGGTTTTTAAAAATTCTTTCTTTCATACAGAAACGTGGTCCAGTTCTGGTCACCACCTCGTTCTCCTTCAATGACGCCGACTGGTCTGAGCAGTGTTCGGTTCAGGAATGGGAGCTTTTCCAGATCGATTTGAGTAATGACAGAGATGGAATCTGGAGAACTTATCTGCTGTGTGAGGTGAACAGGTCCGAACCAGATCAGTCAAACGTGGCACAGACCCCCTGCTGACTGCTGCAGCAGGGCTCAGGCTCACAGGTGCCTGACTGTCAGCACCCCAGGGTCCCGGAAGCTCCAAACACGAGTCAATATCAGCAGCAGAATCTGCAGTCTGGCATTGGTAGAGAAGACTTGGAACATTTTTCATGGACCAACCCACATACTCAGCTCTGCTGCTCATCCTACACACACATGCTCCTCACAGATGTAGCTCCAGGCGTTCTAACATTAGATTGCCAAGGAGCATTGTTATGACAGAGAAATAATCCATCAAACACTAATTTACTGACTGCTCCTGCTCGGTTTATGTGTTCTAATAAAGACAGAGGGCTGAAGTATCCTGATGCTTTTTTTATACTGGTCTGTTTGGGTTTGAAGGACACCAGTTCTGCATAATTAGGACTGTTTTGAGTTCTGACACTCTTCTTAGAGCTGATGAAGGACTGAGGGAGATCTGCAGGTTTAGATCTATCATTTAGGTCCTGTAGTTTTCTGGCTTTGGTACCTGAATACTGATGCTTCAGAATATCTGGTTTTGTACATTAAAGGTGTTCCTTCAGTTGAACAGCATGGTTCTAGATTCACATTCTATTCACAATAAATCATTTTAAAGCTGTTGAAGAGTTCAAAACTACTTTGAGTAAACTTCAATTACTTTGATTTAAAGCGCAGTAGTTTCTCAAAAAGACATTTAAATCAAATTACCTCTGCTTTCACTTGACTGAAATGTTGTAGTCTCCCCAGCCCGTTTAAAACGAACTGCATTTGTTTGTAGTGTTTTTAAACGGGCAGTAGAGGGCGCTGCAGGCTGCTCGGTGACTGAAACATCATCCTGGTTTTATTTTAACCTCGCACTCTTCATGACCTCCTCTCAGTGATCAATATTAGATTTCTGTCCTTTTATTGATCATCATTTTTCTGATAAACTTCAGATTCATTAAAGTTTAACTCAAAAGTAAACGGATCGATCAAACGTGATGACGTTTCATCAAACAATGTGACGTGCAGAGATCAGCTGACTGATCAGAATCAGAATCAATCAAATTAAAACTAAAAATAATCGATGACATTAGCTCTGGAAGTTTATTTACCATCGTCTCTCTCGTCTCTGCCTCCTGGGAGCGTGCACCGCAGCGTGCACAGCTGCAGCTCATTAACTCATCATAGCGTGCTTCCTGCGCAGGCGCGGAGAGGGAAAGTAGTCCCGGCTGCAGCGGAGGGATAGACGAGTTTATGAAGTGTGTCGTGTCACGGATCGTTACTAAACAGAATAATTTAAAAGCTTCATCAAAACGAGATAAAATAATTGGTCATTTATTCTACGTTTTTATTAAAGAAAAGTTTGACTTAAGACGTTCAGTCACGTGATGAATAGTTTTATTTACAGTGCTTAACAAATGTATTAGACCACCTGTCATCTCTGTCTCAGAGACCATCCAGCATCATGAAGTGCTTTAATGCGGACTCTTTCATTTTCACTCAGCTCTCCACGTTTTACCATTCTGAACAGGAATGAGGAATTTCAAACTGAATTCACCTTTTTATACCCAAATTTGAGCTCACTGGGCTTCTCTGAGAAGTCAGAAATGAATCAAGCATAACATTCAAGCACTAAAACTCATTTTTCTCTAACTATAATTTGACATATTCATCAAGAAATATGAATGTGCTTTTCTATTTTTCAGGTTTTTTGTAAATCAATAAATTTGAAAACTCATGGATAACAATAATAATTCTATTTTAGCATTAAAAATATCATTTAGGTTAAAGAGCTTCTACATATTGGTGTATTAACCATTGCAGAAATGGTTAATAATTACCAATGCTGTTAATGTAGGGCAGCTGTGGCCGAAACCTGACTGTGGTCAGGGTTAGGGTGCTCTAATACATTTGTTAACCACTGTACATTCAGGATGATTTAAAGGAATTATTCAGTGTTTGAAATATTCTTATTTTGTTTTTATTGATTTGTTTTTATCGAAAACATCCCAGTTTGATATTTTAAAGTAGGATTTACCTTTTTAAATATAATTTTGATATTGAATCATTAAAATGTGCTCATATGGTTATTATTATTATTATTGTAATAAGAAAATAAAATAAAAAATTACCAAACAAACCCTTTCTTTTTATCAAAATCAAAAGATTCTGATTTTCAGTTTAATAGCACAAAAATATCCAAATGTGATGAACGATGTAGTCATTCAGCTGAATGAAAACACATTTAGAAATTTAAGACTTAAGAAAAACAAATAAAAAAAAACCATGATTGGTTGTTTAGTTGGACAGTTTTTGGTCCAATAACAAATGTGTAGTGAAACCAGAATAATAAACTTGGATTTGATTTTTGTAAAAATGAAAAATATGAAAACCGGTTTCAGTCATAGACACACAAATATGGGCAATTTTTTGTTTTGAGATGAAAAATTGCAGGTAAATACCTGATCTCCTCTCCTGCTTCACGCTCTGCTCTCTAAGGTTTCTCTGTGCAGTTTGAACAGTTCTCTGGTGAAGAGGATGGAACAAGAGTCTGGAGTTAACCTGCTGTCTGTCTTTGTAGGTTTTAGTTCCATCAACATTAAAATCCACACATGTGGCCTTTACAGACGTGGACTAGCTCTGACCCTCCAGCAGAGAGAAAAGGGTTAATGATCCGAGGCTGGAGTGAAAACTCTCTGTGGAACCAGGGTAGGGATGTGTCGTTTCCATTGAACCGGGTAGGGATGTGTCGTTTTTGTTGAACCGGGGTAGGGATGTGTCGTTTCCATTGAACCGGGGTAGGGATGTGTCGTTTCCATTGAACCGGGTAGGGATGTGTCGCTTCTGTTCAACCAGGGTAGGGATGTGTTGTTTCTGTTGAACAAGGGTTGGGATGTGTCGTTTCCGTTGAACCAGGGTAGGGATGTGTCGTTTCTGTTCAACCAGGGTAGGGATGTGTCGTTTCTGTTGAACCAGGGTAGGGATGTGTCGTTTCCATTGAACCGGGTAGGGATGTGTCGTTTTTGTTGAACCGGGGTAGGGATGTGTCGCTTCTGTTCAACCAGGGTAGGGATGTGTTGTTTCTGTTGAACAAGGGTTGGGATGTGTCGTTTCCGTTGAACCAGGGTAGGGATGTGTCGTTTCTGTTCAACCAGGGTAGGGATGTGTCGTTTCTGTTGAACCAGGGTAGGGATGTGTCATTTCCGTTGAACCAGGGTAGGTATGTGTTGTTTCCGTTGAACCAGGGTAGGGATGTGTCGTTTCCATTGAACCAGGGTAGGGATGTGTTGTTTCCGTTGAACCAGGGTAGGGATGTGTTGTTTCCGTTGAACCATGGTAGGGATGTGTCGTTTCTATTGAACCAGGGTAGGGATGTGTCGTTTCTGTTCAACCAGGGTAGGGATGTGTCGTTTCTGTTGAACCAGGGTAGGGATGTGTCGTTTCCGTTGAACCAGGCTAGGGATGTGTCGTTTCCATTGAACCGAGGTAGGGATGTGTCGTTTCCATTGAACCGGGGTAGGGATGTGTCGTTTCCATTGAACCGGGTAGGGATGTGTCGTTTTTGTTGAACCGGGGTAGGGATGTGTCGCTTCTGTTCAACCAGGGAAGGGATGTGTTGTTTCTGTTGAACAAGGGTTGGGATGTGTCGTTTCCGTTGAACCAGGGTAGGGATGTGTCGTTTCTGTTCAACCAGGGTAGGGATGTGTCGTTTCTGTTGAACCAGGGTAGGGATGTGTCATTTCCATTGAACCGGGTAGGGATGTGACGTTTTTGTTAAACCGGGGTAGGGATGTGTCGGTTCTGTTGAACCAGGGTAAGGATGTGTCGTTTCTGTTGAACCAGGGTAGGGATGTGTTGTTTCTGTTGAACCAGGGTAGGGATGTGTCGTTTCTGTTGAACCAGGGTAGGGATGTGTCATTTCCGTTGAACCAGGGTAGGTATGTGTTGTTTCCGTTGAACCAGGGTAGGGATGTGTCGTTTCTATTGAACCAGGGTAGGGATGTGTCGTTTCTGTTCAACCAGGGTAGGGATGTGTTGTTTCTGTTGAACCAGGGTAGGGATGTGTCGTTTCCGTTGAACCAGGCTAGGGATGTGTCGTTTCCATTGAACCGAGGTAGGGATGTGTCGTTTCCATTGAACCAGGGTACGGATGTGTCATTTCTGTTCAACCAGGGTAGGGATGTGTCGTTTCCATTGAACCGGGTAGGGATGTGTCGTTTTTGTTGAACCGGGGTAGGGATGTGTCATTTCCGTTGAACCAGGGTAGGGATGTGTCATTTCGGTTGAACCCAGGTAGGGATGTGTCGTTTCGGTTGAACCAGGGTAGGGATGTGTTGTTTCCATTTAACCGGGGTAGGGATGTGTCATTTCCGTTGAACCAGGGTAGGGATGTGTTGTTTTTGTTGAACCAGGGTAGGGATGTGTTGTTTCTGTTGAACCAGGGTAGGGATGTGTCGTTTCCATTGAACCGAGGTAGGGATGTGTCGTTTCCGTTGAACCAGGCTAGGGATGTGTCGTTTTTGTTGAACCGGGGTAGGGATGTGTCGTTTCTGTTCAACCAGGGTAGGGATGTGTTGTTTCCATTGAACCAGGGTAGGGATGTGTCGTTTCCGTTGAACCAGTGTAGGGATGTGTCGTTTCTGTTGAACCAGGGTAGGGATGTGCCGTTTCTCTTCAACCAGGGTAGGGATGTATCATTTCTGTTGAACCAGGGTAGGGATGTGACATTTCTGTTCAACCAGGGTAGGGATGTGTCGTTTCCGTTGAACCAGGGTAGGGATGTGTTGTTTCCGTTGAACCAGGGTAGGGATGTGTCGTTTCTGTTGAACCAGGGTAGGGATGTGTCGTTTCCGTTGAACCAGGGTAGGGATCTGTTGTTACTGTTCAACCAGGGTAGGGATCTGTCGTTTCCGTTGAACCAGGGTAGGGATGTGTCGTTTCCGTTGAAACAGGGTAGGGATGTGTTGTTTCCGTTGAACCAGGGTAGGGATGTGTCCTTTCTATTGAACCAGGGTAGGGATGTGTCGTTTCTCTTCAACCAGGGTAGGGATGTGTTGTTTCTGTTGAACCATGGTAGGGATGTGTCGTTTCCGTTGAACCAGGGTAGGGATGTGTCATTTCTGTTCAACCAGGGAAGGGATGTGTCGTTTCCATTGAACCAGGGTAGGGATGTGTCGTTTCTGTTCAACTGGGGAAGGGATGTGTCGTTTCTGTTGAACCAGGGTAGGGATGTGTTGTTTCTGTTGAACTGGGTTAGGGATGTGTCGTTTCTGTTGAACTGGGGTAGGGTTGTGTCGTTTCTGTTGAACTGGGTTAGGGATGTGTCGTTTCTGTTGAACTGGGGTAGGGTTGTGTCGTTTCTGTTGAACTGGGTTAGGGATGTGTCGTTTCTGTTGAACTGGGTTAGGGATGTGTCGTTTCTGTTGAACTGGGGTAGGGTTGTGTCGTTTCTGTTGAACCAGCGTAGGGATGTGTCGTTTCTGTTGAACCGGCGTAGGGATGTGTCGTTTATGTTGAGCCGGGGTAGGGATTTGTCGTTTTTTTGTTGAACCAGGGTAGGGATGTGTTGTTTTCATTGAATCGGGGTAGGGACGTGTCATTTATGTTGAGCTGTGGTAGGGATGTGTCGGTTCTGTTGAACCGGGGTAGGGATGTGTCGTTTCCATTGAACCGGGTAGGGATGTGTCGTTTTTGTTGAACCGGGGTAGGGATGTGTCGTTTCTGTTGAACCAGGGTAGGGATGTGTTGTTTCTGTTGAACCAGGGTAGGGATGTGTTGTTTCCATTGAACCAGGGTAGGGATGTGTCGTTTTTGTTGAACCGGGGTAGGGATGTGTCGTTTCTGTTGAACTGGGTAAGGATGTGTCGTTTCTGTTGAACCAGGGTAGGGATGTGTCGTTTCCATTGAACCGGGCTAGGGATGTGTCGTTTCTGTTCAACCAGGGTAGGGATGTGTCGTTTCCATTGAACCAGGGTAGGGATGTATCATTTCTGTTAAACTGGGGTAGGGATGTGTTGTTTCTGTTGAACCGGGGTAGGGATGTGTTGTTTCCGTTGAACCGGGGTAGGGATGTGTCGTTTCTGTTGAACAGGGGTAGGGATGTGTCGTTTCTGTTGAACCAGGGTAGGGATGTGTCATTTACGTTGAACCGGGGTAGGGATGTGTCATTTACGTTGAGCCGTGGTAGGGATGTGTCGGTTCTGTTGAACCGGGGTAGGGATGTGTCGTTTCTGTTGAACAGGGGTAGGGATGTGTCGTTTCTGTTGAACCAGGGTAGGGATGTGTCATTTACGTTGAACCGGGGTAGGGATGTGTCATTTACGTTGAGCCGTGGTAGGGATGTGTCGGTTCTGTTGAACCGGGGTAGGGATGTGTCGTTTCTGTTGAACCAGGGTAGGGATGTGTCGTTTTATGTTGAACTGGGGTAGGGATGTGTTGTTTCTGTTGATCTGGGGTAGTGATGTGTTGTTTATGTTGATCTGGGGTAGGGATGTGTTGTTTCTGTTGATCTGGGGTAGGGATGTGTTGTTTTCATTGATCTGGGGTAGGGATGTGTCGTTTCTGTTGAACCTTTGTAGGGATGTATCATTTCTGTTGAACTGGGGTAGGGATGTGTCGTTTCTGTTGAACCAGGGTAGGGATGTGTCGTTTTATGTTGAACTGGGTTAGGGATGTGTTGTTTCCGTTGAACCGGGGTAGGGATGTGTTGTTTCTGTTGAACCTTTGTAGGGATGTGTTGTTTTATGTTGAACTGGGTTAGGGATGTGTTGTTTCCGTTGAACCAGGGTAGGGATGTGTCGTTTTATGTTGAACTGGGTTAGGGATGTTTCGTTTCCGTTGAACCAGGGTAGGGATGTGTTGTTTCTGTTGAACCAGGGTAGGGATGTGTTGTTTCCGTTGAACCGGGGTAGGGATGTGTTGTTTCTGTTGAACCGGGGTAGGGAT
The DNA here is from genome assembly GCF_018320785.1 of Cheilinus undulatus. Taxonomy (NCBI): domain Eukaryota; kingdom Metazoa; phylum Chordata; class Actinopteri; order Labriformes; family Labridae; genus Cheilinus; species Cheilinus undulatus. Next base: position 1,007,208 of record NC_054883.1, on the reverse strand, counting down.
GTGTCGTTTTATGTTGAACTGGGTTAGGGATGTGTTGTTTCCGTTGAACCGGGGTAGGGATGTTTCGTTTCCGTTGAACCAGGGTAGGGATGTGTTGTTTCTGTTGAACCGGGGTAGGGATGTGTCGTTTCTGTTGAACCGGGGTAGGGATGTGTCATTTCCGTTGAACCAGGGTAGGGATGTGTCATTTCCGTTGAACCAGGGTAGGGATGTGTCATTTCCGTTGAACCAGGGTAGGGATGTGTCGTTTCCATTGAACCAGGGTAGGGATGTGTCGTTTCTGTTGGGGATCTTTCCTCCACTCCTCCATCAACAGCACACTCTGAGGACTCCTCGGGTTCAGTAGTGAGGGTCGGGACGGCCCAGTAAAAACCAAGTCAGTTTCATTGATTGATCATTTTTGTTTTATTTTTTAACAGATTTTAAGACTTTTCTGAATGAAAATTTAAGATTCCAAGAAATAAAACCTACATTTTATGGAAAAGGAAATCTCAATTTAGAAAAGAAAAACTTACCTCTTATGGATTTCTATTCCAACTAAATTCCTCGATTTTTAAAATAAAATATTGAGATTCTAAGAACTTAAAATCTAAACTTTAATGTCTGAATATATAAATATTATGAAAACAACGTATGGATTTATGAGGATTTAAAAATCAGAAAAAAAACTTAAAATTTAGAGTTTAATAAAAGAAAGTCTAGATTTTAATATATGAAAAAACAGATTTTGAGAATTGAAAAATCCAGATTTAAGTAATTAAAAATATAGGTCTTAGAAATAAAACTCTACATTTGAATGCATGAAAATCTAGATTTTCTACATGAAAACTCTGGTTTTCTCATGAACGGTCCTCTGGTTTAATGCAGGCCTCGCTCCTAAACTCACCTGGTGAAGAGCAGGTGTGGCGCTCTGACTACGTTTACCTGCTCAGTCTATCTGCCGACCAGGGAAGCCTTTTTATTTTCCTGGTCCTCTTAAATTCTCCTCCATGATGGAAATCCCACAGATGCTTTCCCTCTGCTGCTGATTCAACAGAAAATAAAACAGATGAAATCTGTTTGGAGGTGAAACGTTGAGGTTTGATTTTTATCGCCCAGCCCTGGGGCAGAAAGATCCAGATCTTATGGAGCGGACCTGAATGATCCGGATCTCTACAAGGAGCCAGGACTCCCATCACCATGAGAGGACACCTAGGAGTCAGGCAGCACCTGTCACTCTCAAGACCACGCCCCCAATGATACCACGCCCCCGTTGTACTTCACCTGGACGGGTAGACGGACAGACGGGTGTTCAGGCGTTCCGCTGAGTCGTCCTCTGATTGATGACTAGTGAGTTTGTTTGTTTGAGGAGAAACACCGACGCCATGTTTACACAACACACCCCCACACATCGCACACACATAGTAACACACTGAGAACAGAAAACAGCCGGCACAGACTCGCTGATTCAGCAGAGTTTCTGATGAGCTTCATGTTTTAAACTGAGTGGGGGGGGGGGGTTCAGCGTCTCAGCCTCATCTTCATCACCAGCAGCAGTTTGACATGAGGAGAGGGAGGAGGCGGCCAGGGGCCCCGGGCTCCTAGGAACCCAAAGAACAGAAGGATGCTGCATGTCTAAAATGACTTTAAATGATTAAAACAAGGATTTTTGACGTGAATAAGGGCCAAGAGAGAATAAAGCTGCATCAAAATACATTCTAATCATCCATTTTATTTCTCTAAGTTCACCTGGACCAGAGACCAGGTCAGGTACTAGGACTGAAAGAGTCTGAGTTCTGATGCTCCTCTAGAGCTGGATGGAATGTTTCATAAGCTGTGATGTCATCAAAGCTTCTGGAACATTCCATCCTCTGCCTCTGAAGATGATGTCATCAAAGCTTCTGGAACATTCCATCCTCTGCCTCTGAAAATGATGTCATCAAAGCTTCTGGAACATTCCATCCTCTGCCTCTGAAGATGATGTCATCAAAGCTTCTGGAACATTCCATCCTCTGCCTCTGAAAATGATGTCATCAAAGCTTCTGGAACATTCCATCCTCTGCCTCTGAAGATGATGTTATCAAAGCTTCTGGAACATTCCATCCTCTGCCTCTGAAGATGATGTCATCAAAGCTTCTGGAACATTCCATCCTCTGCCTCTGAAGATGATGTCATCAAAGCTTCTGGAACATTCCATCCTCTGCCTCTGAAGATGATGTCATCAAAGCTTCTGGAACATTCCATCCTCTGCCTCTGAAAATGATGTCATCAAAGCTTCTGGAACATTCCATCCTCTGCCTCTGAAGATGATGTTATCAAAGCTTCTGGAACATTCCATCCTCTGCCTCTGAAGATGATGTCATCAAAGCTTCTGGAACATTCCATCCTCTGCCTCTGAAGATGATGTCATCAAAGCTTCTGGAACATTCCATCCTCTGCCTCTGAAGATGATGTTATCAAAGCTTCTGGAACATTCCATCCTCTGCCTCTGAAGATGATGTCATCAAAGCTTCTGGAACATTCCATCCTCTGCCTCTGAAGATGATGTCATCAAAACTTCTGGAACATTCCATCCTGAAAACAGAATGTTGTTTAAGCTTTGATGACATCATCTTAAAAGACAGAGGATGGAATGTTGGTGAAGCTGGGGACGTTGGGACCTTTTTCCCACCATTTTTGCCAATTTGTAGCCTCGCTCCTCGCCAGCTCCGCCCACTTTTTCCAGGCGTTGCCCACAGAGGTCAGCAGAAGGGAATGTTTGCTGCTCTGATGGTTTACAAAGATGAGGTATGCTGGTTTTTCTGACTTGTCAGTTCTGGTCTGAGGTCTTCATGGTGGGGGCCGTTTGAGTTGATGCGGTCTAACTCTTCATATTTCTGTCGGTCAGATGAGACGACTCAAAGATTTCCTGTAGGGGCGGAGCCAGACATGTTTCAAATCCCAGACAAAGGACGGCTGAGGGCACGTCAGAATGGTTTTGTTTCTCAGACGCTTTAAGGAACTATTTTTGTTCACTTTTAAATCATTTAAAATCAGAAATCATTCAGGCAAAAATAAAGTTGTTCAACCTAAAAACTTCATTTTTTCTTTACCTAACTGAGCTGAAAGTGTCTTTCTCACTCTAAATCCTGGAGTCCGGTCGTTTTCTGAGTCTGAGTTGGTGTTTTCAGGGACAGCGCAGGCAGGGAAGGAATGTGGAGGAAAAGCTGAAAACTGAAGCGCTGCATGTTCAAACAAAGCTGAGAAAAATCAACAATTAGGGTTAGAGAGGTGAATTTATTCACAAAGATGCTGAAGAACGTGTTTTTATAACGAGGTTAAAGGTTTTTACACTGCAGTGAGTGTGTAGATACGGAGGAGTAAAAGGGACGTTAAAAACCAGCATTTTCAAAATTCTGCCGAAAAGTCAAACATTCTGTTATTTTTCTAAGAGTTAAAAAAAAATATATAAACCAAATGTTTTTGGCTAAATGTCCCTAATCCTCCTCCGTACTGTTCTTCAAAGTCAAAAATGACGTTTCCGTGCTCGGCCAATAGCAACAAACCTCAAACAAACCTGAAAGATCCGGATCTTTGAAGGGAACATTGGGGGCTGAGACCCCAAAGACCCCCTCCAACAAAGATCTGGTTCTCTACATACAGGTGATCAGAGAAAATCCGGATCCTGTGCTGGATCTGCCTTACACCTCTTGTGACGTTATAAATGACATCCTTGGTCTCTTCTCCGCTGACAGCCCCCCCCCCCCCCGTGAGCTCGCGCTCTCACCTGTTCTTCACTTCTTACCTGAGCAGTGAGCGGAGCTGCACGCGCTGCGGACTGAACTGAAACTTTTTACACAACTTTTGATTCCGGAACGATCCGGATCAGAACCAACAGGAGGTGGGACCGGGACCGGGGACCAGGATTGGACAAGGCTCGGGGTTGGACCGGGATTGGAACTGGGATTAGACCAGGACCGGGACCAGGATGTCCCGCGCGGAGGAGCGCGAGGATTCGGACTGTGTGTGTTCAGTGGGGATGAAGCTGACCTGGGACATCAACGACCCCAAACTACCGCAGGTGAGTCCGCCACAGAAGACCGATCCTCGTCCTGGAGGCGGAGCACCGAGGACGGTGCGAGGACCCTCCGGGAATGTTAGGACTCCCTTTCAGATCCGGATCATCAGATCTGAGGAAAACAGCCTCATTTCTTTAGATGATTGTTCCAGAACAAACAGGAAATAGAAGCTTTTAGAAAATAAAAGTCCGCAGGATCAACTAGATCTGTTTTTATTCTGTAATAAAGCTCAGAGTTTGAAGCTTTTGGAGTCTAAAATAAATCCGTTTAAATAAAATAAAGTCGTTTAGTGACGTCATGAGGCTGTAGTTTTTATTCATTTATCTATATTTTTAATTTCACACCGTTATTTTGTTTTTTCTCCACAGCAGAGAAAAGAAAAAACTCAGGAGACATTTTCATAAAAAAGACAAAAATGTTAAAGAGTTAACAAAGAACGAGCCCACCAACCCTGACCACAGTCTGGCCTTCCTTAACCGCACTGGTGATTACCAAAATCATCTTTAATGGTTCATACACCAACATGTAGAAGCTCTTTATCACAAATGATGTTTTTAATGCTAAAGTATAATTATTATTGTTATCCATGAGTTTTCAAATGTACTGATTTACAAAAAAACTGTAAAAATAGTAAAGCACGTGAATATTTCTGATTAATATGTTAAATTATAGTTATTTACTGTCATTCCTGGAGAGAAAATTGAGTTTTAGTGCTTGAATGTTGTGCTTGATTCATTTCTGACTTCTCAGAGAAGCCCAGTGAGCCGGCTCACATTTGGGTCTATTCAGTTTGAAATTCCTCATTCCTGTTAAAATGGTAAAACGTGGAGAGCTGACTGAAAATGAAAGAGTCGTCATTAAAGCACTTCATGATGCTGGACGGTCTCTGAGACTGAGGTGACAGCTGGTCTGATACATTTGTTAAGGACTGTATGTTTTTAAAACTGCACAGAAATCAAAAAAGAAAAAAGTCTTTCTCACCTAAAGAGTGAAATATGTCTCTAATTTATCTTTAAAAATCAAACTTTATTCATAAAGAGAGTTTTACAGGAGAGCAGAGCTGATCGACACAAACGTAAAAAAGAATTTAAAGACAGGCACAAAATGAATCTGATCAAATCTTCTATAAAAGAGAAAAAAATTAGAATAAGAGAAATTCAAGTTCAAATAAAATCATCAAATAAATTCATCCTGATAAAGATAAAACCGCAGACAGAAGAAGTTCTTAAATCTCCACCTTTGTTCTTAAATGTGGATAAAATAAAAAATAATTATCCTGATAATATTTATAATTATTAATAAATAAAAGCTGAGTAAATAAATGAGCTTTTTAGTTTTCCTCTTCCACCGTCTCAGAGAAAAAAACCCGACTCCTGATCAGAGAGAGGAACCCGAGGATCTGAGGGGCCGTCCTGGTCCTGGTCCTGGTCCTGGTCCATAGATTAAACTGTCTCTGGAAGGTGGTCTGGACCAAGACCACGAAGAGCTTTCACACTAACAAAAGAATTGAAAATCAGAACCAGAACTGAACCCTTTCAAAATAAAAGCATGTTAGTGACTCAGGATGACTGAGAGTCATTTCTGTAAAGCTATTTCATCCTGATTTAAACCCGATGGAACAGGCGAGCAAAGACAATGAAGACCAAATTATTATAAATAAACGTGAACGTATGAAGCTGAGAGCAGACGTCACCTTCACTGTCAACTTTTTATTCAAAGCTTCAGGATTTATCTAAAATTCATCTTCATTTTTGGGTCTAACAGCTTTTTATTGATCAGATCTTAGTGTTGAAATATAAATCAGCTTTAAATGACCCCTGACAAACAGACAGCAGATATTTATTTCTACTGAATTTATTCACAAATAAAGACTCCACATATATTTACACGGTAATATCTCTGAACAACCATGAGGATTATTTCACTGTTTAACACCTGAAAATGAAGATAATCATGTATTTCATGTATGTTGAGTTTAACGTGTTAAATGTGACACGTGAATGTCACGCTGATGTGAGCCTGAGAACACGCTCATATTTATTTATTTATTTGTTAAAAACATAAAGATGAAATAAAATCTGATCAGAAAAGAAACCAACATGTATCTTCATCTGATATTTCACTGCTTTATTTTCTCAGGTTGACTGTAAATGAATGATTTATGACTGACTCTACAGTTTAAGCATGAAATAAACTCCTCTGGTTCAGTGGTTAGACTAACTCTGAGTTATTCCTGGTTAAACTGAAACCATGAGAAGGTCTGAAGTTTAATCAGCGCCGTCAGGATCAGCAGTCGTTACTGCAGGATGATCATTAGCGCTCCAACTGCCATTAACCTGCTCCGTCATCTCATTCACTGATTATTCTGTCATCAGGTCATGATTGCTTCTGCTGGTTTAAATGATCATAAAGTCTGTTTCACTCAAATGTTTTATTCTACCCTGTACAGGGTAGAATAAAACTACAGAGCCCAAAAATAATCATCACTTTACAACAGGCGACTCTTCACTTTTGATTGATTTATTCAAGTTAAATGTTGGAAAACAATTACAGACCTTAAATTAGCATTAACCAATCAGATCAGAGCATTTGACTCTCCAGGTTGAGGTTCAGTCCGTCTGCACAAAGGTTGTTATAGTTCACTGAAACTAACTAAACAACTAAAACTACAATTCAAAAATCATTTTAGTTCACTGAAACTAACTAAATAACTAAAACTACAATTCAAAAATCATTTTAGTTCACTGAAACTAACTAAATAACTAAAACTACAATTCAAAAATCATTTTAGTTCACTGAAACTAACTAAATAACTAAAACTACAATTCAAAAATCATTTTAGTTCACTGAAACTAACTAAATAACTAAAACTACAATTCAAAAATCATTTTAGTTCACTGAAACTAACTAAACAACTAAAACTACAATTCAAAAATCATTTTAGTTCACTGAAACTAACTAAATAACTAAAACTACAATTCAAAAATCATTTGAGTTCACTAAAACTAACTAAATAACTAAAACTACAATTCAAAAATCATTTTAGTTCACTAAAACTAACTAAATAACTAAAACTACAATTCAAAAATCATTTGAGTTCACTAAAACTAACTAAATAACTAAAACTACAATTCAAAAATCATTTTAGTTCACTAAAACTAACTAAATAACTAAAACTACAATTCAAAAATCATTTTAGTTCACTGAAACTAACTAAATAACTAAAACTACAATTCAAAAATCATTTTAGTTCACTGAAACTAACTAAATAACTAAAACTACAATTCAAAAATCATTTTAGTTCACTGAAACTAACTAAACAACTAAAACTACAATTCAAAAATCATTTTAGTTCACTGAAACTAACTAAATAACTAAAACTACAATTCAAAAATCATTTGAGTTCACTAAAACTAACTAAATAACTAAAACTACAATTCAAAAATCATTTTAGTTCACTAAAACTAACTAAATAACTAAAACTACAATTCAAAAATCATTTGAGTTCACTAAAACTAACTAAATAACTAAAACTACAATTCAAAAACCATATTAGTCAACTGAAACTAAATGAAAACTAAGCTTTACCAACAAAACTAACTAGAACTAACTAAACCTGTATAGCGCGCTTATAAAATGAACTAAAATAAAATAAAAATGAAGAAAAATCTCCTTAGTTTTAGTCTTTGACACAACCAGACTGACACCTACACCAGAGTCTAAGGGGAGTAAAATGGCCTGATCTGATTGGTTAAGACTTCACATAGTGGTAGTTTTATGTCTGGAGTTGTATTCAAACATCATCATTAAATAAATAAATGATAAGTGAAGAGTAGCCTGTTTGAATACGTCTTTAAAAATGTATGACGTTCACTCAGCCCCGACATCTATCTGTACAAAACTCTAACCCCTAACCCTAACCCAAACTAAACTAAAACTAATAAAAACTAAACTTAAACTATAACTGACAAAACTAAACTAAAACTAAAACTAACAAAAACTAAACTAAAACTAATAAAAACTAAACTAAAACTAATAAAAACTAAACTTAAACTATAACTGACAAAACTAAACTAAAACTAAAACTAACAAAAACTAAACTAAAACTAATAAAAACTAAACTAAAACTAATAAAAACTAAACTTAAACTATAACTGACAAAACTAAACTAAAACTAAAACTAACAAAAACTAAACTAAAACTAATAAAAACTAAACTAAAACTAATAAAAACTAAACTTAAACTATAACTGACAAAACTAAACTAAAACTAAAACTAACAAAAACTAAACTAAAACTAATAAAAACTAAACTAAAACTAATAAAAACTAAACTTAAACTATAACTGACAAAACTAAACTAAAACTAAAACTAACAAAAACTAAACTAAAACTAATAAAAACTAAACTAAAACTAATAAAAACTAAACTTAAACTATAACTGACAAAACTAAACTAAAACTAAAACTAACAAAAACTAAACTAAAACTAATAAAAACTAAACTAAAACTAACAAAAACTAAACTAAAACTATAACTGACAAAACTAAACTAAAACTAAAACTAATAAAAACTAAACTAAAACTAATAAAAACTAATAAAAACTAAACTTAAACTATAACTGACAAAACTGAACTAAAACTAAAACTAACAAAAACTAAACTAAAACTAATAAAAACTAAACTAAAACTAACAAAAACTAAACTAAAACTGAAACTAACAAAAACTATACTAAAAATAAAACTAACAAAAACTAAACTAAACTAAAACTAATAAAAACTAAACTAAAACTAATAAAAACTAAACTAAAACTAATAAAAACTAAACTAAAACTAAAACTAATAAAAACTAAACTAAAACTAATAAAAACTAAACTAAAACTAATAAAAACTAAACTAAAACTAATAAAAACTAAACTAAAACTAACAAAAACTAAACTAAAACTAATAAAAACTAAACTTAAACTATAACTGACAAAACTAAACTAAAACTAAAACTAACAAAAACTAAACTAAAACTAATAAAAACTAAACTAAAACTAATAAAAACTAAACTTAAACTATAACTGACAAAACTAAACTAAAACTAAAACTAACAAAAACTAAACTAAAACTAATAAAAACTAATAAAAACTAAACTTAAACTATAACTGACAAAACTAAACTAAACTAAAACTAATAAAAACTAAACTAAAACTAACAAAAACTAAACTAAAACTATAACTGACAAAACTAAACTAAAACTAAAACTAATAAAAACTAAACTAAAACTATAACTGACAAAACTAAACTAAAACTAAAACTAATAAAAACTAAACTAAAACTAATAAAAACTAATAAAAACTAAACTTAAACTATAACTGACAAAACTAAACTAAAACTAAAACTAACAAAAACTAAACTAAAACTAAAACTAATAAAAACTAAACTAAAACTAACAAAAACTAAACTAAAACTAAAACTAACAAAAACTAAACTAAAACTAAAACTAACAAAAACTAAACTAAACTAAAACTAATAAAAACTAAACTAAAACTAATAAAAACTAAAACTAAAACTAATAAAAACTAAACTAAAACTAATAAAAACTAAACTAAAACTAATAAAAACTAAACTAAAACTAATAAAAACTAAACTTAAACTAATAAAAACTAAACTAAAACTAATTAAAACTAAAGTAAAACTAATAAAAACTAAACTAAAACTAAAACTAACAAAAACTAAACTAAACTAAAACTAATAAAAACTAAACTAAACTAAAACTAATAAAAACTAATTTTATTTATCTTAGTTTTTATATTTATAACACAATAACGTTTGTTTTTCATGTTTTTATTTAGCCTGAGTTAACTGAATGGATTTGAACATTTCTGCTGCTCTCTGATTTCCTCTCTGATCCGTCACAGGTTCCTCTTTCTGAGGTCAAATCCAGGTTCTAGTCTTTATCCACCGTAACAGCGGCTCTGGGTCCAAACAGGAAGTCACACCTTTAGATAAAAACACAACAACAGATTTAGAAATGTTTTAAAGAGGATGAGCTTAATCCTGACAGTCCTAACCTTTATAATAATAGTAATAATAATAATAATAATAATAATAGTAATAATAATAATAATAATAATAATAATAATTTATTATTTTATATTTCTAAAGATTTAGATTTAGAGAGAGAACAGCGCTCCCCAGGTGTGTCTTCAGGTGAGTCTCGGTGTTCTGTGGGAATCTTTACATCCTTACTTCATAACTAAACTGTAACACAGGGATGTCCAAACTGTGGCCCGGGGGCCAGGTCTGACCCTCCAGGTCCAGTATTCTGGCCCACAGAGATTAGACTACAGTTTCTACACGAGTTACTTTTTAATTTTTTAGGTATTTTTGACCAGAAAAGCCTCGTTAAAACCAAGGATCCTGGTGAAGACATGAACCACAGTGGCCACAGCGACCCATCCTGAACCAAAACCATCTACATGGACCCCCCAGCACCCTCACTCTAAATCAGTGGTTCTCAACCTTTTCAGCCCGTGACCCCCTAAATAAAGGTGCCAGAGACCGGGGACCCACACTGGAGGTGGTTGAACAGCATGGAACATTCTAGAATAGGCCATCCATAAGGAGGGATAAAGGGGGAGGTTTCTGGGACCCAGCCAAACTGGGGGCCCATGGAGGTCAGCAAAACCATGGTCCATTATGAAGTTAAGCTGTGAAAACCAAATTTTATATTTGACCTAAAGAGTAACCACTCTTACCAACAAACAAATCTCTTTATTCATTCATTCCTTAAGAGAATAATCTTCTATAAATGAAAATAACTGAAGTTCAAAACATAGTTAAAAATGGGTGAAAAATTGCTAAAATTGGTTAATAATGGCAAAAACATTTGAAGGGACGAGGGATGAACACAGACTAACGTAACCCGGGTCAGAATAACCTCAGCCCTGGTCGTCTTTCTCCAATCAGCCTCACTGATCGACATTTAAGGTTATCCGTTTCTCATCGCTTTATTTTAGTACAAACAGGTGAATGCAGGAGTACAGGGAAGCTAAGGGGGGACGGCACAATGTTAAGTTAAGCTGTGATAATCAGGGGCCATTCTGGGTTAATCAGGGGCCATTCTCTGGGTTAATCAGGGGCCATTCTCTGGGTTAATCAGGGGCCATTCTCTGGGTTTATCAGGGGCCATTCTCTGGGTTTATCAGGGGCCATTCTCTGGGTTTATCAGGGGCCATTCTCTGGGTTTATCAGGGGCCATTCTCTGGGTTAATCAGGGGCCATTCTCTGGGTTAATCAGGGGCCATTCTCTGGGTTAATCAGGGGCCATTCTCTGGGTTAATCAGGGGCCATTCTCTGGGTTTATCAGGGGCCATTCTCTGGGTTTATCAGGGGCCATTCTCTGGGTTTATCAGGGGCCATTCTCTGGGTTAATCAGGGGCCATTCTCTGGGTTTATCAGGGGCCATTCTCTGGGTTTATCAGGGGCCATTCTCTGGGTTTATCAGGGGTCATTCTCTGGGTTTATCAGGGGCCATTCTCTGGGTTTATCAGGGGCCATTCTCTGGGTTTATCAGGGGTCATTCTCTGGGTTTATCAGGGTACATTCTCTGGGTTTATCAGGGGCCATTCTCTGGGTTTATCAGGGTCCATTCTCTGGGTTTATCAGGGTCCATTCTCTGGGTTTATCAGGGTCCATTCTCTGGGTTTATCAGGGTCCATTCTCTGGGTTTATCAGGGGCCATTCTCTGGGTTTATCAGGGTCCATTCTCTGGGTTTATCAGGGGTCATTCTCTGGGTTTATCAGGGGCCATTCTCTGGGTTTATCAGGGGCCATTCTCTGGGTTTATCAGGGGTCATTCTCTGGGTTTATCAGGGGTCATTCTCTGAGTTTATCAGGGGCCATTCTCTGGGTTTATCAGGGGCCATTCTCTGGGTTTTATCAGGGGCCATTCTCTGGGTTTATCAGGGGCCATTCTCTGGGTTTATCAGGGGTCATTCTCTGGGTTTATCAGGGGTCATTCTCTGGGTTTATCAGGGGCCCATGTTAATGATGTTGTTCATCTCCAGTTAGCTGTTTTTGTGTCCTTTGACTTCCCGTAGTCATGAGTTGAGCTGTATCTCTGCTGCTGAGTGGAATGTAGGGTTGGGAATTGTTATTTGTCTGGAATATTTTCATCTGTGTTTTTTAAGTCATCCTCCCAGGATGAGTGTCAGCCTGGTAGCCATGTGCCAATGTTAAAGAGAATCAATTGACTAATAATGTTAAAAACTTTTAAATGATGTTGAAAAGTGTTGATCTATGCCCCGCCCACTGCTGTGTCAATTCTGGAAACATGTAGGCAGATTTTACCCATCATGCCCTTGGACAGAGTGTTTAGCTGTTATCTGTGGTTCAGAGGTGACTGTTAGGATCCCTTTAATAACGTTTCTGATGGATCGTTGTTTTTGATGTTAAAATCTTCTGCACCATGGGTGACGCTGTTCTCTGAGTTAAAGTCACTTCCTGTCTGTGGCGTTAGGAGGGTCAGTGAGTGAAGACAGACACAGGAATGAGTCACTTATGGACATTCGTATGTAGAGTAACTTCATCTAAACCTCGCCTGTAGCTCCGCCTCTTTCCCCTCTAATGATGCTGATTACCTTCTGCTGGTGTGAATCCTCGATCATGGTTCGATCAGAGATGAGATTAAAGAAGCAGACGTCTGTCAGCTCATCATTAATAGAAAAACACTACAAATATACATTTATTAATAAAGAAATCAGCTGATAGAACGATCTAGAATAAGTCTAACATTCATGTTTAGCTCTCTGTCTGTCTGAGAGGGTTTATGCTGACTCAGCTCTCCTTGTTTTGGTTCAAACAGCAGAAACTGGTTTTCTATTTTGTGTTTGCAGTGAAACATGGAGCGAGTCAAACAGCTGATCAGTCAGCTGATCGATATCTCTGATTAATGATGCGTCCTCATGTCTGTCAGAACTTTATTTAAACTGAGACAAAAACGGAGGCAGTGGTTAAAATGGCTGTAAAATCAAACATTTCTCTGATAAAACAATCCTAAAGTTTTGATTTCAGGCTAAATGTGGTGTTTTTGTGTTTCGGGGTAAAGATGGCACTGGTGTCTGATCAAACCCGTCTGTCTCTCTGCAGGACATGAAGCAGTGCGACCCGTTCCAGGAGTGGACAGACGGCTACGTCCGCTTCATTTACAGTGGTAAGAGACAGTGGGGGGGTCCCAGCTTTGGGGGCCGATCAGAAGGGCTGAGCCGGGTTTAGGGAGCTTTTCTCATCTCTGTAGGGCACAAGCATACTTCAATATGAGGACCAAACATTCATCGTGCATGAGAACTAAAACCCGGGCCGCCCAATCTGAGGACAAACCTCCTCCGTACTTTGGGGTGAACGTTACCACCAGAAGTCTGGCAGACCTCTACGCTCAGGCCCCCCTCCAGGAGACCAGAGACCTCTCGTGTCAAACCCTCTGCTCTCCTTTACCCTTTTACATCCCCTGACCCGTACATTCACACCTGACCCATCCCTAACCTGGGTCAGGACTAACTCAGTAGTAGGGGACCACACCTATATGATCTGATCTATCTCATTCACTCACACGCTCACCTTATGTCCCGCCCCCAACACTTCCTGATTGGCTCAGATGTCACATAAGTTCTAGCCAATCAACAGAGCAGCTTTGAAACAGAGACCAGCTTCTCCTGTGGTGCCTTGTGAAGGAAATACGGCGGCTATCTCTGAAAAACCCAACAGTCCTGGACAGTTTCTACATGATGAAATAGTTTCAACTGTAAATATTTAAATGAACACTCATAATGCACCATCATAAGCCTAGGTGTAATAATCTAAAATAAACCGTAAACCAGAATTCAGAGAATAAACCTGAAGTCCGTTTACGGTGAGAAATCTGAATAATAAATCTGATTATTATTAATATTAGTAGTGATTAAGTGTTTGATCATTGAAGCCAAAAACACGTGTAGTATTAACCAGCGCCAGCGGCGGTCTGACGCCCATAGACACACCTTTCTGCACCACTTTAGCCCACTGCTCCATTTCTGATGCCATCGGCCACGGCTGGCGGGACGTTTCCCCGAGAGAACAGCGGTTTTGTCCTTCTTGACTACCGTAGGAGCAGCTCTGTTTGAGAGCACAGCAAAAGGACTTTAGCGCCATATTTGTTCGAGGTGCAGAATAAGCAGAAGATTTAGTCTTTTTGTCTAAAGACTAAATCTAAAAACAGCTGCCAAAATAATCTGAGCAGGCATGACCCGTCATCATTCTTTCCTGCTTGTTTCCTACCTGAACGTTAGAATAAATCACTTTTATGCTAGTTGGAGAGTGTGCAGGAGAATCCTTTGAGCGTTTTTGTTGGATAAGCTGCTCTCAGACACACCTTAAGAAAAAGATGTGCCAAGCAATTTTTCCATTGTAGATCCATCCGTTTACTTCTGCTTATCCAGGGTCTGGTCACCATGGCAGCAGGCGAAGTAAGTCAACCCAGTCCTCCCTCTCCCCAGTCTTACCAGGCCAGCTGGGATATCTAATCCCTCCAGCAAGTTTTTAGCGTTCCTCAGGGTCTCTCCTCAGCTGGACGTGCCCAGAAGACCTCCACAGGGAGGCAACCGGGAGGCACGCCGATCAGATGCCCAACCACCTCAACTGGCTCCTTCTGAGGTGAAGCGCCTCTTCTTGGAGATCCCTCTGGATGTCCAAGCTTCTCTTCCTGTCTCTGAGGCTGAGCCCAGACTCCCTCCTGAGGAACCTCGTTTCCCCCGCTTGAACCGTGATCGTATTCTCTTGGTCATTACCCAGAGTTCATCACCATAGGTGAGGGTTGGAACTAAGATCGAGCGGTAGACTGAAAGCTTCGCCTGCAAAACTGCTGCACCAATCCGCCTGCCCGTCTCCAGTCCATTCTATCCTCACCGGCCCGGAGATACTTGAACTCCTTCACTTGGGGCAAAGATTCACTCCACACCCGGAGGGAGCAATCGTCTGTTTTGTGGAAGAGGACCGTGGCCTTGGACTTGGAGGTTAACAGCCGCTTCCCACTCAGCCACAAACCGTCCCAGTAAAGGCCCATGTGTACTCCCTTTAAGTACCAAAATGTATACGTCCTTTTCAAACGATGTTACCGTCACTGCTCACAGTCCTCCATGCGTCCTTTATGTTGGCATGGATGTTAACCAGTACATCCACCTGGGGGGGCAGCTCTCCAATTCTCCTTCTGTACCGACCAACTGACATTTAATTCCCTTCCAATCTCCTCCCAGCTGTTTTGTAGCATCTGTTTATCCCGGCGTCCAGGCGAAGTAACATCATAGAGATATTTAAAGTTTCGAACGTTAACATTGAGCATAAATGGGCCTTAAGAAATAGATGTGCAAAGCAGTTTCTTCAACATGAACACAAGAAAAAAAGACCATAAAGTACATCAATTAGGGAGGGCGGTCTTATTAGCATAAAAAAGTTTAAATGCTTTAATGGTCATCAGATTTAACCAGCCCACATAGAGTCCGTGATGAACCGTTGCCATTGTTGCTGCTTTTTTTCCTTTAGCTGACGATAAGAGCGAATAAAACCGTTTTAAATTTCATGTACAGGTGATGATAAGAACGCCCAGCGCCACCTCTCCGGCTGGGCAATGAGGAACACCAACAACCACAACTGTCAGATCCTGAAGAAGTCGTGTCTGGGCGTGGTCGTCTGTTCTCGAGGCTGCACGCTCCCCGACGGCTCCAGGCTGAGGCTCCGCCCCGCCATCTGTGATAAGGCGCGTCAGAAGCAGCAGAGTAAGACAAACACAAGAGTTTTTATGAACCGTACGCCGTGTTTCTGTACTAACGTGACGGCCTGTGTCTTTCAGAGAAGCTGTGTCCGAGCTGCAATGCTCCTCTAGAGCTGCTGCCGTGCCGTGGTCACAGCGGTTACCCCGTCACAAACTTCTGGAGGGTCGACGGGAAAGCCATCTTCTTCCAGGTCAGCACTGACACAGGAAACTTGACACATGATTATGGCGTCATGGGATAACACGTCTCTAAATCAAACATGCTAACCCAACACAGCCGGGGTCATCAATACTGTCTAAATCTGGATTAACATAAAAACTGTTGTAAATAAACTGGTTTAAACCAAAGAGACTGACTCCAGCCTAATCCTAACCCCCAGGCTAAAGGAGTCCACGACCACCCCCGACCCGAGTCCAAGTCTGAGACTGAAGCCAGACGAAGTTCAGTGAAGAGACGAGTCAACTCGCCGCCGTTCACGCCCAAACGGCGCCTCATTGAACCTCAGGTCAGTGACATCACTCCGCCATAGAACAGCTGTTTGTTCATGTTCATGTTGTTTACTGTTTGTTGACCTGTTGTTCACTGTTTGTTGACCTGTTGTTCACTGTTTGTTGACCTGTTGTTTACCGTTTGTTGACCTGTTGTTCACTGTTTGTTGACCTGTTGTTCACTGTTTGTTGACCTGTTGTTCACTGTTTGTTGACCTGTTGTTTACCGTTTGTTGACCTGTTGTTCACTGTTTGTTGACCTGTTGTTTACTGTTTGTTCACCTGTTGTTTACTGTTTGTTGACCTGTTGTTTACCGTTTGTTGACCTGTTGTTTACCGTTTGTTGACCTGTTGTTTACTGTTTGTTGACCTGTTGTTCACTGTTTGTTGACCTGTTGTTTACTGTTTGTTGACCTGTTGTTCACTGTTTGTTGACCTGTTGTTTACCGTTTGTTGACCTGTTGTTCACTGTTTGTCGACCTGTTGTTTACTGTTTGTTGACCTGTTGTTCACTGTTTGTTGACCTGTTGTTTACTGTTTGTTGACCTGTTGTTTACTGTTTGTTGACCTGTTGTTTACCGTTTGTTGACCTGTTGTTCACTGTTTGTTGACCTGTTGTTTACTGTTTGTTGACCTGTTGTTCACTGTTTGGTGACCTGTTGTTCACTGTTTGTTTACCTGTTGTTTACTGTTTGCTGACCTGTTTGTTGACCTGTTGTTTACTGTTTGCTGACCTGTTTGTTGACCTGTTGTTTACTGTTTGCTGACCTGTTTGTTGACCTGTTGTTTACTGTTTGTTGACCTGTTGTTCACTGTTTGTTGACCTGTTGTTCACTGTTTGTTGACCTGTTGTTTACCGTTTGTTGACCTGTTGTTCACTATTTATTGACCTTTTGTTTACTGTGTGTTGACCTGTTTTTTATTGTTTGTTGACCTGTTGTTTACTGTTTGTTGACCTTTTGTTTACTGTTTGTTGACCTGTTGTTCACTGTTTGGTGACCCGTTGTTTACCATTTGTTGACCTGTTGTTCACTGTTTGTTGACCTGTTGTTTACTGTTTGTTGACCTGTTTGTTGACCTTTTGTTTACTGTTTATTGACCTGTTTGTTGACCTGTTGTTTACTGTTTATTGACCTGTTGTTTACCGTTTGTTGACCTGTTGTTTACTGTTTGTTGACCTGTTTGTTGACCTGTTGTTTACTGTTTATTGACCTGTTGTTTACCGTTTGTTGACCTGTTGTTCACTGTTTGTTGACCTGTTGTTTACTGTTTGTTGACCTGTTGTTCACTGTTTGTTGACCTGTTGATTACTAATTGTTGACCTTTTGTTTACCGTTTGTTGACCTGTTGTTCACTGTTTGTTGACCTGTTGTTTACTGTTTGTTGACCTATTGTTCACTGTTTGTTGACCTGTTGATTACTAATTGTTGACCTTTTGTTTACTGTTTGTTGACCTGTTGTTTACTGTTTGTTGACCTTTTGTTCACTGTTTGTTGACCTGTTGTTTACTGTTTGTTGACCTGTTGTTTACTGTTTGTTGACCTGTTGTTCACTGTTTGTTGACCTTTTGTTTTTTATTGTTTGTTGACCTGTTGATTACTAAATGTTGACCTTTTGTTTACTGTTTGTTGACCTGTTGTTCACTGTTTGTTGACCTGTTGTTTACTGTTTGTTGACCTTTTGTTTACTGTTTTGTGACCTGTTGTTTACTGTTTGTTGACCTGTTTTTTACTGTTTGTTGACCTGTTGTTTACTGTTTATTGACCTGTTGTTTACTGTTTGTTGACCTGTTGTTTACTGTGTGTTGACCTTTTTTTTACTGTTTGTTGACCTTTTGTTTACTGATTGTTGACCTGTTGTTTATTGTTTGTTGACCTGTTGTTTACTGTTTGTTGACCTGTTGTTTACTGTTTATTGACCTGTTGTTTACCGTTTGTTGACCTGTTGTTCACTGTTTGTTGACCTGTTGTTCACTGTTTGTTGACCTGTTGTTCACTGTTTGTTGACCTGTTGATTACTAATTGTTGACCTTTTGTTTACCGTTTGTTGACCTGTTGTTCACTGTTTGTTGACCTGTTGTTTACTGTTTGTTGACCTGTTGTTTACTGTTTGTTGACCTGTTGTTCACTGTTTGTTGACCTGTTGATTACTAATTGTTGACCTGTTGTTCACTGTTTGTTGACCTGTTGTTTACTGTTTGTTGACCTGTTGTTTACTGTTTGTTGACCTGTTGTTCACTGTTTGTTGACCTGTTGATTACTAATTGTTGACCTTTTGTTTACTGTTTGTTGACCTGTTGTTTACTGTTTGTTGACCTGTTGTTCACTGTTTGTTGACCTGTTGTTCACTGTTTGTTGACCTGTTTTTTATTGTTTGTTGACCTGTTGTTTACTGTTTGTTGACCTTTTCTTTACTGTTTGTTGACCTTTTGTTTACTGATTGTTGACCTGTTGTTTATTGTTTGTTGACCTGTTGTTTACTGTTTGTTGACCTGTTGTTCACTGTTTGTTGACCTGTTGTTTACTGTTTGTTGACCTTTTGTTTACTGTTTGTTGACCTGTTGTTTACTGTTTGTTGACCTGTTGTTTATTGTTTGTTGACCTGTTGTTTACTGTTTGTTGACCTGTCGTTCACTGTTTGTTGACCTGTTGTTTACTGTTTGTTGACCTTTTCTTTACTGTTTGTTGACCTTTTGTTTACTGTTTGCTGACCTGTTGTTTACTGTTTGTTGACCTGTTGTTTACTGTTTGTTGACCTGTTGTTCACTGTTTGTTGACCTGTTGTTTACTGTTTATTGACCTGTTGTTTACCGTTTGTTGACCTGTTTGTTGACCTGTTGTTTACTGTTTGTTGACCTGTTGTTTACTGTTTGTTGACCTGTTGTTTACTGTTCGTTGACCTTTTGTTTACTGTTTGTTGACCTTTTGTTTACCGTTTGTTGACCTTTTGTTCACTGTTTGTTGACCTTTTGTTTATTGTTTGTTGACCTTTTGTTCACTGTTTGTTGACCTTATATTTACTGTTTGTTGACCTTTTGTTTACCGTTTGTTGACCTGTTGTTTACTGTTTGTTGACCTGTTGTTTACTGTTCGTTGACTTTGGTTAACTGTTTGTTGACCTTTTGTTTACTGTTTGTTGACCTTTTGTTCACTGTTTGTTGACCTGTTGTTTACTGTTCGTTGACCTGTTGTTTACTGTTCTTTGACCTTTTGTTTACTGTTTGTTGACCTTTTGTTTACTGTTTGTTGACCTTTTGTTCACTGTTTGTTGACCTGTTGTTTACTGTCTGTTGACCTTTTGTTTACTGTGTGTTGACCTTTTGTTTACTGTTTGTTGACCTGTTGTTTACTGTTTGTTGACCTGTTGTTTACTGTTTGTTGACCTTTTGTTTACTGTTTGTTGATCTGTTGTTTACTGTTTGTTGACCTGTTCCAGGCTCTAGGCCCTGCCCTTCTGTCCTGCGTTGACCCATCGGAAAGAATCTCCTTCATGGAGCCGAACTTCACGCAGCATTACCCGTCATTTCAGAGCCCAGAGCCGTACTACAACACCCACAATGCATTGGGAGAGGCCCCACCCACACTCCAGAAACCAGCCAATACCAGGCTGTACATGGGCCGGCCAAGTTACGAGTTCCAGGGGTACCTGGCCTCACCGTCATATCCCATGCCCTCAGACTTCTGTGACCCCAGGTCAGCCCCGCTTAAACTGACTTACCAAAGAGAGCAGGTCTAGACCACAGTCTCAGTTCTATTATTGATAAAAACCAAACATTAGTCCACTATGAGTTCAGCAGAGAGAAACAGAGTAAAGTTACACTGAAGGAGAAAAAAATCCTTAAACAGACAGAAGCCAGGAGCAGGACCAGACCCAGCTAGAAACCTGGAACTAGACCAGACTTAGGCAGTAACCTGGAACTGGAACAGACTCAGGCAGAAACCTGGAGAAGGACCAGACATAGGTAGAGACCTGGACCTGGCCAGACTCAGGCATTAAACTGGAGCAGGACTGGACTAAGTAAGAAACCCAGAGCAGGACCAGACTCAGGTAGAAACCTGGAAAAGGACCAGACTCAGGTAGAAACCTGGAAAAGGGCCAGACTCAGGCAGAAACCTGGAACTAGACCAGACTCAGGCAGGAAATCTGGTACAGGACCAGAATAAGTCAGAAACCCAGAGCAGGACCATACTCAGGCAGAAACCTCGAGCAGCACCCAACTTAGGTAGAAACCTGGAACAGGACAAGGTTCAGGTAGAAAACTGAAACTGGACCCAACTTAGGTAAAAACCTGGAAAAGGGCCAGACTCAGGCAGAAACCCGGTACAGGACCAGACTCAGTCAGAAACCTGGAATAGCACCCAACTTAGGTAGAAACCTGGAGCAGGACCAGACTCTGGCAGAAACCTGGAACAGGACCAGACTCAGGTAGAAACCTGGAGCAGGACCAAACTCAGGCAGAAACCTGGAACAGGACCAAACTCAGGGAGAAACCTTGAGCAGGACAGGGCTCAGGCAGTGACCTGGAACCGGACCCTACTTAGGTAGAAACCTGGAGCAGGACCTGACTCAGGCAGAAATCTGGAACAGAACCAAACTCAGGTAGAAAACTGGGGCAGGACAAGGCTCAGGTAGAAACCTGGAGCAGGACCAGACTCAGGCAGAAACCTGGACCAGCACCAGACTTATGCAGAAACCTAAAGCAGGACCAGACTCAGGTAAAAACCTGGACTAGGACCAGACTCAGGCAAATACCTGGAGCAGGACCAGACGAAGGCAGGAACCTGGGAGAGACGAGACTAAGTCAGAAACCGGGAGCAGGACCAGACTCAGGCAGTAACCTGGAACTCGAACAGACTCAGGCAATAAACTAGAGCAGGACCAGACTCATGTAGAAGCATGGAACTAGACCAGACGAAGGCAGTACACTAGAGCAGGACCCAACTAAGTTAGAAACCTGGAACTAGATCAGACTATGGCAGGAACCTGGTATAGGACCAGACTTAGTCAGAAACCAGAGCAGGACCAGACTCAGACAGAAACCTGGAGCAGGACCAGACTCTGGCAGAAACCTGGAGCAGGACCAGACTCAGGCAGAAACCTGGAGCAGGACCAGATTCAGGTAGAAACCTGGAGCAGGACCAGACTCAGGCAGTAACCTGGAGCAGGACCAGACTCATGTAGAAGCATGGAACTAGACCAGACTCAGGTAGTAAACTAGAGCAGGACCCAACTAAGTTAGAAACCTGGAGCTAGACCAGACTATGGCAGGTACCTGGTATAGGACCAGACTTAGTCAGAAACCAGAGCAGGACCAGACTCAGACAGAAACCTGGAGCAGGACCAGACTAAGGCAGAAACCTGGAGCAGGACCAGACTCAGGCAGAAACCTGGAGCAGGACCAGATTCAGGTAGAAACCTGGAGCAGGACCAGACTCAGGCAGTAACCTGGAGCAGGACCAGACTCTGGCAGAAACCTGGAGCAGGACCAGATTCAGGTAGAAACCTGGAGCAGGACCGGACTCAGGCAGTAACCTGGAGCAGGACCAGACTCATGTAGAAGCATGGAGCTAGACCAGACTAAGGCAGGAACCTGGTATAGGACCAGACTTAGTCAGAAACCAGAGCAGGACCAGACTCAGACAGAAACCTGGAGCAGGACCAGACTCAGGTAGAAACCTGGGGCAGCACCCAACTCAGTCAAACCTTTAATAGGAACAGACTTAGGTAGAAACCTGGAGCAGGACCCAACTTAGGCAGAAACCTGGAAATGGGCAAGACTTAGGCAGAAACCTTGAGCAGGACCAGATTTAGGTAGAAATGTGGAACAGGACCAGAATCAGGTAGAAACCTGGAGCAGGACCAGACTAAGGTAGAAACCTGGAGCAGGACCAGACTTAGGCAGTAACCTGGAGTAGGTACAGACTAAGGTAGAAACCTGGAGCAGGATTGGACTCAGGCCGAAATCTGGAGCAGGATTGGACTCAGGCCAAAACCTGGAGCAGGACCAGACTCAGGTAGAAACCTGGAGCAAATCCAGACTCAGGCAGAAACCTTGAACAGGACAAGACTCAGGCAGTCACCTGAAGCAGGACCAGACTCAGGCAGAAACCTGGAGCAGGACCAGACTCAGGTAGAAACCTGGAGCAGGACTAGACTCAGGCAGAAACCTTGAGCAGGACCAGACTTAGGCAGTATCCTGGAGCAGGACCAGACTCAGGCAGAAACCTGGAGCAGGACTAGACTCAGGCAGTGACCTGGAGCAGGACTAGACTCAGGCAGAAACCTGGAGCAGGACCAGACTTAGGCAGCAACCTGGAGCAGGACCAGACATGGGCAGAAACCTGGAGCAGGACCAGACTCAGGCAGTAACCTGGAGCAGGACCAGACTCAGGCAGAAACCTGGAGCAGGACCAGACTTAGGCAGTAACCTGGAGCAGGACCAGACATGGGCAGAAACCTGGATCAGGACCAGACTTAGGCAGTAACCTGGAGCAGGACCAGACTTAGGCAGTAACCTGGAGCAGGACCAGACATGGGCAGAAACCTGGAGCAGGACCAGACTTAGGCAGTAACCTGGAGCAGGACCAGACTCAGGCAGAAACCTGTAGCAGGACCAGACTCATGATGAGCAGACAACAACTTGAACCAACATTGACAAACATGTGTGTCTTAGTCCTCATGTTTTACAAAAGTCAAAAATGAGATTTTGATTTTTTTACATTATACCTGGATTGGTTTCATTTTTCTATGCAGGGTGACCCCGGTTCTTGGCCCCTCCTCCTCTTCGTCCTCCTCAGCTCCTCTCTCCTCCTCTTCGTCCTTCGACCCACAGTCCAAGACTCCTGGTTGGAAGGAGCTGCTGAAGACCTCAGCCCCCTATGGGGACAACCACCATTACTACAGCACAGAATACCCATGCCGTTACCCCAGCAATGCTCCGGGCTCACCTGCAGCGCTACAGACCATCATCACCACGACAACAAAGGTGAGTCCAGGTCATCAGGAGGGTCCAGTGCTGACCTTGGTGCTCAGACTTGTATGTCTGAGCACCAAGACCTGAGTAGTTCCAATGGTAGTGTCTTCTTTATTCCTATTGGTGGATTTGCAGAATGATGTTACTAATGGGAAGGCAGGTGGCAGCAATCTCATGCATGAATGGTATCATATCTTACCTAATGTAAAAACGCTCTGAACTCTTACAGTACCCGGGTGGGACTTGAACCATACAGTACAAACCACACTAACCCCTTCTCTGATCTCCCCAGGTGTCGTACCAGCCGTGTCCAAAGCCTCCTGCCACGCTCCCGTCATACCAGTCCTGTGCTCCTCCCAAGCCTCCCGGCCTCCCCGGCTGCTCCTCCCTGCTCGACGACTCCCCCTCCTCGTCCACATACTCCACCGAGGTGAAGGTGACAGAGGAGTCAGGTGGAGTCATCAAGTCTCTTTCATTTCAGCCCGAGCCTCTGCAGACCAAAACGGAGCGGACTGAAAGCTACGACTACCGCTACAGCTACCCCAACACGTACCGCTATGAGGACTACTGAGCTAATGGTGCAACAGTTACCATGACGACTGTTACAGCTACTCCAACACTTAAGGTCTACTGAACCAGAGCTCCTCCTGCTGTCGCTGCCATGACTACTGTTATTGCTACTGCTGGTACCGTGACTGTGACTACACCTACCATCTGATGATTACAACTGAACACACAACGATCACTTCACCTTCCCCAACACCTACGTTATAACCACTACTGACCGTGTGGGCCCGCTGAATCCATCCAAGCCATGCAGCTCTGGCTGCCTCTAGAAATTACTCAATGGTCATCATTCAACCCTCTTATCGCCCCACCAACAGGGACTGTAATACCACTGTATTCAAATCCATATACTTTTGCAGCTCCAACAGCCTCCACTCTTCTTGGAAGGCTTTCCATAAGATTTGGAGTTTCGCTCCCATTCGTTCTGTAGAGCATTTATGGGGTCAGGCATTGATGTCGGACCAGAGGGCCTGGCCTGCAATCTCCGTCCAGTTCATCCCAAAGGTGCTGGATGGGGTTGAGGTCAGGACTCTGTGTGGACCAGTCAAGTTCTTCATCAAACCATTTGTGCACTGGGATGCAGTCATGCTGGAATAGAACAGAAAATTGAGAGCTATGCTTCCAAATTGTTGGAAGCATAGCATTCTCCAGAATGTCTTGGTCTGCTGAAGCATTAAGATTGGCCTTCACTGGAGATAAGGGGTCTAGCCCAGATCCTGAAAAACAGCTTCACACCATTATCCCTCCTCCACCAAACTTCACAGTCAGACAGGTAACATTCTCCCAGCATCCTCCAAACCCAGACTCACCCATCTGACTGTAAACAGAGAAGATGATTGGTCATTCCACAGAACACGTTTCCACTGCTCCACAGTCCAGTGTTTTTCACAACTCCATTAGACTTGGTGATGTGAGGCTTGCATGCAGCTGTTACCATGGAAACCCATTCATGAAGCTCCTGCTGCAGTTTTAGAGTTTAATGCCAGTGAAAGTTCTAACACCATGCCCCTTAGCAATCGTTGACCCCACTTTGTGATTTTATGTGGTCTTCTGCTTCATGGCTGAGTTGCTGTTGTTCCTGAACTCTTCCACATTCTATTAATATCACTGACAGCTGACTGTGGAATATCCAGCAGGGATGAAATTTCACCAACTGTCTTATTGCAAAGGTGGCGTCATCACAGAACCACGCTGGAGTCTCTGGGCTGAGAACGAACCGTTTAGGGTCACAGATCTTTGAGACTGCATAGGTGAGGATTTATACACCTGTGGGTCAGACTGAAACAGCTGAATTTAATAATGAACAGCTGTGGTCAAATACTTTTGTCCATATAGTGTAGCATATATGGAACTTATTTTGAGATGTATGAAACAGTGGTTTACTGTCTACACCTAATGAGAGATGTGTTTACTGAGGGGAATCCTAAATGAAAAAGCAGGCAGGAACCGAGGTGGTCGGAGCGTGATACTCTGGCGGCTTGGATGCTTTCAGTGTCGTCAGCACAAACTCACACAGACTGCAGGGAGCACGACCTTTTCTGCCATGACAGACTGATGATTGGACGACTGGTGCCGCACAGACAAACCTTTTGTTCCATACTCTGTTTGGATCACCAAGGCTCTGATTGGACAGGTCATCAGGACTTAAGTGGACTGACTGGTCTCTGGTGTATCCGTGATCCTAGACGCAAATCTTACTCAGGATCTGGATTTTCTGTGATGATCTAGAGCAGACCTCCTAGAGAACCAGCTCGTTATTCTGATGTTGTCTCTTTTTTTATCAGAGCTTATTTTAATGACAAACCTCATCTTCCTGATGAAAGTATAAAGTATTAGATCCTGGCCAAAGTTAGATCATAATGAAGCTGCGGGGTTGATGAGCAGCGTGTTCAAAGTTGGATTATTTATTGAATCAGAGATAAAATGAACTGATGGTGAACCAGAGTGTTACTGACTGAACTCTTCTGTGGGATTCACGTGTCAAAATGTTTCTGAAGTCTCACATTAAACAAACTGTTGAACCTAAATTATCTCTGTTTTTATTCCAGTGTTCATATAATAAAGAACTACTACTGCCTCTACCTAAAAGAGCAGCAGAACTCAAACTCCCTTAATTATACTTAGCTGGTATCCTTCCTCAAACCAAACAAACAAATTATTAAAAAATCTGTAATTCATCCCTGTTATTCTCAGAGAATATACCAACAATCTTTCCCTTATGATGATGGGCCTTTGTTGGCAACCTTAGGCAGAAACTGAGGGGAAATAGGCCCCAACATTCCAAGCTTCACTAACATTCCATTCTCTGCTTTTGAAGATGATGTCATTCCTTGATGATGATGTCATTAAATCTGACTAAACATTCCATCCATTAAGAGACTTTTTTGGATAGTATAAATCTATTTAGATGCTATTTTATTCACTCTTAGACTTTTTTATATAATCAAATAAATGTCTTAAAAGTCTGAATTCTCAGATCAAAGTCAGAATTAAAAGATTAAAGTCAAAATTCAGCGATCAAAGTCCGAATTCTCAAATCAAAGTCAAAATTCTAAGATCAAAGTCAAAATTTTAAAATTTAAAATTCTCAGATCAAAGTCAGACTTCTAAGATCAAAATCAGAATTCTTATATCAAAGTCAGAATTCTGAGATCAAAGTCAGAATGATCAAAGTAAAAATTCTCAGATCAAAGTTAAAATTCAGAGATCAAAATCAGAAGTCTGAGATCAAAGTCAGAATTCAGAGATCAAAGACAGAATTCTACGATCAAAGTCAGAATTCTCAGATCAAAGTCAGAATTCTAAGGTCAAAGTCAGAATTCTCAGAATTCTCGTGTAAATGGGTTTGGAAGTGTGTGAATTGGATTTGGTAATACTGATGACCAATACTCCAAAGCAACCTCTGCCATCAGTGAATTATGGTATCTATTCTGAAATTAAAATCAGAATTTCAGCTCTACTTTTTACTGAAGATTTGCGCAGGCACTGTTTTAAGTTATGAATTATTTCTGTGGAATGCAAATTTTGTTTTTTGGAGCATGTGAAATTCTCTTGTTGATTCTGTGCACTGTGTTATTAAATGAGACCTGGGTTTTTAAAGCCCAGAGTATGAATGCATGATCACCTATCCTGCTTCATATACTTATTTACGAATGAAATCACTGTGAGGAAGCTTAGGTCCTAACAGAGCGGTGGCACCAGAATGTTAACGCTGTGTCACACACTGGGATGATGATTCAGAGATTCTCTCGAGAAGACAGAATTCAGAGGAGCTCAGAGCTACGTTCCAGCAGGGTCCATTATTTTCTGTCAAATCCTCCCAAACATGACTGTCTTCAGAGATGGGGGTTGGAAATGTTGATTATCTGTTGGGGTAACACACCAGGAGGATGTGACATCACAGGGGCCCCTCCAGCAGTGACTGGCGTCCCCTCCTGGGTCTAGAGCCTCCTACTGAGCAGAGTGCAGCAGAGGATCAAAGGGCCGGTGTTTGGACGGGGATGGCGTCGGTGTATGTGAGTAATAAATGTTGTTTTGACAGGAACGCGTCGAGACAGGAAGCGCAGAGCTGTCCCGGGCGTGAACCTTTAAACCTGCAGACCGACTCCCCCCTCGTCTCCCCCGTCCTCCCTCCGCTGTCACTACCTTCCATTATGATCACTCGTTACCTGCTGCAGTTTACATTATCAACTGTCAGTGCAGATTAATGTTCACGGGCTGCAGACACGCCGAACCACCCAGCACGCTCTTATTCTGAAAGGGTAAATGGCATACAACTCTTCAAAATAAAGGTCTGCTTACAGGAAATGAGACTTAGATAGTTTGGTTAGCACACAAGTGACAGTGACCTTGACCATGTGACCTCAGAGCCACAGGTGAGACTGGCAGGTGACCTCACTAGGTGAGCTTCCTGTCTAAAGACCAGGTGAGAGTGCAGCTACAGGTGAGAGGGACTGGTAAAACATCAGCTGACTGCCCAGGTGAAGGAAGACTGCCTGATTGGTGTCCAACACAGCATGAGAACACCTGATCAGGGTCCAGGTGGAACAGGGCCGCCTTTATAAGAGGAAGCCAGATAAACGCCACCTCAAACATTGGGTTTACGAGTCGTGGTGAGTTTAGCGACGTATTCAGAGATGGGGAGCCCGTGGATTTATTTTTTTATTCATGTAGACCAAGAGGAGCCACCATGAGGGGTCATCTAGACCTGGGCTCTCAGCTGGGGGGGTTGAACCCTAAAGTGGGCTATAAAACCATTTTTAGTGAATTTCAGATTGGTGCCTGGGAAAAGATAAAAAGCCAAGCGTCTATGACGTGCTTTTATTTTGAAGGGTATGTCTCTATCTCAAACTGGCGTACGCCACTTTCCACCAAAGGTTTTTGACATGCAGTATCAAACCTGGTGGTAAAGCGTGCTTAGATACTCCCAAACGTTCGTACGAATGTTTGGTACCAGGTTCAGACTGACGGCTACATGGCAGCTTTGTCTCACACCGTCACTGCTTTAGTACGGCGTGTTCAAGCTGTATGTTGTCTGACTCCCTGCCGTCACAGTCCTGTCTTTATTCTTTAGATTTACCTCAAAAAATCTCAAAGAGGTCAGACTTATCATAGAAACCAAAGAACGAAAGGACTGCATCCACAGAAACACCAAACCAGACTTTTAATTTGAAAAGCACAAACCAGAAGTGTTGCGGTCCGGAGTTTATCTTACCTATAATGTGGTCATAAATATCCGTTCACACAAGGTAAATATGTCTGCCTCTTAATAACAGTACTGGAAAAACCAGATTAGTAAATTTCCCCTGATTTAAAAAAAGAAACCAAACGAGATGAATGAAGCACCTTTCATCTACATTCATACATTTAAATAAAAATATATTTCATCTTCTAACTGTGCAGCTCTCCTCCTCAGCGTTACTAATGAACTCACTGGAATGTTCCGTCAGTGTCTCCTACCATTTCAGACCACATTCTAAGTTTAGTTTAGCCGACATGATCGGGCCAGGGGGGGAGCCAGTGGTAAACTACTGAGTCCGTCTGTTGGGACTTTTGAAGCAACAAAACAAAAGAGGCCGGTGCCGGAACGGTCCGTTTATTGTACAGCGCGAGGCCGACCATCTACGATGGCTTAGTCTGCCTGAAGCTTCATACTGGTGCAGTGAATAAGCGCCACCTGTTGGCTGATGTAAGGAGGCGTTTCACAGACTCTCCTGCACAGAGCTCACTTCTCTGACTGCCAACGGTTCGGATCTGCAGGCTCTCAGGCAGCAGATCCAGGACCGTAGACTTAGGACCTGAGTCGGCTCATCTTTGATGGGCAGAAATCTAAAGTTCATGTGAAGTTCTATTCTTATGTTATCAGTGTTTCTTCATTTTAAAAGACTGTTTTATACACATTTAGTTGTGCCAGACATATTTTTTCCACTAACATTTTGCTGCTTGCTTACTACGGGCTAAAAAGGAATCTTTTTGGGTACAGATTCTCTGATTCCTATATTTAATTTGACTTGTTTGAGTTTAACAAGTTTTTGTTTTACTAATTTTATTTTCTCATCAAAAAACACAACTCATCCAGAAGGGCGTGAGCATACTGAACTCACAGTCGTCCGTGGTGCTGTGAGTAGCAGCAATGCTAACAATCTGTGTTTCAAACACCCATGAACAACCATAGACATAAAATACGTAGACGCCTCAGTGACTGACTGTGACTGTGTTTGCCTGCTGCTGCTAAATGTCAACGTGTCGGCCATATTGCCAGAGGCAAGACCGTTCCATAAACAAATGCAAGTGTATGAGGGATGAAGGCCTTCTGATTAAAAAACACACGTTTACATTTAAGTGATGGTAATGAGACGTTTGTATATAAAGTGCTTTAAAGGAATACATTTTGTTCATTAAATGATTCAAAATGACTGAGAGCCAGAAAATGAAGTTATTTTAAGTATTCATTTACTGCAACTGGAGGTGTGTCTGTGTTTCTTACCTTTTAAAACTTAAATGACACATACATGCTCATAGAAAATTTACTAAATTATTATATTTACAATAACATGCCATGGTTAAGTTAATATACAGTGTGTATATATATATATATATATATATAAATATATATATATATATATATATACTTTACTATACGCTTTACTATTTTTTCAGTTTTTTTGTAAATCAGTACATTTGAAAATTCATGGATAACAATAATAATTCTGTTTTAGCATTAAACATATAATTTGGGTTAAAGAGCTTCTACATATTGGTGTATTAACCACTGCAGAAACATAAAAATGATTTTGGTAATTACCAATGCTGTTAATTTAGGACAGCTGTGGCAGAATCCTTACTTTGGTTAGGGTTAGGGTGCTCTAATACATTTCTTAAGCACTGTACATATATATATATATATATCTTATAATAATAATCATATTCTGTATCTATACAGTCACATTGTTTATTTGGATACTTTCTTCTTTCTCTGAGAGCCACTGCTCTATCGTTCAGGCATACTTTGAATCATTTTTCTGTCAGCTTTGGGCGGCAGACTCTCACACACGCTTGCAGTAAAACAGCTCTCTGCTCATGAGAGTCTCAGGGTGAGAAATGTAATATCACCGGTAGGGCTGAGCGATATATCGAGTATACTCGATGTATCCCGGCTTTTGCCACCCACGATGTATAAAATGACTATATCGAGGATATCCGAGTATAAATTATGTGGAAGTTTTGAGCCGTCAGCGTGCATTTCTCGCTGGAGTTTCGCTTCTCCCATTGTCCCTGAACGTATCTCTCACAGCAGAGAGCTCACTCTCTCTGCCGCACCCGTCCAGAAAACTCCTCTGCACATGTGCATCAGCGGCGAGAGGCAACGGAGAGGAAGGTAAACAGAGTAGCGTGGCCAGTTAGCGGGGAGCTAGCTGACTGTAGAGACAGAAACAGTGCTGGATCTGCAGCGTTGAGAGTCGTTCAACTTTGAAAAGGAAGAGGTCGAACTCACGCAGTATTCGTTAAAATACGCCACAAGATGACTCCGAGATAACGGCGGGAGTAACACAACGCGTCGCTAAAGACATGAGCCCAGTGTTGTTGAAAAGACACTTAACCAGAATACAAGATTTACACCGAGCACAGTTAAAATGTTCCCTGATTGCCAGAGAAGACCAGTTCAGAACAAATCAAGGCAGACTAACTGGTCCAGGGTCTGATCAATAACTAAGTTTACATTGTGAAGTGATGGTGGACTAGACTGCAGAGTTTAGTCCTGAATGGTGGACTAGACTGCAGGGTTTAGTCCTGAATGGTGGACTAGACTGACTGAATGGTGGACTAGAATGGTGGTGGACTAGATTCAGGGTTTAGACTGCAGGTGGTTTAGGACTAGACTGCAGAGTTTAGTCCTGAATGGTGGACTAGACTGCAGGGTTTAGTCCTGAATGGTGGACTAGACTGCAGGGTTTTGTCCTGAATGGTGGACTAGACTGCAGGGTTTTGTCCTGAATGGTGGACTAGACTGCAGGGTTTTGTCCTGAATGGTGGACTAGACTGCAGGGTTTAGTCCTGAATGGTGGACTAGACTACAGGGTTTAGTCCTGAATGGTGGACTAGACTACAGGGTTTTGGTCTTCATGCAGGATTGTTGAGTTTTTTAGGTTTGCTTCACCCTCAATGAGGAAAATAATGATTTTATAATCATCAATAGTAACCATAACAAAGAAACGTTTCAGGACTGTCCATCCGCTGTAAAATAGTATTTCCTGATTAATGTGTTTTTGATTTATCAGTAAAAGATTGAATGAAGTTCTTTACATAATAAAACTTCTAAATTTGACTTTATATTGATTTTTACTGTCTTCAAACTATTTTATTTAAAATCCAGTAGAACTGTCTATTTTGTCATTTGGGGCTGAATTAAACATTATACAGCTGCTGAGCGGCCGTTTCTAAACATTGCGGTATATATGGTGTATCAGGATATGACAACAATATATCAGGATTTCAATTTTAGGTCGTATCGCTCACCCTGATCCCCGGCCTGAGAAGCTGTGCTCATCCTGGCAGAATAAACGTGCTGACTGGTGAACAACAGGAATATAAGTGTGCAACCACACAACCAGTGTGAAACCAAAATCAAACTCTGACCGGGTTCTCTGTGCTTCCTCGTTCCGGTTTGGGTCTGCTGTGTGTGGATTAGCGTGGGCTGGTGGAGAGGTCAGCTGAAAACAGGCTCCCATCTTCAGCGGCGCTCTGGCACATTAGAGATGGACCGCAGGGGCGTCCATCCAGGAGTGCACGGCGTGTTTGGATCACTGTACACATGGAATATTTGGATTATAGGGTAGGAGAGGGCGGCACTCCTATGGTCTGTTTTCAGGATTCCAGCATATTCTCTGGTCATCCAGCTGTGACTAAGGCCTTTCTTGTGAACCTCAAAAACACTTTGAGATTTTCTCTTGACTTTTTCTGGACTGGAGGATAAACTGATGTGATTTTGAAGGTCTGGGTCTTTGGGCCTCATCTTCATCCCTAGCTGGTGATGAATCTGAGTCTGTTCCTCCTGGCTCTGAGTCCAGTTTAATGAAGTGTCTCAAAAAGCCGAATGAACTCCTCCTTTATGGGTCTTTTATTCTGTGAAGTCCACATTAACCAGTGAAGTCCTGATTCTGTACTCTGTCCAAACTTTACTGTGTCCCAGAGCCGGCCGTCTGCCCGTCCATCTGCCTGTTGTTAATCATAACCATGTAGCATCACAGTGAAAACATCCATTAGCGCGGAGCCACATCACAGTGACGGCTGGATGTTTGTAAAGGTATCTGATGTCAGCAGACGGGATGATTTATTTAGCCAAGAAGAAGAAGAAGAGGAGGAGACGGCCAGGAGGGAGGGGGGTGAATGATTTGCGTGTGAAAAAGCAGCGATGGAGATCAGGAGAGAAGAAGAAGATAAGGCGATAAGGAGACAGGATGAGGTGATTGTTGGTGAAAGGATAGAATTTCACCGCTCAGGATTATCTGCTCGCCTCACCTGGTTTACAGGTGAGACGCAGGTGAGGCGTTGGCTGACGAGCAGAGAGCCTCCAAACATCCTCACATCCTCTAAAGGCTTTCTGTAAAAACAGGCTGAGACATCGGCCAATCAGAGGAGAGCAGAAAGGTCACACAGTCGAGCGCACACCTGTTCAGGTAGAACATTTATCTGAGCTTTATGATCTTTACACGGACGTATAATTCAGATTAACTTTATATGTTTCATTTAAGGCTGCACAGTGGTGCAGGGGTTAGCGCTGGTGCCTCACAGCAAAAAGGTCCCGGGTTCGCTTCCAGGTCAGGCCTTTCTGTGCCGAGTTCACATGTTCTCCCTGTGCATGCGTGGATTCTCTCCCACCACCAAAAACACGTTCACTAGGTTAAGTGGTGACTCTCAGGCCTTGTTTATACGACAATGTTTTGCTTCAGTTTTCGTTTCCAAAAGTTTCCACGTATACACGGCAACATTTTGAAAACAGTCAGTAAACAGTAAAATCAGACGGCTCGGCTCGAGCTGCAGAGTGTTGCGACACTCGAGCTTGACAGCTGATTGCAGCTGTAGTGTGCATGTGCGTTTTAAGAAATGGTCGTTTTCCCTATTTACACGGAGACGGAGATGGGGGCGTTTTAAAAAAACTTCCACTCTGGAACCCGTTTCCAGAGAGTTTCGTTTTCAGGCACCAAAACGCCGTTGCCATGTAAACGGACGGTCAAAACGCTACAAAACTTTTGCGTTTTCACTCGAAAACATCATATAAATGGGGCCTAAATTGTCCATAGGTGTGACTGTGAGTGTGCCTGGTTGTTTGTCTCTATATGTCAGCTCTGTGATTGGCTGGCGACCAGGGTGTACCCCGCCTCTTGCCCAATGGCAGCTGGGACCTATCCCAGCTGTCACCCAGCCCCCCGCAACCCCAAATGGGATAAGCGGTATAGAAAATGGATGGATGGAAGTTTCATTTACCACACCTCAGGAGGAATTACCTTCTTATCTTTGTTTTCCAAAGAAAATTAGACAATTAGTGGAAATGTTAAGAGGATGAGCTTGTAGACTGAAATGTTCTATCAGGAAAAGTCAGTAAAATAAAAAGTATGGATGTGAATCTACTGAGAATTTTCACCACTATTTCCTTCTGGGTACTTGTCCATGATCCTCTGGAAAGATCTCTGCAGCCCACTTTGAGGTCCGGACCCACCTCTTGAGAACCACAGCTCTAAACTGCCTCCTTGTTCTTAGTTCTCTGCTGGATCGTGGATCAGGTTTCAGGTTTCCTCTCAGCTCGTCTGCTTGTTTGTAAACTGACTGATTTTTCTCTGTGGCGTACGAAACTTTCTCTGAGCTCTAAACATACCTCTGTTATTTGATTCGCTGATGAACCGACCAATAGGAAACAGGCAGAGGATGGACCAATCACGTTAGCTCTGCTCGTTGTTGCTATGCCATTCTCCTTTGATCTCAGTGAGAGAGTCCCAACATTCTGTCACACACACACACACACACACACCCATACACACACACATATCGGTCGAGTTCCAAGTCCTAGACAGTGGTGGCCAACCTGGGGTCCTGGGGGGGGGTCTTTAAGTGGGACCCTGACTACTCTGATGTTGTCAAATCATACATATACACTTTTTCAAATCATGATTAGAAACATGATGTAAGCTGGTTAGGGCCACTCTAACAGATAAAAGGGCAAACAAAGTTTCATAGTTCATATCAGCCTTTACTGAGATTATAATTTACAAGAAAATCAACTGAGAATATTAGAGTTTAAAAAGTCAGAAATTTTGACATAAGATCCACAAAATTTCACGTTTTTAAAATCATACATTTGCAACCTTGTAAAGTCAAAAATTCACGAGAGACCGACCTGAAAACAGAGGTTGGATTTTCAACTTTAATCTCAAATTTTCTAAATTTTGGTTGATGTGGGATTATGACTGTTAAAGGTCAAAATTTCTAGTTTTTTCTCTTAAATTAAAAAAAATAAATGTTCACACAGAGATGAAAACCATCCATTTCCGATTCATTTTGAAAACGGTTTTTGTAAACACGGGATCATTTCAGGGAATATCCGCGTAAGCATGGACCCACTCAAAACGACTGAAAACGCGGTAGTATATATGCCAAGCCTGCAAGTGGCGCTGTAACGCTGCCACAGAACTGCAACGAAAAGAGAGAAGAAGAAAACTGCTCAAAACGCTCTCCTGGTCGCCCTTCTGGTTGTTCTCAGCGGTGGATTGAAGAGGGGTTAAGGGGTTTGCTTTCTCGATAAGAGTAGGGGCCTTCAGAACTGGTCTAGGTAGGTGAACCGACCTAGGTAGGTGAACTGGTCTAGGTAGGTGAACCGACCTAGGTAGGTGAACTGGTCTAGGTAGGTGAACCGACCTAGGTAGGTGAACTGGTCTAGGTAGGTCAGCTGATCTAGGTAGGTGAATTGACCAAGATAGGTGAACTGACCTAGGGTAGGTGGACTGTTCTTGGTTGGTGAACTGGTCTAGGTGGGTGGACTGGTCTAGGTAGGTGAATTGGTCTAGGTAGGTGGACTGGTCTAGGTACGTGGACTGACCTTGGTAGGTGGACTGGTCTAGGTACGTGGACTGACCTTGGTAGGTGGACTGGTCTAGGTACGTGGACTGACCTTGGTAGGTGGACTGGTCTAGGTACGTGGACTTACCTTGGTAGGTGGACTGGTCTAGGTACGTGGACTGACCTTGGTAGGTGGACTGGTCTAGGTACGTGGACTGACCTTGGTAGGTGGACTGGTCTAGGTACGTGGACTTACCTTGGTAGGTGAACAGGATATTCTGTGTTTATTTTGTGATGACAGAGAGGACATGAAGATCATTTGTCAGTAATAAATTACATTTTTGTGAATAAATAGCTTTTACAGGGTTTCTTGCTAAAAGTGCGTGTTTCGTTGCTGGTTCTTTCTGAAGGGATTCCAGTCACAGCTGAGCCATAAGGGGAAATAACCTAAAGGCAATTTTTTCGTCTCAATATTGAAAAGATGATTTAATATGCTTGAATAATCTTTGTATTTCAACTCGTAGTGTAAATTTAAAATCTAATTTTGTATTAGAGTGATCATTTTTTTGTGCCATTCTCATTTTAAATGAGAAAAATGTGCAAAAATGAGGAAAGCTTATTTTTATCTGCTCTAAAAAAGACTTTAATTTTTGCAAGACGTGTCCGATAAAACATCTCTGCTGTAAAAAAGTCAAACTGGTGTTTTGACACTCAGGTTAGAAATATTTCACCTTTTGTGGTTTAAATGTCGCAGCGGTTTTACTGCCATCTAATCTAAAATCCCATCACTAATTCTGACGGGAGTTCAACTCTCCATCAGGATCCAAACCTCCTGATCATGTGGTTTACTTAGATTTTTCATCCTGCACAGACCAAACTGACTCAGAGCAGCTGTAGACGGAGCAGAGGATGATGGGGGGTAAAGATGATGAAGGCTGAAGATGAAGGGGGGTTAATGCAGAGGGCCCCCTATAAACAAACAGCTGCTGCAGAAAGAAATGAAAATCATATCAGCGTCAAGGCCAGAAAGCAAAACTTTGGAAACAGAGATGAAAGAAAAGATAAAAAAATATCAAAATGACTAATGCGCACACACAGCACATTAACACACACACACACACCCACACACACTTATGCCACACCATAACACAACACACACCACATCACCGTCTCACACCATGGGCACTAGACTCTGCTAAAGCTTTCTCTGGTGTTTTTGCTGAATCCCAGGCCATGGTGTGTGACTGTGGTGTGTGACTGTGGTGTGTGACTGTGGTGTGTGTGCATTGTGCATGTGTGTGTGTGTATGTGTATGTGTGTTTTGTTTTTTGTGTAGGTGCCGTGAGAAGTCGTCTTATCTCTGCAAGTCGGCTCACAGAGATGTTCTTAAAGAGACAGGACAGTGAGATCTCTATCAGCGACCTCAGTATGTTTCACCGACCAATCACAGCGAGATGATATAATATGGGTTTAAACATGCTGTGACTAAATATAGCTGCAGAGAGTAAACCAAACTTTAACACAAAAAATGCTCACTTAGTCTTTATATATATATATATATATATATATATATATATATATATATATATATATATATAAACCTTTTCAGTCAGCTCTCCACGTTTTACCATTTTGAACAGGAATGAAGAATTTCAAACTGAATTCACCCAAATTTGAGCCGGCTCACTGGGCTTCTCTGAGAAGTCAGAAATGAATCAAGCATAAAATTCAACCACTAAAACTCATTTTTCTGTTACGGAATGACAGTAACTAACTATCATTTGACATATCAATCAAGAAATATTAATGTGCTTTACTATTTTTTCAGTTTTTTTGTAAATCAGTAAATATAAAAATTCATGGATAACAATAATAATTCTATTTTAGCTTTAAAAATATCATTTGGGTTAAAGAGCTTCTACATATTGGTGTATTAACCATTGCAGAAACATCCAAAATGATTTTGGTAATTACCAATGCTGTTAATTTAGGGCAGCTGTGGCATAAATCTTACTTTGGTTAGGGTTAGGGTGGTCTAATACATTGGTCAAGCACTATATATATATATTTATATATATAGTGCTTGTATATATATATATAGTATATATATGTACATGAGGGCGTTAACAGTCTGAGCAGCACACGGCTAACTGCAGCAGCAGAGCTACAGTCCAGTTCAGTTGATTATGACACAGAGACAGAGCTCAAGCACCAGTAGTTTGGCCTTAAAGCTTGGGATAAAGTCAAAGGTTTCCTGATTCTGTCAGAATGGCATCTTTGGTTTTTGGGACCCACAGCTGGTTCCTGTCCTGATGGTCTCTGCTCCCTTGGTCCCTTGGGGAACATGCAATTCCTCTTTGGTGGTTGGACCAGTCTGGAGGATCTAGCAGCAACAACAGTCACAGTACAGGTGCAGTAGCTGAAGGACAGTTTGAAAAGGAGCACAAGATGCAGTAGGCACAGTGAAGCTGCAGATGTTGCAGTACAGTTGTAAAAGTTGCAGTGGGCACAGTGAAGCTGCAGATGTTGGAGTACAGTTGTAAAAGTTGCAGTGGGCACAGTGAAGATGCAGAAGTTGCAGTACAGTTGTAAAAGTTGCAGTGGGCACAGTGAAGATGCAGAAGTTGCATTATATTTGTCATAGTTGCATTTAATCAGATAGAGTTGGAACAGAATAGCAGGTTAGCTATGAAATAGTTGCAGGCAGTTGCCATAAAATTAGGGTGTAGTTTAAGTTGCTGTATCTTGGTAGTTGCATAAGGTGGAGAAATTGCAGTGGTTTTGCTGAAGTTACTGTAGTTGCAGTAGAAAAAGGAGCAATGGCACAATTGCTGTAAAGTGGCTTTTGTTGCAATAGTAACAATGTAGTTACAGTGGTTAAAAAATTTTGTAATTGCTATTGTTGCATGAGTTGCATTGGTTGCATTGTGGTTACTTTGATTACTACTGTTGCCGCTGCTTTCATTGCATTAGTTGCTTTTGTTGCTGTCATTTTGTTGTAAACATTGCAATGGTTGCATTGCAGTTACAACTGTTGAAATACTTTAGTAATTGCTATTGTTAAATAATTGCTGTTGTTACTGTAGTTGCATTGGTTGCATCAGTTGCTGTAGCTGCATTAGTTGCTGTAGCTGCATTAGTTGCTGTAGTTGCTTTAGTTGCTGTAGCTGCATTAGTTGCTGTAGTTGCTCTAGTTGCTGTAGCTGCATTAGTTGCTGTAGTTTCTGTAGCTGCCTTAGTTGCTGTAGCTGCATTAGTTGCTGTAGTTCCTGTAGTTGCAGTAGTTGCCTTAGTTGCTGTAGTTGCCTTGGTTGCTGTAGTTGCATTAGTTGCTGTAGTTGCTGTAGCTGCAGTAGTTGCTGTAGCTGCATTAGTTGCTGTAGTTGCCTTAGTTGCTGTAGCTGCATTAGTTGCTGTAGCTGCATTAGTTGCTGTAGTTGCCTTAGTTGCTGTAGTTGCCTTGGTTGCTGTAGTCGCATTAGTTGCTGTAGTTGCTGTAGCTGCATTAGTTGCTGTAGCTGCATTAGTTGCTGTAGTTGCATTAGTTGCAGCTTTTTGCAGCAGTCATCTCTCACAGTCACATAGTAGTGGAGGACCTGATGATCTTTTTATGAACTTTTTTTAACTTCTTGTTTGTCTGGTGATGAGGTCAGAGCAGCAAAGCATGCTGGGAAACAGCTGGTTGTTTATTTGAAGAAACAAGTCGTTCCTGTTTCCTTTTAATCTGCCCTCTCCATCCGACCGTCTCCTCGTTATCTCGTCTTTATCTTGTCTTTATCTCGTCTTCACGTCCCCTCAGAACAAACATCACGTAGGCATCGAGGCCGTCATGGCCGCGGCAACAACAAGAGCAACAGCAACGGCAACATGCAGGTAGCTTTGAAGTGTCTTCAAAACAAACTGCTGATGAGAGCAACTAGCCGCTACGCTGCAGGCTAACATAAACTACAGAGGGCAACGGGAACAACAGGGCAAAGAGAGAGGGCAACACAGCAATAAGGAACAGAAACAGAAGGCAACAGTGAAAGAGAGAGCAATAAGTGACAAGGCAACATCAGGAGAGGGCAACAGGGGAAACAAGAGCAGAAGGCAACTTAGACAAAAGCAACCAGGGCAAAGCAATGGCAACAGAAGACGGCAGTGAGAGAGACAACATCCTGGAAACGAGGAGACAGAGACGAAGAAGCAGGATCAGAGAGAGGGCTGCAGCTGTTTCTTCTTCTACTGTTTTGACAGAACAGGAAGTGTTTGAGGTCGAGTGAAGAAGAAGAATGAAGTTTATCTTTAAAGAACCCGACCGGTGGGGCGAGTTAGAACAGGAGAGAGAGAGGGAGGGAGCGAGCTGATCTTGGGGTGTAGTAATGACCCATGTTCAGATCTCCAAGCTTACATCAGTTAGCATACCTTTATTATGATTTTACACAACATTCTCAGAAATGTTACTGACCATGGACCAAGGGGGTTCAAACTATGGCCTGTGGGCCAACTGTGGCCTGTGGTGCATTTTTAATCAGCCCACAGTAGATCCTTAAAATCGAATGAAACCTGACCCACATTCAGACATGAAGCTTGTGTTAGCCTGCGTTGACTGCTTGGTTTTAACACTAGGTGGCGCTGCAGTCCTGATTGTACAAACATTTTGACTGGAAGAATTCATTAACTGCTTTTTTATATCAGAGTTGATTTTGGCAGCTGTTTTAAAAATTAGCCTTAAGGCTCGTTTATGCTCCACGTTCGTGAGTTTAAACATTCCTGCCCTCGTTCTTCGACACATCTGTTCTGATGAGGTGAACGTTAAAAAATTAATCCACTAGAGGTCCCTGTCTCCGAGAGACCTCCATCTCTTCTTCTTAGAGCATATGTTGCTCTAAAAGCTCTCTCTACTTTTCAGCATTGATAGTTCCTCTCCAGATGTTAGAGCTGCCCACGCCATAGGCACTAATGCAACCCCATACCATCAGAGATGCAGGCTTTAGACCTGAGCCAGGAGAACAAGCTGGTTGCTCCAGATCCTCTTTTGTCCACAGGACACGGCGTCTGTGGTTTCCTCTGACCACAGAACAGTTTTCCATGTTTCCTCTAAACACAGAACAGTTGTCCATGTTTCCTCTGACCACAGAACAGTTGTCCATGTTTCCTCTGAACACAGAACAGTTGTCCATGTTTCCTCTAAACACAGAACAGTTTTCCATGTTTCCTCTGACCACAGAACAGTTGTCCATGTTTCCTCTGAACACAGAACAGTTGTCCATGTTTCCTCTGAACACAGAACAGTTTTCCATGTTTCCTCTGACCACAGAACAGTTGTCCATGTTTCCTCTGACCACAGAACAGTTGTCCATGTTTCCTCTGAACACAGAACAGTTGTCCATGTTTCCTCTAAACACAGAACAGTTGTCCATGTTTCCTCTGACCACAGAACAGTTGTCCATGTTTCCTCTGAACACAGAACAGTTGTCCATGTTTCCTCTGAACACAGAACAGTTTTCCATGTTTCCTCTGACCACAGAACAGTTGTCCATGTTTCCTCTGACCACAGAACAGTTGTCCATGTTTCCTCAGTCCATGTTAAATGAGCTTTGGTCCAGAGAAGACGGCGGTGGTTCTGGATCCTGTTCACATATGGCTTCTTCTCTCCATGATCCAGCTTTAACTGTCATTGGTGGATGGCACGGCCAACTGTGTTGACAGACAATGATTTCTGGAATGTTCCTGAGCCCATGCAGGGATTTGACTACAGAATCATGCCTGTTTTTAATGCAGTGGCCCCTGAGGGCCCCTTCAGCCTTGTTCCTTGCTCTCAGGGATTTCTCCAGATTCCGTGAATCCTTGATGATATTATGGACTGTAGATGGAGGAGGTTCAGAGTCTTCTTAGGCCCAGTTTTTCTCAGATTGGTGCACCTCTGCCCATCTTTACTTCTGAGAGACTCTGCCTCTCTAGAATGCTCAGTCTCCAGCTCCTCTTCTTCTTTGTTGGTGGAATGGAGGTTTAATCCTCCAGCAACAGAAGAAGAAACAAACAGATTAGTGGTTTTAATCCAGATTCAGTAAACAGAGATGGACACATTCAGAGATTAGACCATCATACATTCAGGCAGAGCAGGGGAGCTAGAGCTGGACGATAAACCTGTCAGGCTGAATGTCTCAGAGACAGACTGACACACCTGAACATGGATTTACTCTCCTGGATCAGACCAACACTGGACCAGATGTTCTGAGCATGCTCCACAGCCTCCACACTGGTCTGACCTGGGACAGCATGGATCCTTCTACTGTCGGGTCTGCTGACATGCTCCCTGCAGAATCTATGGCCCATATTTAACTAACAAACCCTGGAGTAGAGGATAAACACTGGTGCTAGGAGCTGTTTCTGCTTCTAATGGCACATTTCTACCTTGTTTTAGTCATTGGAGGTATGTGGTTTATTTAATCTCTCTGAGTGCTCCGCCCCCCTCCCACAGACCAAAGACATGCTCACTGGGTTCACTGGAGGCTCTAAATTGCCCGTAGGTGTGAGTGTCAGCCCTGTAATGGACTGGCAGTGTACTTCGGTTTCTGCTGCGGCTCAAACTAATCATGTTACGTGGGGGACCAATAGGATTGAAGTATTTAAAACTCTCTTGTGAATCCGTTTTCAAGCTGTTTGCCATCACACACATCTAGATGGTTCTGATTGGTAGAAATTAGTGGGATGAATACATTGATCTGATCCACAGGAGTCCTGTCAGAGTGGAACCGTTCCGGACCTGAACTGGATCCTAGAGGATCTCCTTCACAAAAATCAGAGACCGATGACGCCCCGACCTGACCAAAGGATTTCAGAGAGTTCCAGTGAGCCAACAGGTTGAATCCATCCAATCAGCTGTGACAATGATTCGCTATGTTAGCAGATAAAAGTCACATGACTCATCGTTAGCAGGAAAGTAAACAGTTCACCTGTAATCACAGCAGAAATCACTGAGTCACCTGATTGTCCTGACGCCACTGAGCGGCTCACTGTCTCACCTTTACCTGCCTGTCTGTGTGCCTGAACATCACCATCATCATCATCATCATCATCATCATTGGATTTACCTGACTGATATCAAGTAAAGTCATCAGATGTACAGTCATGGACCAAAGTACTGGCACCCCTGGAATTTTTCCAGAAAATACACGTTTTTGGTATAAACATGTTTATTTCCTGTATGTGCATTGGAACAACACAAAAAATCTGAAGGAAAAAGACAACATTTACATAAATTTATACAAAACTCAAACAATGGGCCAGACAAAATTATTGGCACCCTCAACTTAATATTTGGTCTCATAACCTTGGAAAAAAATAACTGAAACCCATCACTTCCTCTAACCATCAACAAGCTTCTTACTCCTCTCAGCTGGAATTTTGGACCACTCTTCTTCTCCAAACTGCTCCAGGTCTCTCAGATTTGAAGGGTGCTTCTTCAACAGCAGTTCTGAGATCTCTCCATAGGTGTTCAATGGGATTTAGATCTGGACTCATTGCTGGCCACTTCAGAACTCTCCAGCTTTGTTTCCAACCATTTCTTGGTGCTTTCTGAGGTATGTTTGGGGTCATTGTCCTGCTGGAACACCCATGACCTCTGACCCAGACCCAGCTTTCTGACACCAGGCCCTACAGGCCTGAAATCTTTTGATAGTCTCCAGATTTCATGATTCCTTGCACACAGTCAAGGCACCCAGTGCCAGAGGCAGCAAAATAACCCCAAAACATCCTTGAAGCTCCACCATGTTTGACTGTAGGTACTGTGTTCTTTTCTTTGTAGGCCTCATTCTGTTTTCTGTAAACAGTAGAATGACGTGCTTTTCCAAAAAGCTCTACCTTAGTCTCATCTGTCCACTAAATGTTCTCCCAGAAGGATTGAGGCTTACTCAGGTACATTTTTGCAAACTCCAGTCTGGCTTTTTTATGTCTCTTTGTCAGCAGTGGGGTTCTCCTGGGTCTCCTGCCATAGCACTTCATCTCATTCAGATGACCACGTATGGTCCCAGCTGACACTTTTGCACCCTGAGTCTGCAGGACAGCCTGAATCTGTGTGGAAGTTGACTGAAGATGTTTATCCACCATTCCAACTATCCTGCGTTGCATTCTTTAGTCGGTTTTTCTCTTCTGTCCACGTCCAGGGAGATTAGCCACAGCTCCATGGTTATAAACTTCTTGACTATATTACACACAGTGGACAAAGGAATTTCAGGATCTCTGGAGATGGTCTTTAACCTTGAGATTGTTCATATTTTACCACAGTTTTGCTTCTCAAGTCCTCAGACAATTCTGGGCTCCTCTTTCTCTCCTCCATGCTTGGTGTGACACACACAGACACACAACACAAAGGTTGAGTCAACTTTTAGACATTCTAACTGGCTTCAGGTGTGATTTCTAGATTGCAGCACCTGTTACTGCCACAGGTGAGTTTAAATGAGCATCACATACTTGAAATTAAATGATAAACATTTGTTGCAACAATTTCTGGGAGAAATGGTGTATTTTCTGTAAAAAATTTCAGGGGTGCCAATACTTTGGTCCATGACTGGACCTGTTTGATATCAGATGATGTCAGACTTACCTGGTGGTGTCAGGTTTCAGGTGTAGCTCTGTGACCAGGTAAGTGTGAAACTGTCACATGATTGATGCTGTTTCTATGTCCTTGTCACTGATCCACGGCAGGAATGTCAGCTACGCTAACACACACTCACAGACACACAGCTGTGGTCACATGACTTCAACACCTGATCCTCATCACGGAGACTCAACCGCCAGAGATCGACCCGATTCCATCAAACTGGATCGGCAGCGTTTTCACTCGTTACATAAACAGGATTCGGAGTGAGGGTTATAAAACAATTGAGTTCATGATAATAGCATGATGACATGTGTAAATGATGTACATGGCAGCAGCACATC
Organism: Cheilinus undulatus; assembly: GCF_018320785.1. Classification (NCBI taxonomy): domain Eukaryota; kingdom Metazoa; phylum Chordata; class Actinopteri; order Labriformes; family Labridae; genus Cheilinus; species Cheilinus undulatus. The sequence goes on along the minus strand of NC_054883.1, from coordinate 962,880 downwards.
TCAAAAAAATGGGGACGAGGCAGCAAAAGGCTGGAAAAGTAAGAGGTAATGAGAAACAGCTGGAGGAGCATTTGGCACTTATTAGGTTAATAATTAACAGGTAAGTCACATGTCTGGGTATAAAAGGAGCATTTTAGAGTCTCTCAGAAGTAAAGATGGGCAGAGGTTCACCAAAAACTGAGTCTGAAAATTGAACCTCCTCCATCTACAGTCCATAATATCATCAAAGATTCAGAGAATCTGGAGAAATCTCTGAGAGCAAGGAACAAGGCTGAAGGGGCCCTCAGGGGCCACTGCATTAAAAACAGGCATGATTCTGTAGTCAAATCCCTGCATGGGCTCAGGAACATTCCAGAAATCATCGTCTGTCAACACAGTTGGCCGTGCCATCCACCAATGACAGCTAAAGCTGGATCGTGGAGAGAATGAGCCATATGTGAACAGGACCCAGAAACACTGCCGTCTTCTCTGGACCAAAGCTCATTTAACATGGACTGAGGAGACATGGAAAACTGTTCTGTGGTCAGAGGAAACATGGACAACTGTTCTGTGTTTAGAGGAAACATGGAAAACTGTTCTGTGTTTAGAGGAAACATGGAAAACTGTTCTGTGGTCAGAGGAAACATGGACAACTGTTCTATGGTCAGAGGAAACCACAGTGCCGTGTCCTGTGGACTAAAGAGGATTTGGAGCATCCAGCTTGTTCTCCTGGCTCAGGTCTAAAGCCTGCATCTCTGATGGTATGGGGTTGCATTAGTGCCTATGGCGTGGGCAGCTCTAACATCTGGAAAGGAACTATCAATGCTGGAAAGTAGAGAGAGCTTTTAGAGCAACAAATGCTCCCATCCAGACATCTCTGTCAGCAAAACCATGCTAAACCACATACCACATCCATCACAACAGCATGGCTTCACAGGAGAAGAGTCCGGGTCCTGAACCAGTCTGCCTGCAGCCCAGACCTTTCAGCACCCCCCCCCCCCAATGGGCAGTCAGTCAGTAAGGAAAGGATCCCAGCTGGTGGCGCTGTTTCTGTTACTAAGACAAAGGTAACTTCAATGATTGGAGGCTGTGAGCTGATTAACTAACAATCTGATCATGTGATGTGATGATGCCATCAGGTGTGACTCTCACTTAAAGTTTTGATGTGATAATCAGCTCTCTGATCAGCTGACTGTTAGTAAACAACATGGCGGAGGGATAGAGGCAAGATGGCAACATGAGGGCAACGGAAACCATCAAAGAACCCAAGAAAAAGAGATCAAACATTAAAAACCATAGAAGAAGAGATGAGGGCCTGTTTGATGAAGCAGCCTCACTGCCATGAAAATGGTCATGTTGTCATGGCAATGAACATGTAGTCCTGTTGCCGTGGGGACAGACCGTCCTCTAAGTCGTCAGGGTTAATGAGTCGCTCAAAACGAACAACAAGCAGCAAGTGTTTGATCCAAACACACCTCCACAGGTAACCCGAGAGTGTCATTCACACCTGGACACTCACCTGTAGACGAGATGTTGTGTAAACACAGGCGCTGCTCGGTCACTTTCTCCTTCAAAATAAAAGACTGCAGGACAATTATCTGACTCGTCAGGTCACTGGTGGTTTTTAAATGTGATCACAACTATCTGATTAAATCTCACAAAGAATCAAAATAGAAGTCATTTACCATGGAATTTTAAAAAAATCAATTAATAATTGATTTATTCTGAAACACATAAAGGATGACATCATCAGAGACGGAGGACAGAATGTTTATGAACTCCAAAGGATGATGTCATCAAAGACACAGGACAGAATGTTTTATGAACTCCAAAGGATGACGTCATCAAAGACAGAGGACAGAATGTTTTATGAACTCCAAAGGATGACATCATCAAAGACAGAGGACAGAATGTTTTATAACCTCTTAATAATGACATCATCAATGACAGAGGACAGAATGTTTTATGAACTATAAAGGATGACATCATCAAAGACAGAAGACAGAATGTTTTATGAACTCAAAAGGATGACATCATCAAAGACACAGGACAGAATGTTTTATAAACTGTAAAGGATGACATCATCAAAGACACAGGACAGAATGTTTTATAACCTCTTAATAATGACATCATCAAAGACAGAGGACAGAATGTTTTATAACCTCTTAATAATGACATCATCAAAGACAGAGGACAGAATGTTTTATGAACTCTAAAGGATGACATCATCAAAGACGCAGGACAGAATGTTTTATAAACTCTAAAGGATGACATTATCAAAGACAGAGGACAGAATGTTTTATAAATTCTATAGGATGACATCATCAAAGACACAGGACAGAATGTTTTATAAATTCTATAGGATGACATCATCAAAGACAGAGGACAGGGTGTTTTATGAACTCTAAATAATGACATCATCAAAGACAGAGGACAGAATGTTTTATGAACTCCAAATAATGACATCATCAAAGACAGAGGACAGAATTTTTTATGAACTCAAAAGGATGACATCATCAAAGACAGAGAACAGAATGTTTAATAAACTCTAAATAATGACATCATCAGAGACAGAGGACAGAATGTTTTATGAACTCTAAAGGATGACATCATCAAAGACAGAGAACAGAATGTTTTATAAACTTTAAAGGATGACATCATCAAAGACAGAGGACAGAATGTTTTATGAACTCTAAAGGATGACATCATCAAAGACAGAGGACAGAATGTTTTATAACCTCTTAATAATGACATCATCAATGAAAGAGGACAGAATGTTTTATAACCTCTTAATAATGACATCATCAAAGACAGAGGACAGAATGTTTTATGAACTCTAAAGGATGACATCATCAAAGACAGAGGACAGAATGTTTTATGAACTCTAAAGGATGACATCATCAAAGACAGAGGACAGAATGTTTAATTCACTCTTAACAATGACATCATCAATGACAGAGGACAGAATGTTTTATAACCTCTTAATAATGACATCATCAATGAAAGAGGACAGAATGTTTTATAAACTCTAAAGGATGACATCATCAAAGACAGAGGACAGAATTTTTTATAAACTCCAAAGGATGACATCATCAAAGACAGAGGACAGAATGTTTAATAAACTCTAAATAATGACATCATCAGAGACAGAGGACAGAATGTTTTATGAACTCTAAAGGATGACATCATCAAAGACAGAGAACAGAATGTTTTATAAACTTTAAAGGATGACATCATCAAAGACACAGGACAGAATGTTTTATGAACTCTAAAGGATGACATCATCAAAGACAGAGGACAGAATGTTTTATAAACTCTAAAGGATGACATCATCAAAGACAGAGGACAGAATGTTTTATAAATTCTATAGGATGACATCATCAAAGGCACAGGACAGAATGTTTTATAAATTCTATAGGATGACATCATCAAAGACAGAGGACAGAATGTTTTATGAACTCCAAATGATGACATCATCAAAGACAGAGGACAGAATGTTTTATGAACTCTAAAGTATGACATCATCAGAGACAGAGGACAGAATGTTTAATAAACTCTTAATAATGACATCATCAATGACAAAGGACAGAATGTTTTATAAACTGTAAAGGATGACATCATCAATGAAAGAGGACAGAATGTTTTATAAACTCTAAATAATGACATCATCAAAGACAGAGGACAGAATGTTTTATGAACTCTAAAGGATGACATCATCAAAGACAGAGGACAGAATGTTTAATAAACTCTAAATAATGACATCATCAGAGACAGAGGACAGAATGTTTTATGAACTCTAAAGGATGACAACTTCAAAGACAGAGAACAGAATGTTTTATAAACTGTAAAGGATGACATCATCAAAGACAGAGGACAGAATGTTTTATAAACTCTAAATAATGACATCATCAAAGACAGAGGACAGAATTTTTTAGGAACTCAAAAGGATGACATCATCAAAGACAGAGGACAGAATGTTTTATGAACTCCAAAGGATGGCATCATCAAAGACAGAGGACAGAATGTTTAATAAACTCTAAATAATGACATCATCAGAGACAAAGGACAGAATGTTTTATGAACTCTAAAGGATGACATCATCAAAGACACAGGACAGAATGTTTTATAAACTGTAAAGGATGACATCATCAAAGACAGAGGACAGAATGTTTTATAACCTCTTAATCATGACATCATCAATGAAAGAGGACAGAATGTTTTATAAACTCTAAAGGATGACATCATCAATGAAAGAGGACAGAATGGTATATGAACTCTAAAGGATGACGTCATCAAAGACACAGGACAGAATGTTTTATAAACTCTAAAGGATGACATCATCAAAGACAGAGGACAGAATGTTTATGAACTCCAAAGGATGGCATCATCAAAGACACAGGACAGAATGTTTAATAAACTCTAAATAATGACATCATCAGA